>NW_004955545.1:3172459-3198488 GCF_000276665.1 Chinchilla lanigera
AAAAAAAAAAAAAAAAAAAAGAGCAGACTCTACTATTCAGAGTGCTTCATGTGAATATGAAAAAATCTAAGGGAACATTTGGGAGGGGATACCCACCCTTCTCTTCCCACTGAATATTGGAAGAAGAAGAAGGGAGCGAACTACGATGAAGGAGCTGGAAAGAGGACTGAAAAATTGTTTCCAGACTTTGGCAGTTTTGCCTAGAACCACCTCCATTTTCCCTTAATCATAAGTAGACAGATTAAATGGCATCTTGAGGGGCAGGTATATATATATCTATATATAGGTATATATATAGATATATATATATCCATATATACAGGTATATATGGATAGATATAGATATAGATTTACATACCTGGGCATGCCTACCTATTCCAGTGCTCAGGACCAAAATCAGGAAAACTGAGACATGGAGAAACTTTTTTGTTCAAGTTACCTACCATGTTAATTAGTGGATCTAGAATTCAGATGCTGGCTGTCCTGGCTCTTTGGCTGAGAGATGTTTCTTCTACACAGTGATGTTTCCTCTACCCATGGTGTCGGGGACAGAGCATATTTAAGTGAAGATGCTCTTGCAGTTAGCTAGGTCTCTGGAGCCCTGGTTCCTAGCAATTCAAGCCAGTGGTTACCTTCCAGTACTCTAAGAAGGGGCGGGCATGTTCCACTATCTTGACAAAGATGGAAACTGAGCACAGAGAAGTGGGTTTGCAAAGAGCTCAGAGTTGAGAAACAGCAGTCTGATGTGGTGGGGAGAATTTCCGAGGGGTCAGGTGTCTGGCCTCAGGCATTTACATTGAAGTTAGGAATATAGCATAGGCTTCCTCTAAGTGGGTGGGGAAAGGCAGGAAGCCATGACTAAGCAAGGTCTGAGCAGCTATAATATGACTCTGCAATCAAGGAGAGATGGAACAGAGAAGGGACCTGTTAAAAAGGCCACTTAGAGGAGGAGATAGGCATGAGAAGGGAAGGAGAAGTGAGAGAAAATATGCTGGGAGCAAATGTTTTGTGCAGAGTTCCAGAAACTGAGACAAACAATTTTCATGTTCAAGATGTGAAAAGAAAATTGCCGGAGATACAGAAGAGGCACTGGTTGAGGAGGAAGGAGAGCAAGGATTAGGAAAGTGGAGGGAAAGAAAGGGTTATTAGTAACAGAGGTGGCCTATCCTTCAAGCTGTTTCCTGCTCTGAATCGTAGACTTCCCCTCAACTATGCACTAGCTTCTCCTCTGATCTAAAGAGCCAGTCTCCAGTATTGACCACTTCCATCCATCTTTCCAACTCCCATCTGGATGTCCTGCCTCAGCAACAATCGTAACAGTACTCATGATATCCATAATTTGTGGAGTGTTGACTTGGTGCCAGGCACTATATGGAGCTCTTTACACTAGGAGGGAGGTTGCACTTTATAGATGAGCAATCCACGTAGCTGAGACTGAACTGGGTGCAGGCTGAGAGAGATCCAGGACCCTACCCCATGGATCTGTCATCACTCACAGTGGCAGAGTTAGTGGTAATAGCCCAGGCTGTTGGACACCAGGCTTTGGTCTCACCTGCATCTGTAGGGCCTTTGGGCTAATGGAAAGAATCTAATTCAGGACCTGCTGTATAATTTGTGGAGCCCTGTGCAAAATGAAAGTGTGGTCCTTTGTTAAAAAATTACTGAGGATTTCAATATGGTGACAATAAGCACAAGTCTGAGTGTGGGATGGGCTGCTGGATGGACTGCCAGCCCCAGAAGCTGGGCCTGATCATGTGGACCCCTGAGGATATGTGGGACCATCAGGCACACTGGGCTTACAATGCTGCCGGCAACTCCGTGTATTCCTTCCATGCTCCACCATTTCTGGTCTCCTTCTGCAGCACCCTTATTTAGGGAGAATGAAGAGGGAGAGAA
Source organism: Chinchilla lanigera (assembly GCF_000276665.1). Lineage (NCBI taxonomy): Eukaryota > Metazoa > Chordata > Mammalia > Rodentia > Chinchillidae > Chinchilla > Chinchilla lanigera. The sequence goes on from NW_004955545.1 coordinate 3,174,356, forward strand.
AGCCAAGGAGTGCACACTGCCAGTGTGGAGGGGAGTGTGAAGCTGCCCTTTGGCTGATCCATCCTCAAGGACTTATAGCTCCTGAAAGCCCTGGCAGGAGCTGCCTTTAGATGAAATCTGTGCTGAAGTTAGAGTGCCATATTGAAAAGGCAGACATCCAAATAGTAAGATAGGAACATAATGAATAATGCGAGACTTCCTGGCTCATCACTGCCCTTTGCATCTCTGTTCAATTAATGAGCATGTACTGTGTGCTAGCACTCTGCTAAGTGATGAAGGGAGGAGGCAGAATAAATAAGGGGAAAGTCAGTGTTCTTACCCTGAAGGAACTGCATGCTCTGAGTGGGGATGTAAAGTTTCTAAATTTAATTAGAAGACAAAGCCAAATAATATGCAATTATGTTGTCAATTAAATAGGATGAGGGGTCATAGAGATGCCGTCAATGTTACTTGATCTGTGCTGGCAGGAGGAGGAAAAGTTGGAGTTGAGTTGAAGGTGGTGGCTCACAGGGCTTGGTGAGAAGGTGGTCCTTCTGTGGGGCACCGAGTGGGCGGTAGGATGCAGAGGAGGGGAGGGGCAGCTCAGAGGTGGTGTGAGGAAGGGTTGGGAGTTTTGATCGAGCAAGATAGGAAAACCAGCGTGGTGAGCACATGAGCCTGATAGGGGAAAAATTGAGCTGAACTGGGGAGGTGATGGCAGGAGAGCACCCTGGAGCCCAACAATTTCAGCTTGAATCTGGCTCTGCAGGGAGCTGGCTGCCTGACTTTGGGTGCTACTCAACCTTTCTGAGCCTTGATTTCCTCATACTGTGGCAGCTACCATTCAGGGTTGTTCTATGGCTTAAATGCAAGTAAGGCAAATACACATAGAAAAGCCACACAGAGTAGTGCTCAGAAAAGCCATCTATTATTACAAATGCTTTACAGTTGCATGGGTGGGTGAGCAGGATCAGGTTGTGAACCACCATCTTGCATCAAATCCTGGCTCTAACCCTTATTAGCTGGGCCAGTTTGGACAATTTGTTTAACATCCTTGAGCCTCAGTTTCTTCATCTGAAAGTATGAATGACAATGTCACCTCACTTGTAGTGGGTGTTGCAAGGGTTAAATGACATAATACATGTAAAATACTTAGGACAGGGCTTGGTACATAATGAGAACTATAAGCATTAGCTATTATGACAGTGAGTCCTCCCAAACCCTGCACGGTTTTTATCATTTCCATGTTGTTGTTGAGGACACAGACTCAGAGGTTGGGGAACTGGTCCCAGGCCACCCAGCTGTACCCAGGGAGCCAGAGCTCCACTCCTTCCACCAAGGACAGACCAGAGCAGTGCACCTGCCCCTTGGCCCCGAGTAAGGTCCACCATGCTCCTGCCAAAGCCCTGTGCCCCTAGCGCAGTGCTCCTTACAGTCTGACTGATGCTGCAGTGACTTCCCCCAGGGCGAGGCTGGTGTCTTACTCGTCCTCTGTGACCCAGCCCCTGACATCACCCAGCACCTGGAAGCCCAGGAAGGTTTGTGACTTGACAGGCAGAGCTCTGCAAAGGCAAGGGCTGCTGTGAGCCCCCATGTGGGTGCCACATACAGACAACTCTGAGGTCCTAAGTCTGGGGAACAGAGAGTGGTGGAACTCGGGGCACAGAGTGTGTGGTGGGAGAGGGAGGAGGGAGGATGGAAAGGTCAGGGTCAGGCACTTTGGATGGAGAGATGGGGCCATTTCATGAGGAGTCTGGACTGTGAAAATCCACCCCACAGAGGCGTCCGCCTCTCCCTTGTGACCTGACATCGAGGTCCCCGCCCTGTACTTGCTTCTAATGGGTGAGACCTGGACACACCCAGGCAACTGCAGTGTTGAGAACACTTGTGCAGCCATCAATACATTCCCAGCAATGACCTTGGAGGTGAGGGTGGGGAGCCTAGGGTGAGTGGGGTGGGGAGGGTCGGGTGAGGAGAGCTTTTGGGGGAGGGGAGGAGGGCTGGCTTTGGCCAGGAGGGGGTGCTTCAGCTGCAAAGGGGCAGAGAGTGGGGCTGCGGCTGCTCACTGTGGGAAGACGAGGCTGATGCCCTGGCTGGGAGCCTGGCTCAGTCCCCTCCTCCTGGCGGGAGCACAGGAGGAAGAGCTCCTCACAGCTGCTGTGAGGGCCCCGAATGGGGTCTCCAGTGCAATGAGAAGAAGAATAACCATTGTTGCCCAGGATGAGGGTCAATGGGCCCCGCCACCTTCTCTTCCCTCACCTCAGCCAGTCACCATCCCTTCCTGCTGGGTGGCGGGGCCCCCACTCTGCCTCTGCCCGCTGAGTCTCATCCCTCCCATCTCCCAGCCACGCTGCTGCCCACTGTGCCCTCAGCCCTCAGTCTCCCTGAGCTGCCTGCAGTGCCAAAGCCAGATACTCAGATGAAAGTGAAGGTGAACGAGGCTACCTCATCTCCCCTGATCTTCTGACTCCCCACCCTGTACCCTGGGATCCCCAGAGCCTCCATCCAGCCAGTGCCTCCTCTGCAGGATGCCCCAGCCCCAGCCCCTCCCCTGAGTGTCCTCAGCCCTGCCCTTTGTACTCAGCCCTGCTGCCTTCAGGAGGCCACAGCTGGCTTCCTGGGCCTGGTCTGGGTGGCCCAGAGTCCCTGTGAGCAGGGGCAGCTCAGCTCCTGGGATTTCCCCAGCTTCAGCCACCAGGAAGTCTGATTTGGACAAGCAAAGCTTTATTCTTGGCCAGCATCCAGGTAGGAAGCAGACCAAAGTTCAGGGAGGAGCTCTTTCCCTGGTCAGCCAGGAATTCCTACTGACCTCTGTTCCTCAGGACCTGAGGTTTGGGTCTCTGCACTTGGAGAGCAAGGTCACGTTCATGGGCGCATGGGGAAGGGTTGGGGACGGACAGCTGTGGGGTATACATCGTTGGCTGTTTCCCTGCCTGCCTCCCCAGACCTGGCTCTTGTTGTCCCTGAGCCTGGTTGTGGGTCAGGACAGTGGCTCTCTGGACTGTCTCTGCTCTCCTGAGTGGGGCACAAGTGGCAGGCTGTGTGGGATGAGCACATACTGTCTTCCCCCAGGGGCTGATGAGGGAACTCAGAGGCTCCATCCTCCCAGCTTCATGGGATCCCCAGTAGGGGTCTAGAGGAGAACAGTTTTGTGGACACGGCCCAGACAGGTCCCATCCTGGGTCTCCAAGGGGCAGGAAGGAGCATGTCCAGAGGTTCTGAACCATCTGTTGCCTCCCCTGAGGTGGTTGCCCTTTGAAGGGACACCCTGTGAATGGTGCTTGGAGGAAGCATCTTTTGTCAGGACTCCTGTCCTGGTAACAGCTTCACAGTCCACATGAGCTTCACTTTCCGCCTGAGACTCTCCCCTGACTTTCTTGGGTCTCACAGCTCCTTGGCTCCAAATGAGCCCTAGGGGAACCTCTACAGCAAACAAAGAAAGAGCAAGAGCGGCCCCCAGAGAGGACACGTGGGCAACCCTAGTGACTGCACATAGCTCATGGGGCCACTAGCTAGGCCTTCCTTTTCCTGTGCTGTACCCTCCTGTCCCTCAAAGCTCAGGCCAGGGACCCAGAGAAAGGTCTCTCTGGGGGGGGGTCTCCCACCTCCTACTCTAGGCAGTGAGAGAGAGAGACACGGAGGTAAAAGAGGTAGGAGGTGGTGGGAGGGGGCCCTTGTGTGCACTGACACAAGTTTAAAGTGTGTAGCATTGCGGAACCCAGTGCGCACAGAATCATGTTTTTGCTGCTGCGGGTAGAAGCTGTGTGTGGTATCATTGCCCTCTGGTGGATAGTTCTGCAATGGCAGTCTCAGGAGCTAGATCTCTGGCCCAGCTGTTTTGGTCGTGTGAGCTTCCTCTCTGGGACACTGGGTGAGAAGTGGTAAAGGTACAGGTGCTAGAGGTGCTGTTGGAGGAGGTGGAGATGGAGCTGGTGGTGGTAGTGGTGTCAGAGGAGGAGGAAGAAGAGAAGGAGAAGAGGGTGAGGAGGTGGCAGAGGTGGTGGGAGTCATGGAGGAGGAGGAGGAGGAGTAGAAGGAGGAGGAGGTAGTGGTGGGGGTGGCGGGGGTGCTGAACCCAGGGGGAAGAGAGAGCAACGCTGCCCTCGAGCCCAGGTGAGGACCACTCTAGGAGGAGTGGCTCTGAGAAGGGCCGTGCAAGATCCCAGTATCATTCCAGCGCCATGTGATAGAGTCTGCCCTGCCCTGCCCACCTAGTTGCTGCTCTATCTGGCAAGTGGTGGGGCATCACGCTGCCTCCGAGGCTCCTCCCGGCTCTGGAATCTGAGGTTTTGAGTCAGGAGGAGCTGATCTGGCTCCTGTGTCCTCTCTGATCTCTGACTCTCCTTCCCCTTCCTGTGCTCACATCTGCTCCTGCCATACTGGCCTCCTGTTCCTGGGACCCACCAGGTGTGTTCTGCTGGAGGACAGTCACCTAGACTGTACTTCTGCCTGAAAAGCTGCTCCTTAATGTCTGCTTGGCCGCTTGCTTACCTTCCCTCTTTTCTGCAAGGTCCCTTTCTCAATGGACCCTCTTCTGATCCCTTGATGCTGTTCTTCTCATGTCCTGATCCTCCCTTCCCTACTCTCTTCCCTATGCCTTTGACTTCTTCCACCATAGCACACCATCCCTCCTTCTTCTTTTTAAAAGCCTTCTACTGTACAGCAGTGTTTCCTGTACAACAGTGTGCTGTGTTACCCTGGAAGCAGCTGCACATAGCTTGTGTTTGCTGGGTCTGTTGATTGCATTAAGAGACTGCCGCAAGTGACAGATATACACCAGAGAGATTTGCATCAGCACACTTTGATGTTGGCATAATGACAAGATTGTCTAATGATGCATTTCTTAGGGCATGCCCCTGTTGTTAAGTGATCCAGGATGGTACACATATTTTCTTGTGGGTATTGTCTCAACAGCTCACCCTAGACATCATTTGGAATCAACTTTGGATCTAATAAATATCCCTAATGCCCTGTGCCCCAGCTCTGCTGTCCCTTGCGCTGGTTAATGTGGCAGCTGGCTGTTAGGGGATCAGGAGTGGCCTCCTCACTTGTTACTCCTGGAGCTGGCCCTGGACCGTGCTGGAGCAGATGCGGTTCCATTGCAGGCTGATGACTACTGTTCATGTGTCGGTGGGCACAGCCTGGGAGCAATCCTCTCCAGAGTAGCCAATGAGAGTGTTGGGCTCTGGGCCCTTCCCAAAGTTGTTTTCAGGTTGGACTTAGACTTCAGGGTACATAGACAGGGGTCTGCTCCGTCACACAGGGAGAGCTCCACACTCACATTTTTCAGGTTTCTCGCGTCTCTCTGCCTCCACTTGCCAGTGTAGCACAGGTTGGGCCCAAGGGTGGATGCAGCACTCATGGGCATCCACATGACCTCCACATTGTTCATCTCGGTCCCTTCTTCCTTCACATCCTTGGGATTGGACTCAGGAGGAGCTCTGCTGGTAGTAGAGCTCGGACAGGAGGCTGGGGTGGCTGCTCCAACTTTGTTGGTGGCAATGACCTGAAACTGGTAGTTGACATATGGGGAAAGCTGGAGGACAGTTGAGTTGACACTGCTTGGAAACTTGGAATGACCATACCAGACCCCTAGCTGGAAGTGGTCCTCTTGAAATTGAACAATGTAGTCTGGGGCTGTTATCATCTCCTGGACCCCAGCTCAGCCTCACACTCTGCTCAGCCAGGACCATGGGCTCTAATTCACGGGGTTGGTCTGCCTGTCCTTTGGGTCTGATTGGCTAGAACAGTGAGGTAGGCTTGGCCAGGTCTTGGTCCAGCTCAGTGTTGTTCACCCACACAAGTGTAGCTGCCCTGGTTTCTCTCTACCAGGCCAGAGATGGTCAAGGAGTCGCTTTTTTCTTTATCCTGTTTCCGGTGTACAGCAGCTTGTTGTCCTTCAGCTAGAAGAGAGTGAGTCTCAGTGAGGGGTCGTGCTTCACGCGATGTACCTTGGTGCCCCTCCTGGTCCTCGAACATCTGGAAGATCCTGGTGCTGTCTTTGACCTCCAGGTGGACTTGGTTTTCAGCCTTGCCTAGGATATTGGTGGCAACAGAGGTATAGATGCCTCAGTCTTCTTTGTAGATCATCTTCATTTCCAGGCTGCCATTCTCACAGACATGGTAGTTGCCACCATCCAGATTGCCTTCCTGCTCATTCCTAAATCATCAGAGGGTGGGAACAAGAGACCCAAAGAACAGGCAGCCCAGCCCTACCTGGTTGTAAAGGATCACCCGAACGAGCTGGTTCCAGGGTGATCGCATCCCACGTGGGATGTCCAGCACACTGACAAAGGCATTGGCCAGCAGGTAGCCATGCTTATTGCTGTTGTGCTGCTACATGGCCCTGCTGCTGATCTGCATGTCCCAGAAGATGATGGTGTTGCTGGCCACCCTGCAGCTTGGATTGGATGGTCCTGACTGCAAAAGTTCCCCATTCACCTTCCACTGGAGAGTGGATTTGGGGTTTCCATAAGCTCTGCACACCAGTCTTTATCCTCTGCAGGAGCCAGGATTAGGTTCCTGGGTTTGTCCAGCCAGTAGGGAGCAGCCTTTACTCTCACCAAGATCATGTGCTGGATTCTGCCCATCTTGTTGGAGACCAGACAGAAATATTCTTCAGAGTCTTTCTCTGAGACACTGGTGATGCACAGAGCCTTGTTAAAGTTCTCAAACTTGGCTTTGTCAGATGGGAGGTCCTCATCTTTCTTATACCATGTGATGTCTGTTGTTGGGACCCTAGAAGTGCTGCACTCTAGCAGGAGGTTCATGCCTCAAAGCACCATCTGACTGCTTGAGGTACTATAAGGACACTTGAAGCTGGGTGTTCTTTCTGCAACTCTTCGGGTGGTGAGAACCTTGAGGGTGAAGGGGTTCTTCTGCTGGGTTGTGTGGGTGAAATGGAAGCCAGCATTGCAGCTGCAGTCTGTCTGTGTGTCCTGCAGCATCACGCTGAAGTACAGGTCCCCTTTGTGGTCCTGGGAGACATGTTTGTGCTGGGCGATGGGCTCCCAGTTCTGGATGAACTGCTCATCCAGAAGATAATTGAGGATGGGAGGCCAGGAGGGGGGTTGCACTGAAGTGTGAAGTGGATGCCTTCCAGAACCACAACAGGGTCCAGGTTTTTTTGGGCCACAGGGGAGATTTGGACCCCTGCAAGTGGATTCTGTTGCACAGAGTTGTGCCAAATTCATTGCAGAAAAAGCGCAGGTATTCTCCTTCATACTCTCAGGCCACCCACCAGAGTTAATCACCAGGATCCCAGACACCTGTAGGTCCTGGGCAATGCTGAAGAATCTGCTGTTTCAAGTTTAGTGGAAGCCTGAGACAGGGTTGTCGTCATGGGGGTCCACAATGTGGTTCTTTGCTGACTGCTTGGCTGTAACAAGCAGCAAAGGGAGTGTCTGGGCTGCAGGGACCTGCCTGGGTCCTGGCTTAAGGGAGCTATAAAACCACAAGCTTTGGGAGCCACTGGGCATGCAGACAAGTGGATATGCACAAGTCCCTACTCTAGAGACCTAGCTTCTCAAATGAGGCTGCAGGAAAGGGGTGGGACACACAATTCCTTCTTCACTATGATTATTTTGCTGAGTTCTTCTCCTTTAAGTAGAATAAGGGAAGCAGGGGGTTGTGTGAGTCCTTTAACTATTTGGAGACCATTGTGGAGGGTCTGGGTTTGGGAAGGGCGGGTCTTATTTAGTGTGGAGATGAGGCAGAGCCATTGTGACTGAAATAGTGCTTCTTTGAGTGTGACAGTATGGCAGAAGAGTTGTTTCAAATGGGCAGATGAAAGGAAGTTGGGGGCACATAAAAATAGCACACAGCTTAGTTTTTTCACTCATCATATCAACATACTGATCAGCCCATGAGCTACATAGGAATTCTCAGCATGATCTATGAGACATGAATTTTGGGAGATATTTTTCAAAAAAGGAGGAGAGGGGAAGGTAAATCTGGGAAATGCCAGAGAAGATTTCTTCTGCAATTCATGGTCCTTCAACCAGTAGGAACATCAGCTTGAATTCTTTAATCTGCAGTTCCACCACACATGGCTATGATATTGCACACTATGTTTCTGCCTTTTTACACAAAAGCTCTTCTAAGGTCTTGCTACATCAATGTCCTAAATCAGCACGGATTTTGGGAAGTGCTGACTTATGAGCTATAGCTTAACTATGGGGCATTCAAGCCTTTCATGACACTTCTCAATCCCTCCAGTTTGGCCTCAAACATGCCAGTGGTTTGTCCATCCTAAGCAGTTCCTATCTGTTCATGGGTCCTTCAGCTCTGCCTCTCTCCTTCCAAACTTCTTCCTGTACAAGCTAAAGGGCCCTTCCCTAACCCTGTCTTTGTGTACGGTCTGCACCCATCTTGGTGCTTTTCCGTTCTGCCCCATGTCTGCTGCCTCCTGGACTCGATCTGCCAGCCAGGCATGAAGCAGCCCCCTCTGCTTCTCAAGGCCTGGCCCTCCAGCTGCCCCAGTGGACGTAGGATGGACAGAGCCAAGCAGAGAGCATGGCCAGGCTCTGTGGCTACAGAGAGGGAAAGGACACCAGTTTGTGGGTCATACATTCTAGAAGTGGAGGGGCCTGGCTGCTTCCTCCTGTGACCCCTGACTCTGCTTGGTGTCTTTAAAACCTTCCTCTCCATTGACCCTTCACAACCTGCAAATGTGCATTTAGCCCTAACTCTCAAAGGGCCTGTGGGAATCCTTGGCTTCATTCCCCACTTCCTGTGGAGGCCACAAACTCCTCTCCAGCCTCACCTGACCCAGAGTGTTCTGGGGCAGGATTCCTCTGTGCTGGTTTGGCGGGTGACCCTAGGCTTCTGTCCTGCCAATCTCTGCATTCCCTGACTCTGGTTGTACATCTGCTGCTTGGGTCCCATTCATCCTCTGGACACTGACAAATTTGGGAGATGCTGAGGGGTCAGCTCTCCCCTCCCAGCCCTGTTTGCTTCCTTACTTGTGCTGAGACTCCAGCCTAGTATGGCCCTGGAGTCACGTGCACCTGGTCATCCCAGGCAGCCACAGGGACACTGACTTCTCCTTTGTCTCCACCTAGATGGCTTGCTGCAGGCAAACTGTGCAAGAACAGCTCGTTTTGGCTTTTTTCTTTTTGGTTATCCTCAAGTCCATTACCCTGGCTGGGGGAATAAGCAGGGCAAGATCCCAGGATAATGCCAAATAATTCGCAGGACCCCGTATGTGGGCACCTAAGAGATGTGGTGACATGTAAGGCCACAGACACAGCGAGGAGCCCACTGTCAGGACTCTCCATGGTAGCTCACTCTGTGTCTCCCTGACCCAGGTAATTTTATTTTTGCTCCTTTTCTCTCTTGTTCAGCCCAAGTTACTTCTGCAGAGCCAGTGTTTCCATCACCCATTCACCTGGCACTTTCCAAATAAACTCTTGGCACTGCTTCTGGCTTGTTTCATCTCATTCTTTCTGCAAGAAGAACCTGGAATACAGGGAACCATTTCTAAGGAATAAATGGATAGCACAGTGAATCTTTACTTTAAAAAAATTTTTATTTTAGTGAAATACACACTGCCATTAATTCCCCTCAAAATACCCCTCATGCATTTGAACACCCTTCTCTTGTTGTGTTGTGATTTGTGCTGTTGGGGTTGCCCTGATATCCTGAAACAATTCAACCATTTACTTTTCATGGGCTTTTTCAACTTAGGCAAAACTAGACCTCATGAAGTATAGAATCTAGGAAGAAGGTAGATGAAGAACCATCATTATATTTTTAGAAGCCTGCCTTTCTGTTGGATGGAGGGTAGCAGTACTATTTGCATAATTTTTTTTTTTTAATCACATCTTGTAAAGACACTCACAAAAAGGCCTTCCAGAAATGCTTCAGAAAGCCCCAAGAACAGTGGAATAGGCATATTCACAGCACGGAGGAATAATATGAGGGAGATTACTGGTGATTTGCCTTCAGTTCTAATACATTTTAAAAATTTAAGCATTCACCCTATCTGAATCCTGGAAGGAAGATGATGTGGCCATCAGTTAAGGAAGTGGTGATGGGAACTCCTCCTATGTTGATGGGAACATAAAGTAGAGGATTAGATTCCACTTACCATTGGACTCAGACAAACGTGATGCTTTCTCTTAGACATTCCTGTTGAGTAGGAGCTTGGGCAAGTGTATTTAGGCAGAAAATGTGCAGCTTGAGTGGTATGAGTTCCCCTCATCCTTTACATGATGTTGGGAAATTCAAAAGTTCTCATGAGTACCTGCAGGAGAAATAAAGCCTTCAGAGGGCCTTGGGTGTGAAGATGTCTGACAGAACAAGGTCAAAATTGGGGCTGGGGATTTAGCCTGGCAAGCGCAAGGTCGTGAGTTTGACTCCTGGTACCAGAAAAAAACTAAAAAAAAAAAAAAAAAAAAAAAAAAAAAAAAAAAAAAAAAAAAAAAAAGAACAAGGTCAGAGTGCATGGACCTCTCTCGGTACACGAGGGTGTGGCAGGAATATCTCTGTCAGCTGTGGCTGCCTAGACTCCATCAAGATGATGAGGACCCAGCACAGCAGAGGAAAGGCCTTCAAAGGCCCACAAGGATTGCAGAGAACAGTAACACAAATGGAACTCCCTCCCTAATTTTGAAAGGCAAGGAGCGAGATAGAGCAGGAGGAGGATGGAGTGGAGGAGAAGGAAAACTCCATTCTTGACTAATCCTGCTGTGACCCTCCAGCAGCTGGTTTGGGGCTTGACAGTGTCTGGCTGGCTCTCCTCCCCAGGACATTGCACATTTCTCTCCTGTGCTGGGTGATGCTCCGTGTTTGCCACTGGCAGTCCCAACTCTGCTTACACAGTCCGTTCCAGCAGCATCTCCCAGTTGAGTCTCTCAGCTGTGAATCAGGCATGTGTCCTCTCCCCAGGTGCAGCAGACACCTCTCTGAATGGTTTCACTGCAGCTCCTCTCACCAGCACTGGGTCCAGGGCAGGCAGCCATCGGGTAGGGAGATGACTCAGCAGAATTCACTCTAAAGAAATCTTCCATTTTTCTATACATTTCATATTTGTTTGCCTTCAGCATGGTGAGAAATTAAAGAATCCCAAATACAGTTTATGGAACCTGCTCTGCAAACACAGCATGTGGAAGGTATTGTTCTCCAAGACATTTGATTATATCCTCTAAGGACTTTCGGTTTTGTAAAGTATGTGGTGCATATACACAGCACAAATGGATGTGAATTTGGCTGTGCTCTGTGGCCAATGTACACAGATGCCAGAGAACTGAGACATTCTGGCTCTCTTCCCTCCTGTGTAACTGAGTGTCTGCATATGGTCTCACTGCAGCTCCTCTCACCAGTTTCTCACTATTCGACTTTGTAAAATCTCTCAACTGTACTAGACTCAGTTTCTTTGATTGCAAAATGCCCTGCCTAGTTACCAGGATGCTATGAAGTAAAATGAGAAAATGCATTAAGATTGATCTTCAGAGTGTCATAATTCTTTGGATCCTACCTGCCCAGAGGATATATCCTATCTCCAGATGCTGACCAAATCACCAGGCTGGTTCAATGTCACTCTTAAATCAAGGACAATAAGGGCCACCAAGGATCAGAATATTTCTCAGGAGAGTCAGAGTCTCCCCACAGATCTAAAGCACAGAAGATCATAAAGACCACACTCACACTGTAAACTCTCACTGTGAGGCCATGCGAGAACCAGTCCAATGCCAGCTTCCCTTGTGTGATCCCACACATACCATGACTGCCTTGGATTTTGAGTGTAAGTGTGGTTGAGCACAGTGAAATGAACCCCAAGGAACAAATTCCTTGGGCAGCAAGTTACCTTTGTCAAGCAAGGGACCCAGGTGGCCTTTTCTCTAATGTAAGATTGACATATATGCATTATTGACCCTGTGATGAGTTGTGTCTTGCTCATTCCTGAGATGCCCCCAGGACATCATTTTTCTTGTCCTGATTCAAACTACTGGTTTATTTTTAATGGTGCTCGTCTCTTCAGCAACTATGCCTCCTGGCCCCCACTTTACATGTGATTCTTTTCAGGACAAAATTTAAGTTTTTGAGATCTTTCTGCTCTGAATTTTATTCTTGATTCTCACTCTAAATCAGGCTAATACAGCCAACAGTACTCAGGCCATGCCTGAATATTGGGGTGCCTTGAAATTTCCTGATGCAGATCAGTTACTCAGCCACATTTAAATTCAATGTCACAAGAAGTCTTAGGACATGAACAAAACATAGCCAAATTTGTTTGGCCAGAGTATAGCACACACGGACTTTAGCCCAGTCCTTTAGGGAGTTGTCATTCCCATCTGAAAATTGGTGAGCCTGGCCTTTCCTGTTCACATTTCTGTTAGCATTCTCATCTTCTGAGTGCCAGCCAGAATCACCCATCAGAGTCTGCTCACGGATTTTAGACTGTCTCTAGCCTGCTTCTGCAAAGTTTTCCAAACACCTCCAGAAACCATTTCCAAAGGTTTTGAACCACAGGGTTATAAGGAGTGACAGAAACAACCCTGCTTCTTGTTACAGATTTTCTCTGCATCGATCAGCTTTCTATTTCTGGGACAAAAATCTGACACCCACAAACTGAAGAAGGACAGGCTTATTTTGGCTCTTGCTTTCAGAGATTCTAGCCCTTGGTCAGTTGGCCCCAAGGTAGTAACCTTATGGTAGTAGGGTGTGCAGAAGAAAGCTGCCAATGCATGTATCTCAGCAGCAGATACGAGGAGGAGGGCACCACAGAAGAAGGAATCAGATTGAGCCCTCAGAATGACACTCTCATGACCCATGCAGACCCACACACATGGAAGTGTGCTTTGTTAATCTCTGAGGCATCTCTCAAGCCAATCATGTTGACAATCAAGATTGTTAAAATGACTCTTAGATTCTAAGGAACTGTGTTTGGCACAATCACATAGAGTACTCCCAACCACAAAGCCCCAGTTTCCCCAGAACCATCAGGGAGCAGAGTGCCTGACACTGAGCCATTGTCCTACTGGAACAATGGCAGCCCCAGGATCTGGTGACACAGAATCCTGTCCTCCCAGCTCCATTTCTGACCCACCAGAAACATCACTGTGGACCACGCTGCCAAGAGCTTTTTTTTCCCACTAGGTTTCTTGGAAACCTGGAGCTTGAACTCACCAAGAAAAATTCATCAGTGAAAGGAGGGAAGTGAGCGCTACCAAAACAATCTAGGTGACTGGAGGAAAACTTTAGTTCCTTTTCTGTGGTTTGTCAGGTTTTTCAAGTTATTAATGAAATCCATCTTCTGCCGTGTTTTAAAATATATTCATCATGAAAAAAATAATCTATTAACAAAGAGTTTGAAGGAATCTGAGTGCAATAGGATTTGGCCTTTAACTTTTTGAAAGAGAAAATAAAGAAATTTTCAATATTTTCTGTACCAGTATTTTGAAGTTTATATACACATATAAGTCAGTGTTAAGGATTTGTGTTTTTAGACATTGCCCAATAATGAAAAATTATGCAAGTCATATTTTGAAGTGGGCACTATGGACACCAGATGGAGAATAAAACTTGAGGAATTGGAAACAGGCAAGGAGACATGAGGCCACTGCAGTCATCCAAGTGACAGATGCTGGTCACACTGGATCAGAGAAGTGCTTCGTGTACTGACTGAGGACCTAGTGGTACGTGCGATAGAGTGTGGGGTGTGGGGGTGCTGGGGATTTAGCTTAGTGGCAAAGTGCCTGCCTGGCAAGCGCAAGGTCATGAGTTCGATTCCTGGTACCAGAAAAAAAGACAAAAAAACCCCCCACAAAAACACACATTGGAGTGTGGGGTGTGGGAAAAGATAAGATGACACCATGCTTTTGTCACTGGAACAGGTGGAAGAATAGAGGTGAGAGTGATTGGAAAGAGAACACTCTGTGGGAGCATATGGAGATGGCTTAAATTTAGCCATGTCAAGCTGGAGATCCTACTTGATCTCTAAGGCCCACAATCAAGTAGAGATGCCATATAAACAGCTGGACATTTACAATATGCACTTCATTGGAGGTACCAGACCAGAAACTTTGGAGTACCCAAAGGATTTCAAACCATAAGCATCCACTACCTGCAGTATTTTCTATTCTTTAGACTTAATATCCTAACACAACAGAAACTGATCTCATCGTCCTGGAGGGCAATACATGGTGAATCCCTAGAGTAAAACTATGCTATCTTAAAATTGCATTTCTAAAAAAAATTTAAAAAATTGTATTGTATATGTGAGAAAAAATTGCATTTCTTTCTGTAGACTTAAGGGAGCATTCATTGTGTCCCAGTAGAGGTTGTTACCAGGATGCCTTTCTCTGCAGTGATAAAACTGAGGCCCTCATTTTCTTGTTCACTATAAACAGGTTCTTTTTTTTTTTTACAAGAATACTACATTTCCATGTCACTTGCTTACTACATCTTGAAAGCCAGTATCAGTGAGTGGAATCAGTTTTACATCTTATCTAACTCCCTTTTATCTGTTGCTTGATTTTTTGTGGTCACTCACATAAACTTTATCATCTGTACACCTCAAAGTTTGTTTTTGGTTTTTTAACACTGAAGACATCTCTCAAGTCAGTTTTACCAAGTTAGTCACAAGGTCTGAGGATCAGTGCATGGTGCCAATAGCATAAAGTGACTGAGTGAAGAAAGATGGTCTCAAAGTGAACCTTGGGAGAGTCAGGAACGCAGATGTGGGCAAGAATAAAAGAAGCTGGTAAAAGAAAGAAAAGAGCATCCACTGAGTGGCATGACAAGAAAGGTGGGCGGTGAGGATAGTGTTCAAGTAAGTATATGTCAAGTGTTGCTCAGATTTCAAAGAAGATGAGCACTTGGAGCTGATCATTGAAAATAACAATGTGGAGTTCCCTGGTGACCCAGACAAAAGCACTTTCAATGCAGTGCTGGGGACAATTCATGATGCTGGAAAACTCAAGTGAGAAAGGGATTTCACACAAGAAGGTATCCCAGAGGCCATACACAAATGACTAGATATATCACATCAGTATTCATTGGGGAAATCAAAACCATACTCATACACTACTTTACATTCAGTAGGATGGATGTAATCAATACAACAGATAATAAGAAAACTTGAAATGCATATGGAGAAATCTTGAAACATTGCTGATGGAAATAGACAAATGATTCAACTAGAGCCATCTAGATGGGAAATGGATGAGTGGATGTGATTGAATTCTACATAAGAACAGAACTGACAGTGTATCCATATGTGTAAAAATAGACATAGATGCACCATAGACTTACCATGACAGATTGGCACACAGTAAAACCCCCAAAACACACTCTGACTGAGACCCCTAAGGGAAGCCTATCCAAGGTCTGCAAAGGAAGCCTCAACTCCCATTCACTCACGTTGTCTCCATAAACCTCCAATTCAGCATCCAGAGCCTGCTCTCATTCCTTCTTTTCTGGGTAGTCAACACCTCTTCAGAAGGCTGTGTTCTCAGTAAGACACACAGTTAACAGAGTTGGGGGTTTCATGCAGGGCTCCCTTTGGGGCGGATTCTAGAGGAGAGGGATCAGGGGTCACATCAAGGACAGAGGAAGAACCTTGACTCTGAGGCATGAGGATCTTGAGTGTAGGGGTCTTGGGGAGGCCCCAGGAGAAGTTATAGCCACCAGGTCTGCACAATGCACGCTAGGGGCATCTGGAGCTCGACCGAAGCCAGAGGAATTAGATGAGTGCAGGCTCAGGCTTAGGGTGCAGGTGTACACGAGGGCTGGTGTCTCCTGTTTCCTCCACATTCATTATCTTGGAGGCCTGGCCTCAAGAACTTTTCTGCAGAGAACAGTGAGCAGCCTCTTTTCATTAGATGTTATTCACCAGTAGCCTAGGAATGCAAGAGAGAAGGTTCAGGAGCAGCTGAGGGATAATTAAGTGACCCAAAAGGGACCCTCCTGTCCTCCATGCCAATTAACATAAACTGTTTAGGAATTCCTTCAAAGCACCCAGCACTACATGTGGCAATTATAAATATTCTAGTTAATGTTGTTGAGTTTACCACATTTCCCCAAAAGTAAGACTTAACTGGAAAATAAGCCCCAGCATGATTTTTCAGGATGCTTATAATACAAAACCGCCCCCAAAATAAGCCCCAGTTGGGGTTTTCAACAGACAGATTCATTTAATACAGCTGTTACAGCACACCATGGACATACTGAATTATAAAGTAATAATGTTAATATATAATTAAATGTGAATAAATATTATTTTTGGCATTATGACTTAAAAGGAGTGATGATATAAATTATAAAGAAGTATTTATGAATACCCAAGGGTTTGCCTTAAGACAAGAGGTAAATGCCTACGTAAACAAGGGAACTTGAGACTTATTGCCAAATAGCGATCAGAGTTTGCACAATATCCATAAATATTGCACACACTTGATAACAAATGGATGCGATTGTGTCCAGTATGAAACTTAACGAAATAATGTCACGTGTTCTAGTTGATGTCCTCAATCCACTTGTGTGAAGTAAAGAAATATTTCCTGAATTTTGTTGCCTATAATTTTTCAATGCTTTTGTGTGGACCATCATCCTTAACTTTGTCTTTTTGTTGCTAGTCCTGTCCTGTAAATCTTCTAAAACAGTTGTTTTAATGGGAACTTTTTGAAGTTCACCCTCCAAAAGATTGTGACATGAATGAAGAATTTATGGGATAAACTCACTGTGTTGATGAGCACTAGGATAGGCTACGTGGACAAAATGCTGATTAAAAGACAGCTCCATTGCTGGATGTGAGAGATGAGAGCCAAAAGTTCGACAGTAAATGGACTTGTAAGAAATTCGGGGCAGAATTCAGGGTTTGAAGAGTAATGATGATGTTCCTGAACATGACATGTCTGTAGGGAATAAATGTGGGTTTCTGTACATGAGTAACTGAATAAATATAGTTTTGTACATAAATAAATGTACATTTGTACATAAAAAATAAGACATTTTTGGAAAATAAGCCCAATTGCGTCTTTCAAAGCAACAGTTAATATGAGACCTGGTCTTATTTCGGGGGCAATACGGTACAAAAAGAGTTAAAGAACCCTGGAAACAGAAAGAGCTATTTTTTCAGTCTGGGGAGCACATAGCCAGCAGTGACTCCTGTGAGTGGTCAGTCTGGCTACTGCCCCAGGCCTCACCTTGTCCTTACCCTCATGAGATGCCTGGTCCATCACTGGCACATAGTAGGTGCCACTGTCATCGACCTTGTGGTCCCCCAGGGGTCCTGCGCCTGAGTCATTGACAGAGTGGAGCTCTATTCTGTGCCTAGGAACCCGTAACGTTCCCCCACCTCCGTGAACCCAAAGCCATCATGGTCACATACAGTGCCCCCTCTGCAGGACCCACTTCCTGGTAGCAAAGTGCAGGAGGGAAAAGCCCAGGGTGCACTGGGAGAGAGGAGGTCATTGCCCATAAGGAGAAGTGCAACCTGCCACTTCCGCTTCCACCATCTTCTTTTTGTCTCGAATTCTCCACAGGCACAGTCCAGCTCCCAGGAAGAACAGCACCGCTGTGATTCCCCTGAAGATGCCTCCAATGAGGTCAGCTGTGGGAGCTTCTCCTCAAGGAGGGAAGAAAGAAAATATCAACTACCAGCCAAAGACATCTCACTGCAACTGAGCTTTCACCTTGTACAAGGCTGGGGAAGGGCCTCCTTGATGGTGCTGGGTAAGTGAGCCAGGCAAGAAAGTGAGTGTTTCCTAGGTTATTCCAAGAGGGAGGGGAAGCTGTAACTAACTAACTATCTAGGGTCAAAGGAGGGAAAGAAGGGATTCTAGAGTGTATCCTGGGCCATACTCGGTATAGAAATTTATTTGAGTATCCAGAATAAGAGGTGGGTAGGCAATGTGCCAAGGGGTTATAGTTGACCTTGACATATTAGATTCTCCAGCAGCTTCTGGAAGAAAAGTCTAGAGGAGGAGGCCACACACAGGTCCCAGGTCATTTGTGCATTTAGTGAAACCCCTTTAATGCACAGACATTGTCCAGAGCTGTTGTGAGGAGGATTGAAAAGGTACAAACACGTGAACACGATCTCCAGGATTTCTGTTCTATGCAGGATTCAAACACTTGAGTGGACAGTTACTAAGTGTGAAGTTGTCCTGGACAGATAACTAGAAGAGCTGACACCTTCAAGATTCTCAGTGGCAGTCCATATTCAGGGGCTATAGCAGAAGTTCTGTGTGAAAGGTACTCATGAGTGGACAACGTGGGCAGATAACTTGTGATCCCTGAGTCCTACAGGAGTAACTGAAGGTCAGACACAGAGATGACCCTGACATATGCACAATCTGATCTGCTTTTGCAAAGCCCACTCTGTACCCAGAGCTGGAGAGGCATTGGATGGCTGCTGCCGGGACCAGCAGGGAGGGACAGGGATGTGAGGGACATTTACAGGCAGATGTGAAATGAATGTGACTCCAGACATCTGCACGGGGTGACCACGTGCAGGTAATGGTGCTAATGAGCATGGCAGGGAGGAAAGTCTGGGCAACCCAGACTCTACTGCTCCCTGAGCTCCCTGACAGCCTAACCGCCAGCAGCTGGCACTCATCTTGTGTTTTTTTTTTTTTTTGTCTTTTGAGACAGGGTCTTGCTATGCAGTTTAGGCTGGCCTTGAGCTCACTTTGTAGCCCAGGCTGGTCTTGAAATCAAAACAATCTTCCTGTGTCCGCCTCCTGAGTGCTGGGATTACAGATGTGCGCCACCACACCCTGCTCAGCACTCACCTTGTGAACAGATGTCACCAAGGCCTGAGGTGGCATTGTTATGGTCCATGGAATTGCTGACTACACAGGTGAGGCAGGTGTTGGCCACGCTCAGGGGCATGTTCACACCCTGGGTCCAGGAGTTGGGGCCTGGTGTTCATGTCCCTCTCAGCTCCAGCTCCCTGGGGAGGCCCTTGCTCTCCCAGGTCACATTCAGGTCCTCTGTGGCCCCTGTGGCCCTGCAGTCCAGGGTGACATTGCACCAGCCTGGTGTAATGGACAAAGCCTTGACTAGGATCAGTGGAGGGGACACAGGCTCTGGGGAAGAGGGGGGAAAGATTGTCACATGTCACACATTCTCACTGTCTCACTGCAGCCCATGCAACTGACCTATGAGGAAGGAAGCAGCAATTTATAAATAAAACATGACTTGCCTCAAGCTCAATGTTGAGCAAGTGACAGTATCCAATGAGAAGCCTCATGTGATTTTCCTAACTAAGCAAGTCTGCAAATATTTCCATGAGAAAAGAATGCTTGGATTCCTCCTTCCCTGGACCACTATTAATAACAAATTTGCTCCTTTCTGGAATGGGAAAAGGTCTGAGACAGAAGGGCTGGTTCAGATGCGGTAACCTTTCCCTTCCTACAGCTCCAGCTCAGACACTGCCTGTGGCAGCATGGGCCTCACAGAGCAGGACATCGGACCATCTCTGTGAGGACGCAGAAAAGCTCCATCTCTTAAAGCAGAGACATTTGTGGAGATGCAGTGGTCATGAGTGGGGTGACAGCTCTGCATACGGTTAGATCATGCCCTGAACTTGTGCTCCAGACAGGAAGAGTCAGGTTCACCAGCCAGCCCTGGAAGACACTGGGGACTTCCAGCTGTGAAGGCTGCTCTTCATGGCAGACAGTTTCCTGTACACAGAGGAATTTTAAGGAAAGAAAGTTGAGAAAGCAGATTTCCTAAGTGTTATAGTAGTAAATGTTCTCCTACAGTTCTCCGGGCTCAGAGAGCTGGAATGCTGGAGTCCTGTGGGAGCCAGCCTGGCCTTGGGCTGGAATTGCATGGGAGGAACAAGAACCAGTTACACAGTAGAGAGCTGACCATGAAATACAAGATTACTGCTGATAATCTAGTGGGCCAGCTTCATCGCTAGGGTCATCAGGGTAGAAAGACCGAAAACAGCAGATCTGAAGGACACAGTGAAAGAAGGACTCAGCTTAGCCATCCAGGTTTAAGCAGAAGAAGGGGATCAAGTGATCCAATGACAGTGAGCAACTCTGGTTACCACTTAGCATTTGGCAATGTGAGAGAATGGGCTGTTTTCCTCCGGAGCCTGCAGAAGGGAGCACAGCCCTGCTGCACTGTGATTTCAGCTCGGGAGAACCACGTCTGATCTCTGATACGGCACGTTGACATAATGCATTTGTGGTGTTTAAAATAATAACATGTATAAATTACCTATAGCACCAATAGAAAACTAACATACAAATTAAGTAAATTTAGACCTATTATAACATTATTGCTAATATCCCCAAATTCCCAGTTTCCCCAAATCTCTGAAGTGATTTTCTCTCTGATACAAATCTCAGTTTTGCTCTTTGTTTCTATTAAACACACTCCATTTTAGGAGAAAAATTATGTACTGGAGACTGGAATCTGAATAGAGTCCTGCAAAATTTGGTCTATGACATATCTATACTCAAAATAAGGAGGAAGCCAATGGGTTAGAATGAGAAGGTGTCACTTACGATAGACCTTGAGGTGGGAAATTTGGAGAACTTCTGTTGCATCAGTTAACCAGGAGCATGCCTTGTATCTCCCACTGTCCTGTGGAGTCCGGTTCTCAATCTTCAGGGATGTCACATTTGGCACTTGGACCCTTGCTTTGTACCTGTCCATGAGGTTGGAGCAGAATGGAGCACTTGTCCCTCTCTGGACTCTCAGCATCACTGTGTACTCTGACTCAGAGGCAAAGCCCCACGTGGTCTCCTCCAGCTTGGCTCCTAGATCTTTTCCAGGCCACTGGTTCACATGGAACCAGACAGAACCTCCTTGGATCCCCGTCAGAAGAATGCGGGCTCCAGAATCTTGACCCCCAGGACCATGGGCTCCAGAGCCCTCGGCTGAACTACTGCAGACACCTACAGCATGGAAAGGGGAAACATGAGAATTTTCTCCGTGAGAGGAAAGGAGAGAAACAGAGAGCTGTGCCTTAAATCAATCCCTCCAATATGTTCTCCTTATCCTCAGAAGGGAGCCCCTTGTAGCAAACTGGAAGCCATGGAGCCCTGCTTCTTTGCAGTGGAACCCTGGAGGTGTAATGAACCTGGTCATCCGTCAGGTTCTTTTCTACCTTCTAAAGTCAGTGTGAACTAAATGAGCTTGTGGACAAAAAGCACCTAGCACATCAATGGGCACATGGTTGGTGCCTAACTGTAGAAGGCAGCTTTTAAAGCCCCTCCCAAGGATCCCCTTCCTCATGTCCAGCCCCCTCCCCTTGGATGTGTGCTGCAGCTAGAGACTGGTTTCTAAGGTGGAGAAAACAACAAAAATGGTGGGACATCACTGAATGCAACTACATAGGACAAGACACTGGCTTCCTCGTGGCTCACCCTTACTCCTTGTCCTTCACTGTCTCCTGCTGGCTTTGAGGAAGTCTGCAGCCCTGTTGTGAGCTGCCTTGGACAGAGGCCCAGGTGGCGAGGCACCGAGGCAACCTCCAGACTATAGCCAGCAGGAGGTGCAGCCTCCCGTGGTGCAGCCACGGGGTCTACCTCCTGTCCACCACCCCACAGGTGGTGCCTGGAGCTGCTCCCCTCTAGTCCTGGCCTGAGATGCCCACACTCAGCCCACACTTTGATATCAGTCTGGAGGAACAGAGCAGGAAGACCTAGGGGTCAGGCCAAGGGGTCAGTGAACTTCATTCTGTCTCAGTTCTCATGTGATTATGAAAGACTCACAGTCCATCGATGTCACTTTCCTCATCACAGAGACACTGTGCCAGACGCCCACAATTTAAAGAAAGAGAGATTTATTTGGTTCAGGTTTTGGGCCTTGTATGGTCAGCTGGTTCCAGGCAGGAAGGCATGGTAGAGGGTTAGGGTGGAGGAGAGGTGCCCATGACATGGCCGTGGGAAAGCAGAGAACAAAGAGAGATAGTCCCTTCCAGAGCATGGCCCCGGAGACCCGCCTCCTTCTCCAGCCTCCACCTCCCCACATCACATATAGCTATAAACTCATCAATGGACCGATCCACTGATGATTGTCCAACCCCCACCCTCCGATCACCTCCCACCCCCAACCCCCACCAAGGGCAAAGGTGCCATGTATAATCCCAGCATTCAGGAGGCCGAGGCAGGAAGATTGCCTTGCATTCAAGGCCAGGCTGAGCTTCGTAAGTGAGTTCAAGGCTAGCCTGGAGTACACAATGAGATCCTTTCTCAAAAAAAAAAAAAAAAAAAAAAACAACAAACCAAACCAAAACAAAAATGCCCAACCTCAAAACCCCCACTATGAGTGCATGAGGTTGTGAGGAGACACTGTCTTTCTCTGGGATCAGACTGGCTGTCACAAAAATAAGAAATTCTGAGACTTTTTTCCCCTCCACCTGTCTTTCCATTTCTTTCCTACTGCTTTTGAAATTCTTCCCCTATTTCTATCACTATTTTCTCCCCATTTTCCTTTCTTCTATTCCTTCATTTCTTTGCTGTTTTTTACAGTCTTCCAGCCCCCGTGCCTGTGAACAAGATTTCTGTACAATTTAATGTATCTCCCCAGTTATAGAGTATTTTAGAACCTGAAAAAAATCTACACTTTGATGTCCATAAAAAGTTACCAATTTAAAGGGGGACTCTGACTTTGCTAGTGCAGAATTTCTCATTTACTTCATACATCTCGTTTCACAAGTGTTCTTTACTACTGAATTTCATATAGACTTTATTTTGTGCCTGTGATTAAAAAGATAGAACAGCGCAAGCTTTCACAAGCTTGAGATTGTTAATCTTGTTATATTCTCAGTACTTTTACTTATACGATTTCTTCATGCTTACAGATGTAATCTTTTATAACATGACACATGTGATAATTATAACATGACTCATGTGACTCATATTTATTAGTTCAGATTTTTTTAAATTCCCATTTTGCTTAATCTCCCAGCCTCTCTTTTTATTCCCCATGTTCTGTGTTTTTGTGCCTGGGTTCACAGTGTCCTGTAGCTTGAAGCAGTAATTTCAGGTTTCTTCATCTCTTCAACATACCAAGAAACACGTGGCTGCACAGACACCCTGAGTTTTGGAAGCTTGTTCATTTATAGAATAGGGAATCCATGGAATCAGCTTCCTGAACCTTCCTGATGCTAATCCATGCATCTTATGTTGTGGAAATGGGGAATTCTTCCTCCCAGACTGGTATATTTGTGTCCTTCAACCTCAGAAATGTTCCATGGTACAGATACTCCTCCATTTGTCCAGTCATTTCCAAGTTGATAGGCACCTGTTAATTTTTCCACGGTTTTTCCAGGAGAAGTGATGAGAAAAACAAGTTTTTACCAGAGGTCTTGGATCCTGAGCAGCACCTCGTGGAGAGGCAAAGGCAAGTGACAAGGAAGCGAAGGGCTTCCTCCTGCAGGATTCATCCCACCAAAGACCAATTTGTTTTTACATTTTAAATGGAACTCCAGTGAAGTGGAGTGAATGTTGCACAAGCAATTTTAAAATGCATCTGAGTTGTCCAAGGGCCTCTCAGAGTGAGGATCTGCTTGGAAATGGACCCGGCACAGCCAGGAGACCCCAACTCTCTCGCATTGGAGAAGCTCAACAAGCACAGCCCACGGCAGCGTCCTCACGCTCAGGGGCTCTAGCCTTTGCTAGTTACCAAAAGGTCATTTCCTCCATGGTTCTCATCCTGAGCTCTACCAAGCACGTAGCCTTGGTAAATCATAGCAGACTGTCTTTCCCTTTTGGTTTCCCAAAGACATCAGAACCTAATGCCCCCAGGGGGACTGAAGTGTCTTAAGCTGTCCCCATGCCTTCCCCAACCTTCCTTTCAGGGAGCCCAGATACTCACTGAGGAGACCAATAAGTCCCAGGAGCCCTGAGGTCCAGCATTAGGGGAAGGTTGTCTCCTGAGCGGGAGCCCATCACAGATGTCCACAGTGCTGCTCAGCTGCAGAGAAACCTCAAGGGGAAGGGGCCAAGAAAGGAGGAAGAGCTTAACACCCATGTTCTGACCCACCAGAGGGCGGAGCCAGAAGTCATCACAGAGACACCAGGATACACAGTCAGCTCCTTCCTCTCAGCCCTGCACTTAGAATATACCGGTTATAAGCAGCTGTAGGAGAAGTGCACAAACACCTGATTCCAGGGGTGTCTCCAGCCAGGAGCACAGAGCCAGCTCGTCATTCCCACACAAACCTCACCACTTACCACTG
>NW_004955545.1:3199978-3202024 GCF_000276665.1 Chinchilla lanigera
AAAGGACAGCGAGACATTTATGACAGTAGCACTAGGTGACAAGAACAGCATTTGCCACTGCTTCTTCATTGCTTTCTTTGTTACTCTGCCCGGGTAAGAATTTAACTTTCAATATGCTCATTACTCTACTGATGTCAGTGGTCTCTTGAGTCATGGTTTCCTGCCTCAGGATTCTACTGGTTTAGAGGACTCCATGACCCCGTTCTCAGGACATGTTAAATCCTTTCTCCCATCCAAGTCCTAGAAGGTTTGTATAATCTGCAAACGCTCTGTCAATTAATGAAGAAGATCTGGACCATGATAAGAAGGTCAGGAACAAACCATCACATCCCTGGCTTCCTCCCTCACGCACTGTGGCTTAAAGTAATTACCCTGTGGTAGTCAGTGACTCTTACCCCACACTGCTCCTCAACATGCAGGACAATTATTTAGCACTGGATGGACCCCCTTCTCCACCAAGAAATGAGGACACTGTTTCCAAATGCAGTCCCTGAATTTCATGGTCAGAAACTTCTCAGAGGGAGTCAAAATCCTGACGCTCAGCACTGGTCACACTCAGAGTCACAGGCATCAGGTCTCATTTGCCCCACCATTGCCAGGTCCCTACAATTCTGCACAAAGGACTTCTCCTTAGGAGCCTGTTTGATTACAAAAATGCCTTGTGTCGGGGGAAAGGAAGTCAGCCTACAGACAGAGAAGCAGGCATATGGCTGTTAGTTAGGGACACTGGACTCAGTACTAGACACTCCAGGATGGCAGAATTCCAGGACTTTTATTGTGTTATTTTAAAAATCCTAGCTGTAGCTTACTACAGTAAAAGATCATGATTAAAGTCAATCATGGGAGGAGGTGTATGGGTGCAGAGTCCAGAAACTTTCTGCACAGGGAGCTTCCCAGTGGATTTGCGGACAATGTCAACATTCCCAACCACTGGGACAGTGAAGCAGCACCCTCATCTCTTGGGCTACATTTTAAAACCTGTCAGGGGCTTTTTAAAATTCCAGATGTCTAACCTCATGTGCAATGTCAGACAGGTTACCCTAAGGCATAACATGTGCAGAAGGTCACACAGCAAGCGCAGAAACTGAGGAGTTTATTAGCCACAAGGGACCTGCTCTGTTGATGTTTTGGAGAAGTAAATGAAGGTGCAAAGAAGGGCCCGTGCTGCCAATCTGACTAGGAGAGAACAGGGCATGCCAGGAGGGTCCAGGAGGAATAAGAGATGTGAGAGGTCGTCTTGAGAACATGAGCTCCCAGGAATGGACTGGAAATCTAGGGAAGGCTCTGGCCCTCTCTGGGATTCCAGTTCTGTGCTATTGAGCATCTAGGGCAGGACAACCCAGGTACATGTGTTACTCCAGTCAGTCCTCATTACATGTTGAATTAACCCTCAAAACAATTTTGTTATCCAAGCGGTTGATGTCATATCGAGGAACATCCCGAATGTGCAAGGAGATTTAGAACAGTTGTTCAAGATCAGACTTTCCAGAAGGGTGAGGATCTCCAAAGCTGTCAACAGCAGCCCAGCCCCAGACAGCCCCAGGAGGAAAGAGCGAAGACGCTGGGGAAACTTGAGCCAGGACTCTGAGAGGCCAGGGGGCAGTGAGAATGGCTGCTTCTGGATTTGGCAGGAGAGTTGGGAGCCAAGGAAAGGACTGTTCAGAGCTAGGGCTGTGAGTCCCGGCCTTCTGCCCACTTTCCCGCCTGGGTGGCAGAGAAGAGGCAGCAAGCCCACCTGTGATGCTTGCAGTGGAGTCACGGTGGCCCTGGAGCCGGCTGGGAGAGGCGCTGATGGCAGGGGGCGCTAACGACTCTCACGGCTTCACCTGCCCGCCCTTGCCTCTTCCTATTTGCCTCTGCAGCTCCTGGACACCATGTGACCGTCATGCTCCACACCGCTCCTCTGGCTATTTGCACAAAAGTCCTACTGAAGTCTTGCTACATCAGTGTCCTGAATCAGCACAGATTTGGGGAAATAATGACTTATGAGATAAAGCTTAACTACTGCGTATTCAAGGCTCTCATGACCCCTCCGAACCCCTCCAG
>NW_004955545.1:3203608-3205651 GCF_000276665.1 Chinchilla lanigera
GGACTGAGAAGGCACCTGAGTGAACAGCAAACCAGCTGCCTGCTCTGGTTCTCTCCCCCTCAGGTGCTCGCCCTCTGCGCTGCTTTTCTTCTCTGTAACGTGTCACCCCCGTCTCTCAGATCAGTGTAGTGATGCCCTGAGTCAGAGGACTGCGGTCCTTTGAATCCTGGAAGGCTCCTCCTCCTGGTTCTCCTCTGGCACTGACAGCTGGGGCCCCTGAATTCTGCGCCGGAAGGCAAGCTTTCCCTCCCTAACTTCTCTGTGTTTTGATCTTTTTGTTTTTTCTTTTTGGTATTTTGACACAGGATTTCACTGTATAGTTCAGGCTGGCCTTGACCTTGCCGTGATCCTACTGCCTCTGGCTCCCAAGTACTGGGACTACAGGCTGGACCGGTGCCTCTGCTGTGACAGCAGTCCATTTGGGATGGTACTGGCACAAACCTCATCAAACTGTTATAAGAATTAAACGAGCCATGCGCATTTGCTCAGCCAATTGTCCCAGCTAGTCGGGAGGGTGAGGCAGGAGGATCATACGAGTCCTGGAGTATTATGCAATAATCTCAATGAATACACACATTAGCTGAGCTCGGGATGTAGCTCAGCAGTCAGGTGTTCCTGGATTTGATGCTCAGTATCATGGGGGAAAGTCAAACAGTGGAGACAAAACATTCAGGCTGGCATGCCTCATAAACCAGAATGTCATTGGCGCCCCCGTGTGGCGCTACATTTTCTTTTTCTTTTTCCTGTTTGCAATACATAAATGCATTTGTCCTGGGGAACTGGTGCTTACCGGTATCACAGGCTGATCCTTTCTATTTCCTCTTCCTCTCCTGTCCCTCCTGTACCCCTGCCCCCAGAGCCCTTCCCTTCCCCACAGAGTTTACCTCCCAGTTCCTTATCATCTCTGTTATTCCCTTTGCAAAATACAACTGCCCTAAGTATAAGAGACATAGGACAACAGATAACACTATCCCTCAGCCAGCTTTTGGCTACATTTAAAAATATGAGTTACTGAAGTTCACTTGCAATGAAAGAAATAATGTAAGTGTGCATGTCTAGTGCCTTTGCCTGCACAGACAGTGAATCCTTCACAAACTGATACCAGAGAGCAATGTCATTACACTGAGAACATGCATATGTAGAATAAATCACATATTTGTGGCTAGAGGACAGGATTAAGTGGGTCACACAGGAAGAAAGGCAATCACTTTACACACGTAGCACAATAAAGTATGTGGCAGCTGAGCAAGTGTCTGCCCCACGCTTGCAGTCTCTGGGTGCACATGAGTGCTTAAGTGCCCCTGCAAAAAGAGCCATCAGAAATAAGACCGGGCAGTGCTGAGGCAGATGGCCTCCTTCTGGCCCAGGGATTGGTTAGAAGGGAAGCTGTGTTCTATGAGGCTGGCATTTGAGGTCACTAGCTCCATCAGGGTATGGCCGCTTCCCCGTCGTCCCCCAATCGGCCTCCATAGCCAATAGGACCCCGAAAGTGATGCTGGCATCTAGCATCAAAGCCCTCTAAAACCCCCAAACATGGAGCTGGAAGAATCTCTCCCTCCCAGGGACAGCTCTCCCCCAGACAGGCCCCTTCCATCAGCCTCTGTTCTCACCCTGACCCGGTCACTGCTGGCCTTTGCCCATTCAGTCCCTGTAACAATTCTGCTGTCTGTGCACCCTCTCCTCCTCTGAGCCTTCTGCTGGGGGAAGGTGTGGTGGAGGGCAAGATCTTGCTGCCATCTTCTGGAGGATGAGCAGGTCTAGGAGGCACCTCATTCTGACTCCCGGCAGTATCACACTGCCTCACCATGCTGAGAGAACATTGATCAAGAATTTTTCTGCTGGTTGCCACTATGCTTTGGTGTTGACATACCCCAGCATTTTCTCCTGATAATCAGCTTGTGATTTCTCACTTCAGCACCAGAATCAGTCATTTCTCCAAGGAATTGTAGTTTCATGTTTGGGGAACGGCATTGGAAACCAAGATCTGGACCCTAGCTGTGCTCACTGTCACTGGGAGGCGGGTAGAAACACTCTAACTGCTGG
>NW_004955545.1:3224503-3225357 GCF_000276665.1 Chinchilla lanigera
ACAATGTATACACAGTTCACCAAAACAGGGGAACACACCCCACATCAATTTAGTTAAGGTCATTCTCCCTAGGCACCAACACATTATGCAGGAGATACGTGCGTAAGGTTGTCCTTAGTGCTGATACCGACATTTGGGTGCGCATGTCTGCCTCACACCTGGGTGTGGCCCTTCTCAGCTCCTAGAGTTTGAAGGTGCCCCCTTGGGAAGCAGTGGGCTTTGGGCAGTCATCAAGCAGAGGCCGGAGCGGGTCCTAACAAACAGGTAACAGAAAGGGATCATTTCTTACACGTTTTGCTGCTGACCGACAATAAACACATATTATAGCATTGGCCCTCTGGCATGGGATGAACTCCAGTCTCCTCCTCTCTTCTGCTTCCTTCAGTTCTCCGCACTGGGGCTGGCAATCTGGAGTCCAGCACGTGTTCCAGGGCATTGCACACAGGATGAGCCATTTTCTGATTTCCTTTTCTGTTAAGTGTTTACAGGTGTTTCATCTGTCTTGGCCATGTGACTTCAAAGTATTTCCTTACACTGTGTTTCTTGTCTTTCCATCTTTATAACAGGATATTGCAAGGAGCGTTCATTTTCAGTTTTGAAGTGGCTCAACTTATTGACATTTTCTTTCATTGTCCTCTTGGCATGAGGTCTAAGAGCTCTTTGACTAGATCCTGCCAGCTTTTCTCCCAGTTCTTCCGAAGGCTTATATTCCTATGTTTTACACTTGACTCTATCCATTAAAATAATTCTTGGACAAGGATTGGAATGTAAGTGGAAGATTTCTTTTTAATCTTTTGCCTATTAGTGCCTATTTCTGCCTAGATTCAAGTCCTTCCAGCATGACTTGTTTTCCA
>NW_004955545.1:3226824-3227785 GCF_000276665.1 Chinchilla lanigera
AATAAAAATTTAGAAGAGGAAATGACTGGACCAAAGAAGAATTGTGTTTTAAAGAACAGAAATCATGTCCTGAACAGTATCGTGAGAGGTGGGAAAGTGTCTTTTGCTTCTATTCTGTGATGAATAGGTAACTATCTTGCTTGTATTCTCATAAGAAGTCAAGTGAACCAGAAAGAAAAGTAAGACCAAGACCCTCAAGAGGGAGTTACTGCAAGAAGAATCTGCACCGCTACTACACCTGAACTGTATTCCTGAATGCCTCAGTACAAGAATCTGGAATCTGACTCCCTGACAACTTTCTGGAAATAGCCAAACAAAAGACCATCACTACTTTCATTTCCGGCTTTACCGAAATAATCTAACTGATAAATAACAACTGAATCTATTTAATATATACAATCCAGTGTTTGGCTACATGCTGTAACATAATTACTATAATCACACTCATGAAATGCTCACCACCTCTCACAGTCACTACTTTGTGTGGGAACATTAAGTGTGCCCTCTAAAAGAATTCCAAGTATATGCTACAGCATTCTTTTCTTCTTCTTCTTTTTTTTTTTTCTTTCGGTTTTTTTTTCTGGTACAGGAATCGAACTCATGACCTTGCTTTTGCCAGGCAAGTGCTATGCTGCTGAGCTAAATCCCCAGCCCCGACTACAGCATTCTTTACTCTGGCCACCATGCTGTAGGTCACATGTGTAGAAACTACTTATCTTGGATAGGTAAAACTCTGTACTTTTGACCAGCATCACCCTATTCTCCCCTCTCTTAGATGTTTAAACTGGAGTTATAAAATGCCATTTGCTTTCACAAATAAAAGGACCCTAATTGATCCCCCTAACACATTTCTTGATAAACCTAACAAAAACCTTCCAGAAAGTAGTGAGAATGTCCTTGCAAAATTATTTGTAATCCTTCCTAAAGCATAGCAAGTAAAGAAGCATGAAAGGCCCTCACA
>NW_004955545.1:3232717-3233767 GCF_000276665.1 Chinchilla lanigera
CTCTTTTGTACTTTTGAAGCATGCATTCTTGACTTCACAGAACTGATGTGAGAATAAAAATAAAACAAAATATTAAACTGTTCATTAGAATTAGGCGTGTATTAGGACCGGTCAATACATTTTCTGTAATTATTACTAGTGAAACTCCCTTAGCTTTGATTGCATGATACCTACTGCACATTTTTTCCTTCTACTTTCCTGGACACCCCAATCATTGATCTGTGGTCTACTCCTTCCTCCAGTCACTGAAGTCAAGAAATAGACTGTGGTCTCCTGCTCTCTTCCTGCAGTGTCTCGGAGCTGCTCAGTCATATCCTCACATGTTTGGACAACATACTGCTCAGTGGCCCGTCTGTATGATCAGAGCCAGTGTCACTTAGAAGCAACACTGTCCTCCCTCGAGCCCTGCAGTAAGTCATTCTTATCTGAAAAGTTTGAAGTTAATGTATCTCATCCCAGGGCCTCCCCAAGCCAGCTCCCCTCTGGGACTGCTGGCAAATAAAGAATCATTCTGAGATATTCCCTTTCCTTCTTCCTTTCATTTATTTATCACGCCCTAACTCTCTTTCTTTCTCTTTACATACTTATATATCTTTGTTGGCAAGGTCTTCTTTTCCACTCAAGTTCTACTTTGCTGCCTACTATCTCGGCATTTCTCTAGTTCTGTTTACTCTTCCTAACATCTTGCCTACCCCTTATTTTCAAATTAATTGAACTACAATCTGCATATCAGACTGCTCCTCCATGGCTCTTCTAAAATCCCACCATTCCTTTGCATCTCTTACCTTGCACACGCATGTCCAGGCTCGCTGCAGCCACAGAGGTCTTCTTCCATCCACCCAACAACACACTGGCACGCTCCTCTGCTCTTCGTTCCCTTCAATCTATTGAGGACACTGCTCCTTTTCACCTTATCTGGGAGTCAACATTCTCCAAACTCCCCTTGTAAGTGAGATTGTATCCTCTGGTGGGAACACACTGCTCTCTGCAGCTCTGAAACCAGCACATTGAGGCAGCTGTGGGTTCCAGGGCCATAGCCCCTCAGGCCTA
>NW_004955545.1:3239568-3241729 GCF_000276665.1 Chinchilla lanigera
CTCTGTGCTGTCCCAGCTGCCCTTGATGTTCTGGTGTGTCTTCCCCGTGGTCCGAGGTGTCCCAGGGTGATGTAGCTGAGCTTGGCCTTGCCATGGCTTCTCTGCCTCCAGCCAGCTCTTCTTCAGGAACTTGGTGTTTCTGCTGCTCTTTGCTGGACCAGGAGCCTCCTGAGCTGCTCCGCACTCCTGTGGAGGCCAGTCCTCAGCTCCCTCCCAAAGTAGCACTAGGTGTCACGCACCTGTGCTCTTCCTGGCCTTCAACCCAGCCTCAGCACCGTGTGGCGCGGGCTCTGGGCCACGGAGCATGGCGGCCGCCAAGCACCTTCCCTTCCCCTGACCTCCAGCCGCAGCGGGCACTGCAGCCGCTGGGGCCCTGCTCGCCCTCCTGCCCAGCATTGGAGAGGAAAGGAGAGCAGAGCAGAGGTGAAGGGAGGACAGGGAAGCCTTCTTGAGGCTGGGCAGATAGGCTCCTCCCACAGAGGGGGCGGCAGTGGGGCGGGTCAGGGCAAGAGGGGCTGGGGCTGTGGGAATCCTGCCCACAGTACTGTAGCCTCTGCTGCTGCTGCCAGGCAGGGAGGTAGGCAAGATGGGGGAGGGAAAGGGGAAGCGGGAGGGACTGGATCTCAGGTGCTTGGCAACCAGGAGTCCCTGGGCTCAGTGCACGTGTCACCTGCCTGTGGATGGGCGCGATCTTTTTTGATGCATTCAGAGTTCAGTTGTCATAGAGGGGGAGAGAGCGTGAAGTTTCAGTCTTCTGCATGTGGATATCTACTTTACCCATGACCATTTGTTAAAGACTTTAAAGTCTTTACCCCAGTGTCCGTTTCTGGCTCCTGTGTTGATAATGAAACAGATGTGTGTGCATGAGTCTGTTTATGTGATCTGTCTGATTGTTTCAGTCTATGTGTCTGTTTTGATGCAGGTGCCATGCTGTTTTTGTTACTATGGCTCTGTTGTATATTTCCAAATCAGGCACTGTGATACTTCTGGCACTGCTCCTTATGCCTAACTTTGATTGGCTCTTCTGGGTACATTGTCCTCCTACATTGATTTAGGATTCCTTTCTAGTTCTGTGAATAATTTCATTAGTATTATGACGACAATTGCACTGAAAATGTAGACTGTTCTTGGTAATGTCATTTTGAGTATTTTAATTTTGCAGGTGCAGGGACATGGGCGATTTTCAATCTTCTGCTTTCTTCCCTCTATTTAGTCAGTGACCTGTCATATTCACTGTAGAGTTATTTCACCTTCTTTGTTAGGTTGATTCCTACGTATTTGATTTCCTTCTTTAAAGCTGTTGCGAAATTTGTTTCTGATCTCTTTCTGAGGTTTGCTACTGGTGTAGATAAGCTACTGAGTTTGCATGTCAATTTTGTCTCTTGTTACTTCACTGAATGTTTCACTTCTCAAAGTACTTCTGAGGAAAACTACAGTTTTCTAAGTCCAGGTTACAATCATTTCACCTGCAAAAGAAGTGATATGAGTTCTGCCTTTTCTAGTAGTATCTTTTCTATAACTTTCTTTTTTCCAAATGCTCTGGCTAAAATTTCTAAGGTATACTGAGCAGGACTGGTGAGAATGGACACCCTCCCTTCCTTCTTTCATGGAAACTTGTTACTGTCATCTCTACTACTATCACCTTGTTCATGTCTAGGTTTATTAAATTCGGTTTTTTCTATTTTGTGGTCAGTTTGGATCCAGGTTTATGATTCTTTTTTCTATTTTCAAAGAGCCCATACTTGATTTCATTGACCTTCGTATTGTGCTTTTCCTCTCTGTTTGACCAGTTTGAGCTCCAATCTTCATCATGTCTTTCCTTCTTCTGCTGTTGGATATGATTTTTTTTTTTCTTAGACCTTTCCATGCATCGCTAGGTTCCCTACTTGTGATCTTCATGGTTGAATTATGTAGGCACTCATAGCTCTCAGCTTGCCTGCTAGGATTGCCTTGGGTGTATCCCAGAGATGCTGATGTGCTGTGCTTCCATCTGCATCTGAGTTGAGAAATTTTTTAAATGTACCCCCTGAATTCCTGACCCACTGCTCATTCCAAGGTGAATTGTTTCATCCGCATGTGTTTGTATGGTGTCTGCACTTTCTTTGCTTTGATTTCTGGTTTCATTCCTTTATAATTTGGTAAGATGTGTAAAATTACTTCC
>NW_004955545.1:3242440-3243882 GCF_000276665.1 Chinchilla lanigera
AAAAGGACCTGGTTGGAGGTGCCCACAGAGAAAAAGTTCTCCTCTCAGCAGTGATCCCTGTGGCTCACTTCTCCAGATAGGCCCTGCTTCCTAAGGATCACATTGAATGATGCATTCACCCGTTGATCAATCCCCTGATGATCTCAGAGTCTCCATGATCTAAGCACTTCCCAAAGCCTATGAGCTTCAACTCAGTGAGCACCAAGCTTTATACCGTGAGTTTTGGGAGGATATTCTAGACCTCTAGATCAGTCACATCAGTCTGTGCATGTCTGCTGCTCACCTGTGTTTCTTTCCAACAGAAAACAGTTGGTCTCGATTTCTACCCAGTCACGCACTCTGTGTGTTTTAATTGGAGAATGAAGACTATTTGCATTCACCGGTATTACTGAAAGACATGTAGAACTTCCTGCTTTTTGTCCTTATTCATATTTTTGATTCATTGCTAATTCTCTGTCTCTCTTTTATTTTTTTTGCGGTACCGGGGATCGAACTCACGACCTTGCACTTGCTGGGCAGGCGCATATGCCATTGAGCTATTTCCCAGCCGTCTTTGCTAACTCTCATAGGCTCATTGTGTAGGATTCCTTGATGTATCTTTTGTAATGCTGGCTTAGTGTCTTTAATCCTGCTGTTATTGTTGTGGTTGTCATTGTTTTGAGACAGAGTCTCACTGTGCAATTGAGGCTGGCCTTGAACTCCCTGTGCAGCCCAAGCTGGCCTCAGACTCTCTGTGATCCTCATTCTTCATCCTCCCACGTGAGGGAATTCTAGGTATGTGCCACCACGCCAGCTCATGAATTCCCTTGACCTTGGAAGGTCTTTAAGTTTATCTCAGAAGGTTTTTCATTTTTTCTTCAGGTCTGAGGGATAGTGTGACAGCTAAGCTCCATGCAGGGGCAGGACAGTCCTTCCTACTGGGACCAGGAACTATGTATTTCTCAGGGCAACAAACGATAAAGGATGAGCTTCTAATGCGGTGGGTTCTAGTGCATCCTTCATAGTGTTTATTCCCTCCACAAGAAATCCTTTTGATATTGTTGCGGTACAGTATGCGAAGGTTCCCCAACAGCATTTTTGTAGGAGAGAACACAAATCCTTAGGGTTTACCTGCTCTGTTACACGGCACTAGAATGTCGAGTGTGAAGACCTTAAGTCTCATGCGCTCTGCCAATCAGATGCTGTCAGCCTTTACGTTCTGCACAGATCAGTGAGCACTGCGGCGAAGCTAACCCACAACAACTGCGCAGGGCCTGAGAAAGCTCTGTGGGTTGCATGACTTCTTTTAAGCATGCTGGCTT
This sequence comes from Chinchilla lanigera, assembly GCF_000276665.1. Lineage (NCBI taxonomy): Eukaryota > Metazoa > Chordata > Mammalia > Rodentia > Chinchillidae > Chinchilla > Chinchilla lanigera. Next base: position 3,243,742 of record NW_004955545.1, read on the forward strand.
CCGCAGCTGTCTTGACTAAGAGTTTACCTAGTTCCGCACAACTTTTTCTTATAGAAATTAATCCTGCAGTGCCCTAGTTTATGTTATAGAAACCTCAAACAGGCCAGGTGTGGTGATGCAGGCCTGTAATCCCAGCACTCT
>NW_004955546.1:0-10618 GCF_000276665.1 Chinchilla lanigera
TCTCTGGCCAGCAGATGGCCATTTGCATCCTCCCACAGGTGAGGCTGAGGACAGCCATTGTAAGTATATCTCATATAGTGTTTTAGATTTTCCACTGTGCATTCAGGAGACCAGTACCTGGATTGAGCCTGCCTTCAGAAGGGGTGACCACAATCTCAGTCCCTTCAATACAGGCTTCATAGCCTTTCTTTTCTTCAACTAGCTCTGTGGCCCCCCCATCTCAGAATGGGTTTGTAGCTCTGAGGCTCTTTTCTCTGTATGTATAATGAATTCTTGCTTAGCACTGTTCTCTGACTCGTCATCCTTGCTCGGCATCGGGGAGAGATAATCTGGAAAATTTTCAGGGTGTCCTGGTGAGACCAGACCTATCCATGGACTGGACACTTCAGGTTTCAAATGGCAAGAAGGAAGTCAGGCGTTGGGGGAAGACAAGACCTTAGGACTAGGTGTGGTTCGACCCAATAAACTCCTGAGATAAATCTCTATGCTCCTTTGCCCTTGCTGAGTGACACGTGCATGCAGTCTAGCCCCTAGTGTGCACATCCCTACAGTGGTAGTGCACATCCAAAGAAGGTCACTCAAACTCACACAGTGTGTGAAGCTTCTCTTTCCACATTTTCACCCCTTACTCCACTTAGAACCTATTAGAGTTCTGTATCATGCATTCCAGCATGGTTGCCTTGCTGCCAGTCACAATCCTCACCATTTGTGAGAGTGCTCACTCACTCAAGCCACAATACAAGCAACAAACCAAGCCTCACAATGTTGAAAACATTAGCTGTGCCTGTGGTGACGTGAAGCATTGGGGCCAAATCTGGATCCATCCGAGGCTCTAGACAAATGATGAACAGTGGCAGGAAGTCAGGAGCAGGACCCCCCCCCCATTCCTCCAATCCAAAGGACGAATTCTGGGGCAATCTGAAGGAAAGAGGGCATTTCAGAAACACAGAACACACACCGACAGGGCAAACTGTCTCTGAATTATCAGTTTCCTTCATGCATCAAAATACAATATTTTAGGCACCAGAACAAAACATATTCCAACGCAGAAATACAGTATTTCAGGCACCAGAACCCAACACATTCCAATTCAGAGACAAAGTCTGAGGAGCAGCTCGGATCCAATTTGGAGACAAACTCTCATCAAATTCTTGGCCACACTTGGGCCGTATAGTAGCCACATCTGGGAAGATGCCCCCCCAAATTGTCAGTCTAGAAAGGAGGAAACAAATTCCTGCAGGAGCCCAAACAAAGGTGAAAGAGCCCAACTGTGAGTCCTACCTTGGTTGAGAGTGGAGCTCGATTGTCCCATCTTTGCCACTGTGGCCTTGTGTCCCCAAGTTGTCCCCAGGTGGCCAGCTGAAATCAGCCAGGGCAGATTTTGTTCTCCTGAAACGACCTCCCCTGTTTCAATGAGGAAATATTTCCTTAAAGAGTTAGCGTGTATGTTACATCAGTTCCGCCAACAAACATGATGTTTCTTGGAAAATAGCTAAAGATATGCCAGGAAAGACAAATACCCTACAAGGGCATTCATTGTCTTTATTTCTAAATATTTTACTGACAGAATTAGCTCACACAGCTAGATATGGAAAAGTGGAGGTATAAAATTTGGAGAGAAGTGAATAAAGCCCTCACTATTTCAATATGAGCATATTCCCAGAAACTAAAGAGTATGGCAAGCTAGTAAGGCACTGAGGAAAAACTGAAATATGCAGAAAAGGAACCTGTAGTCCACAACCTACCATGGGTAACAAATCCATTCAGATCTGCCAGTTATCAGACACTGCTGAAAGGAAGCCAGTATATGCCCAGCTGAATTCTGACACTGTCGAGTGCATCACTCAGTGTGGTCATTTCCCTATGTCAAGCACCCTTCACAAAGAGCTTTGTCAGCAGGACTCCTTTTTCTACTACTTCAACCTACCCTGTCTCCTTAGACTTCCTCTCAGAAGTAGAGGAGCCAGACCTGGTGACCATGCCAGTAACCCCAGCACTCCATAGACTGAGGCAGATGGATCACTGGAAGTGGAAGACCAGTTTGGAGTATCTAGGGAGACCCTGTCTCAAAAATCTAACTAAAAAATAAATGAAGAAAAGAAATTTAGCAGTAGCAAAGCAGACCCTTTATAGGAAATATATAATAGAGACAGGTGGTATGACACTTAACTCATCTATGAGTTTCTGGAAGACATGCCCAGATTGATTTGATCTGAACAGGGTAGGAAGTCCCACTTCATTAGAAAAGGGCAGGTAGATCCGCCTGATCAGAGTAAGGTGGTAAGACCCGACCTATCACAGTAGGGAGGGCAAACCTACCCTAGGGTGGATTGCATCCTGAATGGTATAAAAGAGACAAAGAAGTAAAGGTCCCTTCTGTTTCTGCCAAGGAGCTGACCTTCACTGGCAACTTGGATATCATATCCTGACTTCTAGCACAGACCTTTTGTTCTCCTGAAACGACCTCAGGTGGCACTCTACACTGGGCTCCAGGATTTCAGCTGCTTCCTTTGGGTCTCTGGTGTGCAGACAGCCCTTTCCAACCTCCACAAGTGATTCTGAGTGCAGCAGGTGTCAGTATATCTTGTAAATTCTTATAGATCTGTCGACTGTGTGTTACCTTTGTTCCTCTAGTGAGCACTGAATGATACAGGCAGACATATTTCAGGTAGCATACTTCAGGGCAGAGGAAACATAACCCCAGATGTACAATGACGTACCAAAAATAATTAAGAGTCATTGAGTCCTTCTAGGAGCAGCACGACTTTTGTTAATTTAATGCTCATGATATTTCAAGTAGAAAACAAAAAGGACACCTATTAGATACACCCAGACATACGCAGACATGCATGTGCAAATATCGCATTGTTTCACTAGTGTGAAACCTGAAAGAGTTAATTTAAACTCAGAGGTATGATAGATATTGTGAAATGATAAGAAAATGCTCAAGGGTAAAGGGCAACTGGGATGCTGGAAAACAGAAGGGAAAGAAGAAATTTTGTATGTATGTATATACAGGATAGCTAACATAGTTATTCTACTGTCTTGTATTTCTTTGCTGAAAGAAACTGTCAATGAGTCCTTGACTGTTCAATATTGCATGCCTCTATCTGTTTTCTGAGAAACCACTTTGAAGATATCAATATGTAGTACAACAAGCATTGTTAATATCCTACCACTTTGTTTGTAACTCTGTATTGTCTGTACTGTTCTTTTTCTATTTTGTAAAAGGTTGTCTGTCTGTTAATGTTTTCCTCCTATTTTTAAAATTAAAAAAAAAAAAGATACACCCAGGCATATTCAGACAGAGTTCTGCTTTGGCTACTGATCTTCACTTGGTGGTGACCAGACTGTGTCAGCCAGGCCCAGGACCCAGATGAGGGACTCTCCTAGAAGGCTTGCTGTGCCTGCTGGCTATGCAAATGAGGGACCCAGGTCCCTCCATTTGTGACTTTAGCTGCTCCTGGGTGTTTTCTGTCTGTTTTCAAATGCAACAGTATCAATGGAAGATCCGGGCAGGGGGATGCTGGCCATATGGGCCCTGCTGCACTCAGGTTTGAGTGGAGGATGATGGTTTGATAACCCTATAGGGCACTGAAGTAAACTGTCACAGTCCATTGGGATGCCAGGCGAAGCGATGAAGAGCAAGGGGGAGGGACAGACACTGTCGAGATCACAACCTCCTATGGCCAGAACAGGGACAAAATACTCACTTGGCTCTCATCTTCACCAAGGCTTCTATCCCTTTATGCTCCAACCTCCCTGGGGAGAATATACTGGTGCAGGCTGAATCTGGATTCGGGGAAAAGAGTTTACCAAGGCCCAGAACACAATGGCTTGCCTACATTTTCAGTGGGCACCATTTCTCTGAAGGACACTCTAGTTACATGTGTCACAATTCTAGACTGCTGTGGAATCTTATCGGCAATGGGCAGGTGTTGTTAGAGAACACGGTTGCCAAGTAAATCATTCTGGTTGTTTCATCTAATCCCAGCATTCTTGGAGGCTTAGGCAGCAGGGCCACAAGTTCTATCCCAGCTGTGGAAATCTAGTGAGTTGATGAGATCCTTTCTCAAAAAAAGAACTTTAAAGCATTGGAGATGTGACTTATTGGGAAGACCATAAGTTCAATCCCCAGTTATCAACGAAATCGAAGTCTACCGCACCTTTTAACACCATCAAATCCCTGCCTCTTAAAATATTTTCGTTGTCGTGTTCAGGGACTTGCTGTGTAGTTTCAACTGCCCTGACACTCTCAGCAATCCTACCACCTCAGCCTGCTGAGTGCATGCAAAACCACACCCAGGGAAAATGAGACTTCTTAGGGGAGCTATTTTTTCTAGTGACTGAGAAACTACTCAGAAGTGTCTGCTATCCTAGCAAGATTTGGTAAATCATTTCCAAGTAATTATTGTCTTAAATCTTCAGATTGGGTTACCAGCCTCCTGAGTGACATTCTGCCCTGCCTGTCTTGGAGTGGCTCACTCGGGTGAAATATCTACAAACAAGTGAAGAAAGTAATCTTTGTCATGTGACTTGGAAAGCCCTGTGTAACCTTCAGTTTGCTGATGTCGAAGGACCTTCTCCTAGGAAAAATGTCAAGTGGGTCATATCTGAGACTTGGTACACTACAGATATCAAGGTAGTGAAATTCTCCTACATTTGGACCATCAGAAATTTCAGGATTTTCCTAGACAAAATGGGTGCAGTCATTCAAAATTCAAGCTTTTCATCAGGAATTAATGATAAATCAGAATGGTGTCTATGAGCATACCCAAAAGGGCTCAATGAAGAAAGAATACCTGCCCCTATACCTGCTTCTGCTCAGAGGTCCAAAGAGGGAAGCTCGGGCAACATTCAAATTTTACATTGTGAATGCCAAGGGAGAGAAAACCAAAGGTACGTTGAAGCTAGAAGTTTGTAGAATTGTGCAAGGCAAAGACTGGGGATTCTGCAAATTCATCCATCAAGATATTCTTTTGGATGAGGACAACGGGCTTCTCTGCCATGACCAGCTGACTCTGTTCTGCAAGGTGACAGTGGAACAAGCTTTGACCCAGATTTCAGGCCAGAATACCATGGATGTAGTAAAGGTTCCTGAGTACCAGTTGGCAGAAGAGCTAGGAGGGCTGTGGAAGAATTCCCGGTTCACAGACTGCTGCTTCTGTGTGGCTGGCCAGGAATTTCAGGCTCACAAAGCCACCTTGGCAGCTCGTTCTCCAGTGTTTAGTGCCATGGTTGAACATGAAATGGAAGAGAGGAGAAAGAACCGAGTTGAAATCAGAGATATGGAACCCGACGTGTTTAAAGAAATGATGTCCTTCATTTACACCGGGAAGGCTCCAAACCTCGGCAGAATGGCACCTGAACTGCTGGCAGCTGCGGACAAGTATGGCCTGGAGCGCCTGAAGCTCCTGTGCGAGGCCGCCCTGTGCCGTAACCTCTCTGTGGAGAATGCCGTGGACATTCTCATCTTGGCGGACCTCCACAGTGCAGAACAGTTAAAAGCAGGCAATGGGTTTCATTGTCATGCTTCTGACATCCTGGAGACCTCTGCATGGGAGGCCATGGTGTTGTCACACCCTCACTTGGTGGCTGAATCCTACCACTCTCTGGTTTCTGTGCAGTGTGCTTCCCTGCGGCCCCTATGCAAACGTGGGAGGCCGTCCTGAGATCCTGAATGAACTAGGACTCCATTTGTCTTCCCAAAGCTGTGGCGACAGTTGCTGCCACTGAATCCTGGGTAGGCAGGGCAATCCGTGGAGCTTTCACTGTGCCTCTGGTAGCCAGTGAGTAATACCCCTGTAGGGATAGAAAGGGTCCCCTCTTAAGGTCAGAGGAAAAGAAATTGGACCTTTAGAATTTAGGAGAATAGTAACCTCTGCAAAGTCCTGAGAATCTCCTCAGAGGCTTTTTGTTTCTCTTCAGTTGAGATGAGAAATCTGGCTTTTGCAACACTGTGCACCCAAATGGATGCCACTTTGGACCCAAACTGACACAAGACTCCTCATAGGAATATAGGCCAACACCTGGAATGAGGCAGTCTCTAGAGGGAGAGACCACAACCTTAGTCCCTTCAATACAGGCCTCCTGGCCTTACTTTGCTTCACCTAGCTCTGGGGCCCCTGCCTCTCAGAATGGCTTTGTATCTTTGTGGCTCTTTTCTCTGTAAATAAAATTCATTCTTGCTTTACAAGTTCTCTGACTCATCTTCCTTTCTTGGCATCATAGAGACAAAAGCCTAGGAAAATTTCAGGGTGTCCTGTTGACTTCAGACCCACCCAGGGACAGGACACTCCAGATTTCAACTGGCACTGAGGATCTCAGTGATGTGGGGGAATACAAAGGCTCAGAACTTGATATGGTTGGACCCAAAAATCCCCTCAGATGATTCTCTTTGCTGCCTTTTCCCTGGCTGAGTGACATTGGCATGCAGTCTATGCCTTGGTCTGCACATCTCTGCAGCTGTGGTCTATACCACTAGAAGGCCACTCAATTTCACTCACTGTGCGAACCTTCATTTTCCTCACTTTCACCCCATAGTCCTCTTAGAACCTATGAAAGTTCTGTGTCATGCATTCCAGTATGGGTGTCTTAATGCCAATCACACCCCTCACATTTGGTCAGAGCACTCACTTACTCAAGGCACACCACAAACACAGCTAAGAAAGTTGAGACATTAGCTGTTCCTGTGGTGACGTGAAGCCTTGAGGCCAGTTCTTGATCCCTCTGAGCCTCTGATGAATGGTGGAGAGAGGCAGGAAAGACAAGAGCAGGACCACCCGAGTCCTCCAATCCAAAGGACGAATTCTGGGGCAATCTGAAGGAAAGAGGGCATTTCAGAAACACAGAACACACACAAACAAGCAAACTATTTCTGGGAAGTATCAATTACTTTCAAGCATCAAAATACAATATTTTAGTCACAAAAACAACACACATTCAATTTGGAGACAACATCTAAAGACCAACTGTGATTCAATTCAGAGACAAAGTCCACACAAATTTCCATCACACTGGGACCAAAGGGCACCCACATCTGAGAGCCTGGGCTCCCCATATTTTCAGTCTGGAAATGCAAAAACAAGTCCCTGCATGAGCCCAAAGAAAGGTAAAAGAATGCAACTGTGTGTCTTACTTATCTTGGAGAGTGGAGCTCAATGATCCGATTTTGCCACTGTGGCACTGTGCCCCAGAGTTATACCCTGGTTGCAAGCTGAAAGCAGCCAGAGCACCTCTTGTTTCAATGAGGAAACTTCTCCTTTAAATGTTGGAGTATACGCATATCAGTTCCCCAAACAAGCATGATGTTTCTTGGAAAACACATAGAGATATGCCATTAAAGACAGAAATCAGCTGCGGGTCTGGTGAGCAGACTCTCTGAGCCCCACACACACTGCACGGAGAGAGCAAGTGCTCCGGGAGCTGCTGGACCCATGGGTTCGAGTCTGTGCTTGGCCCACACCACCACAGTTCCCAGGTGAAATGCGCGGAGAGAGCTAGGTATTTCCCATCTATGCCCTAAGGGTAGAGCGTGAGAAACAGAACGCTGCCGACATTACAGACAGAGTCTCTGGCCTCCTTGCATCCGCGGTAGAAAGGAGGTCCTCACTCAGAAACCCCAGGGTCGTCTCCGGCTTCGGGCAGGGCGTGTAGCCTCTCCCAGCCCCCACGCACCCTGTGCCGAGTGGGCGAGGTCTCCGGAAGCTGCCAGACCCACGGTTCGAGTCTGTGCTTTGCCTTTGCCGAGAGCCCCTAGCGAGTCAAAGGCTGGGGAAGTCTGTCACTGCTACACATGTAGGCTGTATCTGGTTCCTGTATGTGTGCTGAACTGACTGGAGACATAGATTCAGGTGGTTCACAAATTGTAGGCAGTGCAGTTTGTGTCTGAATTATACCTATACCCTAAATTACCTGGGGTCATAGGTCCACAGACTGGGATTGCCACACCAGTGCAACCCGAGTGAGGTCATTCACATGCCCTGAACTGCAAGGGGATGCTGGATCAGACGGTCAGCCATCAAATGACATAAGGGCCTGAGTCTCACAACGGGCATAGGATACAAAGATACAAGATACAAATCAAAAACTCTCGGAAAACCCGAGACTAAGTAGAGCTACTTAGAGGTCACCTGGGGCAAACCTGAACAACAGGAAAAATAGGGGCAATAGTGGTCTTGGCTGAGCACCTACTGAAGAGGCAAAATGAACTCTCTGTAACCAGATGCAAACATGTCAAAATGAAAGACTAAAACACAATCCCAGAGCTCCACCCCAATCAAAACAAGTCCAGGAGAAAGCAACATAGGAGAACTTGGTAAACACGTGCCTGAAACAGCTGAAACAATTGCAATGGAAGTACAGAAACAACTCCATAAGGCCATAGAAGAGATGAGATCAGAAATAATCTCTCAGGCAAAAAGTGAAATGACAAGAATAATGAAGCAAATGATCAAAAATTCTGAAGAAGAAATATATAAGAAAATAGAAGAACAAAGGCAAGAGTCAGAAGCATTCAGTGAAAAATATAGAAAGGACTTAGAACACATGAACCAGATTCTAAGAGACTTCCAGGAAAACAAAGCTGCCACAGAAAGCTACCAAAGCCGCCTGAATGAAGCTGAAGATAGAAACTCAGACCTTGAAGACAGCATGGCAGCTAGCGAACGTGAAAGAATGGGTCTCATAAAAACAGCAAGGATCCAGGAAAAGCCAATTCAACAGCTACAAGATGAGGCAAAGAGGAATAATGTACGACTTATAGGAGTCAATGAAACAGCAGGAAGCAACACATCAGACATTAAAAGATTATTTGTGGAAATAATAGGAGAAAATTTCCCAAGCATGGAAACAGAACCTGATATACAGATAAATGACACATATAGAACTCCACAGAACCATAACCAAATTAAACTACACCCAGACACATAATAGTCAAGTTCCCAGAACTCCAGCAAAAGAACAAAATATTAAAAGCTGCTAGAGAAAAGAAACAGATTACCTATAAAGGGAAGCCCATCAGCATCACAGCAGACTTCTCAGCACAAACCATCCAATCGAGAAGAGTTTGGAGTGAAATATTACAGGTCCTGAGAGAGAACAGCTTCCAACCAACACTGGTGCACCCTGCCAAACTATTTCTCAAGTTCAACGGAGAAATAAAACACTTTAACAACAAAGAACAATTGAAGAACTACATGAGGGCCAAGCCAGCATTACAAAGAATACTAAAAGATATTCTGGACAGAGAAAAATGTGACTGCAATTTCAAAAACAACTGTGGGAATGAAATGTCAAGAAGAGCAAACCAGTAAACAGGTAGAAAAATTAGGACACGAAAGCAAGTAAACAACATGACAATGACAAATCAATACATATCGGTTGTAACTATAAATGTAAATGACCTCCATTCTCCAGTCAAAAGAAACGGACTGGCAGAGTGGATTAAAAAACAAAATCCAACAACATGCTGTATAGACATATTTCACTCAAAAAGAAACACATTTCAATCAAAAAGAAACCCACAGACTCAAAGTCAAAGGATGGAAAACAATCCTCCAAGCAACAGGAACCCAGAAAAAAAGGAGGTGTAGCTATTATACTTGCAGACTATGTAAACTTCAAACATACAACAATCAAAAGAGATAAAGAAAGTCACCACATATTGGTCAGGGGAAAACTGCAAGAGAATGAGATAACAACCATGAACATCTATGCACCAAATATCGGAAATCCAAATTTTTTTTTATTTTAAAAATAAAAGGAGGAAAATATTAAAAGACAGACAACATTTTACAAAACAGCAAAGAAACACTACAGACAATACAGAGTTACAAACAAACTGGTAGGGAATTAACAATGCTTGTTGTATTACATATTGATATCTTCAAAGTGGCTTCTCATGAAAACAGATAGACATGCAGTACTGATCAACCAAGGACTCATTGACAGTTTCTTTCAGCAAAGAAATACAAGATAGTAGAACTGCCATGTTAACTATCCTGCATATACATACATACAAAATTTCTCCTTTCCCTTCTCTTTTCCCATATCCCAGTTACCCTTTACCTTTGAGTGCTTTCCTATCAATTAACAATGTCTATCATATCTCCTAGTTTAAATTAACTCTTTCAGGCTTTACACTAGAGAAACAATGCGGTGCTTGCACATGTATGTTTGATTTATTTCACTTATGAGTATGTTCTCTAGTTGTGACCATTTACCTATAAAAGCCTCCAGTTTATCTTTCTTTGCAGCTGAATAATATTCCATTATATAAAAGTACCACAATTTTGTTATCCAATCTTCCACGGATGGAAATTTGGGTTGCTTTCACATTTTAGCAATTACAAATTGTGCTGCTATGAACATAGGTGCACATATATCACTGTATTATGATGTTTTCAGATCTTCTGGGAAAATACTCAGCAGGGGGATAGCTGGGTTGAATGGGACCTCTAGACCTAGTTTTCTGAGGAATCTCCAAACTGATTTGCACAGTGGTTTCACCAGTCTGCATTCCCACCAGCAGTGGAGAAAGGTTCCTATTTCTCCACAGCCTCGCCAGCATTTGTTATTAGTTGATTTCTTAATCTGAGCTCCAAATTATATAATTCAA
>NW_004955546.1:30031-31111 GCF_000276665.1 Chinchilla lanigera
AAAAAGAAATGCAGGATCAGTAGGATGCTTGGATGTTTAAAGATTTGGAAATTTTCTAGTTTTTTTATTTTAAAAACAAAGAAAGAAAATATATTAACAAACACACATATATTTACAAAATAACACATGAACAATACAAACAGTACTGAATTTCAGACAAGGTGATAGGAAATTAACAATAGTTGTTGTATTACATGTTGATATCCCGAAGAAGGGATTTTCAGTTTGTCGGTTATTTTGTGTGTTTCATTTTTCTTTGTTTGTTTGTTGTGCTAGAGACTGAACTCCATAATTTTTAATTTGTAGATGTTTTCTTTATAAAATAGTAATTATTTATATTCTCACAAGGAAAAAAGTTAACATTTGGAAATTCTCTCCTGTAGGAAGAGGAGCTAATTACAAGGAACTGGTCTTGTTGCTACACAGGCAGCAAGTCAGGTATACACAGCTGTGAAATCGGGGTGCAATATTTTTACATGGCATTAAATAATAAAATTTTCTTTTTTCTTTTTGCTTTTGTTTTGTGCTTTTTTTAAATAAAAGGGGATGAGTGAAGGGAATAGAAATAAACCTAGGTGGGTGGGGAATGCCAAAGAAACATTTCCTACAGTACCTGATAGCCACAGGTCTTGCAAGGCATATGAATTTTGAGGGAATTTTTTTTTTAGTTTTCAGTACTTTGACCACACTGGGGAGGCCCAAGTGAGATTTTTGTGAGTGAGGTCCCAATATTAAACACATGTGTGCAAAACATCAGCAACAACAGCAGGTAGCATGCAACAGAGAAGAGCAGAAGAGTCATAGTGATTGCTTCCTGTGTCTTTATTGTATTATTCTCATACACGTTATCTCATATTTACATCTTTACAGAGTCTCACAACCAGTTCATACCTGTTTACCTATACTCACATGGTTATATAACTTTGTCTCATATGAACCTGCACTAGACAAGCAGAGTCATGCATTCAGTTGTCCTTACATGCCGCTGAGCTTTGAAGCAATATGAGTGGTTCCTCACAAACACATATACTGATTTTTTACAGAAGCCAGTACTGTCAGAACATTCATTTTCCAGATGGA
>NW_004955546.1:32581-37037 GCF_000276665.1 Chinchilla lanigera
GTGTAAATGAAGGACATCATTTCTTTAAACACGTCGGGTTCCATATCTCTGATTTCAACTCGGTTCTTTCTCCTCTCTTCCATGTCATGTTCAAACATGGCACAAAACACTGGAGAACGCGCTGCTAAGATGGCTTTGTGAGCCCGGAATTCCTGGCCAGACACACACAGGCAGCAGTCTGTGAGCCGGGAATGCTTCCACAGTCCTCCTAGCTCATCTGGCAACCAGCACTCAGGAGCCTTCACCATATTCATGGTGTTCTGGCTGGAAATGTTGGTGGAATCTTCTTCCACTTTCCCCTCACAGAGTAAGGTAAGCTTGTCATCAGGGAGAAGCCCATTGGCCTTATCCAAAACCATATCTCTACGGATAAATTTCATGAATCCCCAGCCTTCTCCTTCCATGAATCTACAAACTTCTTGATTTGCCATAACTTTGGTATTCTCTCCCTTGGCATTCACAATGTAAATATTAAATTTTGCTAGTGCTTCATGATTTGGTGAGCTGACCAGACACAGGTACAGGGAAAGGTAATCTTTGTTTTCTTCATTGTGTCCCATTGGGTATAATCGTAAATACCATTTCAGTTGATCATTAGTTCCACATGCAAAGACGGAACTTTTCATGGCTTCACCCATTCCTGTTAGGCAAAGGGTAAAGTTTCTGATGGTCCACAGGTGTTTGAATTTCACTACTTTGATGCCTGTAGTGCACTGGCTGTCAGCTATGGGCTTGCTGGACATTTCTTCTGGTGGTGGAGTACTTGAAACTCTTGACATCAGAAGTCTAAAAGTTAAAAAATGTCATCCAAGTCACAGGGCAAGGATTTCCTTCTTCCCCAGTTTGTGGAAACTTCACTGCAGTCAGCAACTCCAAGTCAAGCAAGATGGTATGGCAGTCAGGAGGCAAAGAGCCTAATACGTAGATTAAAAAATCATTATTTAGAAATAGATTTTTCAAGACTTTCTGAATCTTAGACACTTTAGAGTAGTTTATGGATCATTGGAAGAAATAGCTCCCCTACGAAGTCTCCTTTTTTCTGATTGTGTTAGTGCATGCCTGTAATACCAGCGCTGAGGTAGCTGAGACAGAACGATTGCTAAGAGTTTGAGCACGGTTGAAACTACACAGCAAGACCTGTTCTAAAAGACCAAAAAATTCTTAAAATCTCCTTTTTGCTGATGGGTAAAGACAGTGGATGTTTTATTGATGGTACTGGTCATTGAACCTGGGGCCTTCCCACTGATTTATATCTCCAGTACTTTTTATTTTTTACATATGGTCTCATTACCTCATTAGACTTCCAAAGATGGGGTGGAACTTGCAGTCCTCCTGCCTAAGCCTCCAAAAATGCTGGGATTAGAGGAATGCACCAGTGTGCCTGTTTTTGTCAAGAGGATCTCTAAAACACAGATCTATTACTATTAAATTCCAGAGCAATATCTTCTTGATGATTTGCTACATTCTAATAGCTAGTACTTTATTGAGAATTTTTGCATCTATGTTCATTAGGGAGATTGCCCTATAGTTCTTTTTTGGTTGGTTCTTTTTCTAGTTTTTGTATCAGGGTAATACTGTGCAACCATTTTGAAGGTAACATTATGTATATAACAACCGTTGTTAATATCCTATAACTTTGTTTTCAAATTCTATATCATTTTTATTGTTCTCTATGCTGTTTTGTTTATATATTTGTTTTTGTTATTTTGAGTTTTTTCTTTTCTCTTTAAAATGAAAAATAAAATTTATATGTATATATATGGATAGCTACGATAGGTGTATTGCTGATGTCTGTAGATTATTGAAAGGAACAGTCAGTGCTTAAAATTTCCTTTTTCTTAACCAATTTTGCATGCTCATATCTGGTAATCAGAAGGACTGATCTGAAAGCAACAATATGCAGAATAAGAAAAAAAGATTCCAAAGCTGTACAAGGCTATGACACATGAAAATAGAGTATCTTTCAGAAGAATGGTGCCCACTGAAAATGCATGGAATCAGTTGTCATATGGACCTTATTACTCTTTTTCTAGCTCCATGTTCTGCCTGTAGCAGCATATACATCCCTCAAGGCAGCATGGAGCTTGAAGAGATAGAACCCTACTTGGAGATGTGAGGCAAAGTAACTCTCTCTCTGTTTTGTCCCTGCTCTGGCCATAGGAGGTTGTGATTTGCCAGCAACTGTCTCTTCCTCCCCGTTGCTCTACTTTGTTCCCCCTTGTACCCCAATGGATGGGACCATTTGTTTCAGTGTCCTCCAGGTTTACCAAACTACCACCATCCACTTGAGCTCAGCCAGAGAGAGCTGTGTAGCTTCCCCACTCCAGCCCCTTTAGTTGATACTGTTCATTTGAGAATAGACAAGCACCTGGGAGCAGCTAATGTCATGAAGGAAGGCATCTGTGTCCCTTACTTGCACACTCAGCATGCACAGCAAGCCTTTTAAAATAGTACCTTCTAGAAGAGTCCCTTTCCTCCTTAAGCTTGGGTTGTTTGGTGTATTCTCTCAGCAAGAAGAAAATAACTAAGAAATAAAGAAGATAGTCAATGACAGTTTTAAAAATTGCTTGATTAGAAAAGCTGGTTTTTTAAAAAGTTCAATAAAATTGATAAAGATCTGGGTAAGTGGAGGTTATGTGAGAGAAGCACAAATTAGTGAAACCAACAATCAAAGAACTGGAGATCCTATAGTCATTAACAAAAGCAAGGGGATCTGCAACTGGCAAGAGGGAATGCTTCCTAGTGGACAGATTCTGTCTGTTATGGCTTGTATCTAGATGTCTCCCCCAAACCTCATGAAGTCATAAGCAGGCTTCTCAGAGGTGGATGGATCTAGAGTGTGTGATGCTGAGATCAATTCAAGTGCAATTCTGTGATCAAGGGCACTAGGATTAAGGTGTATGCACTACCCACCCTTAGTAACCTAGACAAGGTATAAGCCATAGAAAGAGCTGTGCTTTTCCCTTGTTGCTTTGCTGCTTTTTACCTACCATGAACTGCTTCTATTCTGTGATGCCTGTCTGCTGTGCCACCCTGCATTGGAGCCAGCCAATTTGGGACTGAAACTTCTACAAACTGTAAATTAAATTATTCCTTTTCTCTTAACTTGTGGGTGTTGGGTATTTTGTCTGAATAACAAGAAAAGTAACTTAGACAGTGTTTCTAGGAAAAAACAAGCAATGCTTGAGTTAAGTATAAAAGATAGCTACCTTGAAGTACTAGAGAGCACCAAAAAGAGAAATGCAGGAGAAAAGTTTGTGCTTAAAAGAAAGAAATAGGACTTCATGAGTTTTCCATTTCTGTGGGAGTTTTTGCATGAGGCCTCAGTTATTACGTTTAAATTTTAAATGGTTTCACAAACCGGCAAACAGAATTGGCACAAAAGGAGGATCTGAAAATTAGTTGTGTGTGTGTGTGTGTGTGTGTGTGTGTGTGTGTGTGTATGTATGTATGCTGTGGGAATATTCAACAAGCAAATTCCAGAATGGAAAGTAAGAAAGAGAGGAGAGAAGGAAGCTCCATATATTATTTGCCCGTATTTCTGCCTGACATCTGACACATATCAAACAGAATTTTGTACCATCTAAACCTAAAATAACTGAGATTTCAGTAATTACCACTACAGGAGAGAAGACAACAATGAGAGATAAATCCATGTTTATATTAGAAGCATTCAACACTTCTATTTTAGCAAGTGGTAGGAGCATGTGGCAAAATATTAGTAATAGTATGTGATTGGAGGTGCATCTTAAACACCCTTGAACTAATTGATTTGTCTCCCTGCCATAGTACTTGGGGTTCATCTCAGAGCATTCACACAGAAATATACCATCCCAGCCCATTTTAATTTTTATTTTGAGATAGGTTCTATCTAAGTTTTCCAGGAGAAAACGGGACTTGTAATCTTCCTGCATACTCCTCCAAGTGCTGGTTCTAAAGGTATGCACTACTGCACCTGGATCCTAATAAATATTTTATAGAGCACTGTACACATCTGTAGAATACACAGTACTTTCAAATGTATATGATTGGATAACCAATAAAAACCTATATCCAGGCTCTGAAACAAATCTCAATATGCTTATAAAAATTGAGATCATGTAGACTGTATCCTGTAACAATGGGCAGCATTGCAAAACACAAACAAATAAATATATGTTCTAGATATCAGTGCTTTGTGTGAAGATCAACTGGCTAAAATATTTCCGCCCTTGACGGATTGTCTTTTCACTCTCTTGATGATTTCTTTGGCTGTGAAGAATCTTTTAAATAAGATGAGATCCCGGGTTTGATTCTTTGTAGTATTTCCTGTGTATTGGGCAATTTGGTCATGAACTCTTTGCCTACAGCTATGTCTTTAAGAGTTCTACCTCGCCCCGCACCTTGCGCCCAGGCAGCGAGTTCTCCGGGAGCAGCAGGGCTCCTGGGTCCGAGTGTGGGCAGGACTCATACCACC
>NW_004955546.1:42935-48974 GCF_000276665.1 Chinchilla lanigera
AAAAAAAAAAAAGAAAAGAAATTTGGTAAGATAACTAAATGGCGACTCTTTGGGCTTGGAAAATCATTGGTCAGTGTTCCCTTTGGTGAATAAAGGAGCAACAGCTGAGAAAAATCATCCCAGCCTTTGTTCATTAATAGGAAGCCTCAATGATCTCTATAGCCTTGTGGGAGACACCACAATAAATGTTATTTAAAACATTATTGTGATATGTGTACATTGGTTACCATCAAAAGATTAAGTTTTATAAAACTGTTACAATAAGATTTTCTAAATTACAGATGCTTTGGTATAAAACTAAATTTTTAAAAAACTGTAATATTGCTATGACAATTGATTGTTAATAATCTCAGGTATATTAAATGTATTCTGGCCTCCAAGTGTACAGGTCTCCCAAAACGTAAAACATGGTTATATATGGTGGTTGACCTTTTCTTTCTGATTCAGACATTTGCCTTTCTTTGGTGCTCCAAATAATTGTATAAGAGGTCCATGTCAAGCCAACATTAGGTCACCAGTCAGTAAAAAGAACAAAAACTTATATGATATATATTATATATGCACTACTATACTTAGAGATGCCTAAACATTATCCTCCAGACAATGTCACAAATTTCTTCAGTAATATCTCACATAAGACCAATGAGATAAGTAAAAGCTTCTTATGTATTACATAGAGATCACTGATTAAAGAGATATACTATGTCAAAATGGAAATTGAAGTATTACATGAGCATGTCTTCACGATTGTTGTGCTATATTATATATGGCTTAATTTTAAATTCTCTGTGTAGAACTATATAACTATGGCCTGTTGGCATCCTACAGAGTTTCAACTATTAGAACATCCAAAGTTGTTAGAAAATAACAGTATCATTTTATGTTCTAAGGTGCTTTATATTCAGATAAAATAGTAATATTGTTTCCTTCCTTCATTACAAAATATTATGTCATTGATCTTCTCTTCTGAATGTTCAACAATTGAAGTATGGAGATTTTTAAAAATGAGCTAAGAGGATATCCAATATTTTGGCCCCAGCCTTCAGAGGTCAATGGGGACCCAGGACACAAGGAAACATTTTCAATGACATCTTGCAACTCTAATGAGTTACACAAATTCCTGAGCAAGGAGACTGTAGGACCACAGAGGATAAGATGTATGGTATATAGTGCTCCTAAGGAGTGTAACTAGGAGAAAAGGGTCTCCTAAGCTTTCACAGAAAGCACCTTGGTCAAGCAATGCCATACCTCATCGAGTGGCTGACACTGACTGAAGAACTAGAGAGGCTATACCTGGTTCCAAGGTAAATCCTAAGGAAACTTAATTGACCTTGATAAATAACAAAACTGATTAATACAGGTCTCACCCTAATTTGGTCTTGAACATCCAGCAGAAAAGTATAACCACAAGAGATATAAAACAATTGTCACCTACACTAGTAACTGATAACTGTTCCAGGATAAGGTGCTGGATAGGACTAAATTGCTATATGCAGGGACTTAAAATATTTGGACTGGGAATCATTAGGCTAAATTGGACAAGTTCATCTAGAATAGAATGGATTCCAGGTGGTCTCTTAGTATCCCCCAAATACAGCTCCTCCAACCTGAACTAACTACCTATCACTCATAACTATAAAACAGAAATGGGGATATGTGTGGAGTGGCTGAATCTGGAGACTGATCAAGGCCTGCCTCAAGAACACAGCACCTGAGGCAAGTCACATGAATGTGCTACTCTAGTCTCAAGAACACAGTGCCTGAGGCAAGTCACATGAGTAAGCTGCTCCAACCTCAAGAACACGGTGCCTGACTCAAGTCACATGGATATGTTACTCCAGATTCAAGAACACAGCACCTGAATGAATAAGCTGTTCTTGACTCATATGAATAAGCTGTTCTTGACTCAAGAACACAGCATGGCTGAGACAAGCCACAAGAATAAGCTATTAGGGAGATAGGTTTCACATTATACTCAATATGCACAGTGTATAAACAAACACCCTGCAACTGTTGGCAATCTATGCTCCTCCTCTTTTTCCTTCATCCTTCCTTCCTTCCCATCAGGAGAGAGAGCTCCATAGGGCTTCAATTTTCTGTATTCCAACTGTTGTCCCATATTCTCCATCATCTTACCATCCTCACCCTGGGAAGATGGACAGCTGCACAGGAAGAGCCAAGTTTCCATTAGCAGATAAGCTAGGAGGGCTGTGGAGGAATTCCTGGTTTACAGACTGCTGCTTCTTCGTGTCTGGCCAGGAATTCCAGGCTCACAAAGACATCTTAGCATCTCATTCTCCAGTTGTTAGTGCCAAGTTTGAATATGAAATGGAGGAGTGCAAAATATCGAGTTGAAATCAGTAATATGGTGCCTGAAGTTTTTAAGATAATGATACCCTTCATTTACACTGGGAAGGCACCAAACCTCTGTGTAATGGCACCTGAACAGCTGGCAGCTGTGAACAAGTATGCCCTGGAGTGCCTGAAGCTCATTTGTGAGGAAGCTCTCTGCAGAAACCTTTCCATGGAGAACGCCATGGAAGTCCTCATCTTGGCTGACCTCCACAGTGCAGCACAGTTGAAAACTCAGGCAGTGGGTTTCATTAGCTATCATGCTTCTGAGATCCTGGAGACCTCCCAGTGGCAGTCCATGTTGGTGTCACATCCTCACTTTCTGGTTGAAGCCTATTTCTCTCTGGTTTCTGTGCAGTGTGCTTTCCTGGGGCCCACATGCAAGCATCTGAGGCAGTCCAGAGATCCCACCTGTCCTAAGACTCCACTTATCTTCCCAAACCAGCAGCCATCGTTGCTGCCACTGAACACTGAATAGATTTGGCAATCTGTGGCGCTTTCACTTTTCAATGAGGAAACAGTAAATTGTGCCCCTTTAGGAATATATAACCCACTCTCTTGAGGTCAGAAAAAGGAGACAGTACTTTTAAAATTGAGAAGAACTTCTGCAAAGTCCTGACAATGTAATTTAGAGGCAATCAGAGATCTGGCTTCTATAAAATTTTTCACCCAAATTGTTGTAATGTTGAACCCAAACTGAAACAAAAACCTATCAGGGAGACAGACCAACACATGGGGTGGGGCTGCCCCTGGATGGAGGGAATACAAACTCAACCCCATAAATACAGGTCTCCTGGCTTTGCTCAGCATCACCTAGCTCTGGACCCCAACTTCGCAGAGTGGCTTTGTACAACTCTCTCTCTCTTTTTCTGTAAATAAAATTTAATATTGCTTTGCACTGTTGTCTGAATCTTCTTCCTTGTTTTACATCAGAGAGAGAGAAGTCTGGCAAAATGTGAGGATGGCCTGGTGACTCCAAAATCAGGACTGTAAAGACATTCATTTTTTAGATGGAATCTCCTCTTCCTCATTTTTTCTTCACTCCTCATCTTCATGAGAAGATAAAAGGGTGCATTTTGTTATTACAAGCAGTAAGTTCTAATACTGGGAGAGCACTTTTGATACTTGTACAGTGTTGGGTATTTTCACACCCATGTTTTAGTATGGAAGGACTAAAATTTGCTTGGCTGAACGTAAATTCTTCTGGAATGCACAAATTCATTCTGCACATTTTTCTTCCTTTCTATTCCCTTTTCTTAAAATTGAACATTCCGCTCCCTGCCCCCAGTGCCATTTCAAATCTGAGGTGTCCATTCTCTGGGCTGGTCAGGAGTCCTCACTCACAACAATCTCCCTTGGGACCCCAAGTGGGTTGACAGTGTTGAAAACTGGAAAAAATAATTCAGTCAGAATTCTTATCTTGGCAAGACCTATGGTCCGTAGGTGTGGTTCCTAGGAAATGTTATCTGCTATTTTACCTCCTTCATTTTCATTTCTCATGACCTGGTTATGACACTCTCTTAGAATATAAATATGAGACAATAACCTGTATAGGAATTATACAGTAAGGATGCAAGAGGCTCTCACTTTGGCTCTTCCAATCTTCTCCATATTGCCTGCTCTTGTTGCTGATGTTTTGCACATGTATATTCTTTGACCTTGAGTCTTCACTCACAGAAATCTCCCTTGGGACCACAAGTGGACTGACAGTGTTGAAAATTTGAAAAACTTATTCACTCAGAATTTGAATCTTGACAAATTCTTTGGTATGATTCCTAGGAAGTGTTATCTGGTATTTTACCTCCTCTATTTTTATTTCTCTTCCTTTCCCTCCTCTTGTTTTCCTTTAAAAAAAGAAAAGAAAACACAAAACAAAAGCAAAAAGAAGAAAAATAGAAATTTTATTATTAAATTATGTGAAAAAAAATTGCAGCATATATTCCTAGCTGTCTATACCTGCCTTACCTGTGTGGCAGCCAAACCAGTTCATTCTGATTATCTCCTCTTCCTCCAGTGGGCAATTTCCCAATTTAAAGTTTTGTTTTTTTCATTTTGAAAATATATACACTTACAATTTTGTAAAAAGTTATCTACAAATTAAAAATGATAGGTTCAAACCCTGGCACAACAAACAAAGGAAAACCAACAAATTAACCTATCTCTTTGTGTCAAAGGAGTGTTTAGGTCCCCTATTATAATACTGTTATTTACTTGGTTTTTCATGTCTGTTAAGATTTGTCTATATAGTTTGGTGCTCCCATATTTGGTGCATACATATTTATGATTGTTATTTTTTCTTCTTTCAGTTTTCCCTTAACAAGTATGTAGTGACCTTCTTTATCTCTTTTGATTGTTTTCAGTTTGAAATTTACATTGTCTGCAAACATAATAGCTACCCCTGTTTTTTTCTGGGACCCTGTTGCATGGAGAATTGTTTTCCATCCTTTGACTTTCAGTCTATGGATTTCCTTTTGAGTAAAATGTGTTTCCTGTAAACAGAATATTGTGGAATTTTCTTTCTTAATCCATTCTTCCAGTCTGTTTCTTTTGACTGGTGAATTGAGGCCATTTACATTAATGGTTAAAACTGATATGCGTTGTTTTATCATTTTCATGTTATTTACTTGCTGTTAATTTCCTACTTTTTCTTTTTTTAAAGAGAGTAGTATATGAGAAACAAACAAGCAAAAAAATAGAACAGTAACAGCATACCAGTATCACAACCATAAACAAATCAATGAAAGAACATTCAAAGTGATGCAGGGTCTCAAGAAAAAATAATACAAATCAACAGTGGTTGTTACATTGTATATAGTTATCCTCAACTACATTGCTCAGATTACCAGATGTAAGAATGACAGATTGCTCAAACCATTAGAGAGAATAATAAAATAATTCTTCGATAAAACATTAGAGATAATACAGAATTTCACTAGATAAGATGGTAGGAGTTCACCACTGTAATTCCACTGCATATTGTTACCTTCAAATCAGATGCTCAGACCATCAGACACAAGCATGCAGAGTCGATCGGAAAATAAAAAATTGTAAGCATTGACTGCTCATTTCAATACACCATCAGACATCAGCAATACCCTTATTGCAGCTATTCATATATATATTTGTTTTGCCTTCCTTCTTTCTTTTTTTTTCCTTCCCCCATCCCAGTCGTTCCTTCCTTTGAGCAATTTCTTTCCCTATCCTATCATCTTTTGTACGTTTTGAATTTTACCTAGTCTTTCAGGTATAATGGGAGACAATATGCTGCTGACACATGTGAGTCCGATTTATTTCACTTATGAGTATGGTCTCTAGTTGCATCCATTTAGCTACTAAAACCTCGAGTTTGTCTTTTTTAACTGCAGAGAAATACTCCATTGTATAAAAATACCACAAGTTTTTATCCGTTCCTTAATGGATGGGCATTTGTGTTGTTTCCAAGATTTAGCTATAACAAATTGTGCTGCTGTAAACATGGGTGTACATATATATCTGTGATATGATGTCTTTACTTCTTCTGGGAAAATACTCAGAAGGGGAATAGCTGGGTTAAGTGGGACTTCCAATCCTAATTTTATGAGGAATCTCCAAATTGATTTGCACAGTGGTTTCACCAATCTACACTCCCCCCAGCATTGGAGCAGTGTTCCTTTCTCCCCACAGCCTCTCCAGCATTTGTTATTGGTT
>NW_004955546.1:65388-66765 GCF_000276665.1 Chinchilla lanigera
GTATTGATGATCTTCTGAATTTCTTCAGGATCTGTAGTGATTTCAGCGCTTTCATTCCTTATTGCATTTATTTCAGTTTTTTCTTTCCTTTTTTGATAAGGTTGGCTAGGGGTTTATCTATTTTATTTATTCTTTCAAAGAACCAACTCTTTGATTCATTAATTCTTTGTATTGGTTTTTTAGTCTCCATTGCGTTAATTTCTGTCTGAGCTTTATAATTTCCTGCCTTCTTTGGGCTCTGGATTTGACTTGCTCTTCTTTTTCTAGGAATTTGAGGTGCAGTATAAGATTATTTGTGCTTGTTCTGTTTTCCTGAGGTGAGAGTTCACTGCTACAAATTTCCCTCTGAGGGCTGATCTCATTGCATGCCACAGGTTCCTGTAGGTTGTATGTACATTTTCATTTGATTGTAAATAGTGTTTAATCTCTACTTTGATTTCGTCTGTGATGCATTGGTTATTCAGGAGGATGTTATTTAACTTCCAACTGTTTATGGAGTTTTTGTGTTTTCTTTGTCATTAATTTCCAATTTCATTTCACTATGGTCTGATAGCGTACATAGGATAATTTCAATTCCTTTGCATTTACTTAAGCATGCTCTATGTACTATTTTCTATGGTCCTATGATCTGCTTTAGAGAATGACTAATGTGCAGCTGAGAAGAACGTATATTCTGATGTTGTTGGGTGGAACACTCTGTAAAGGTCTACTAAGTCCATATGTTCACACGTTTGGTTAAGTTCTGTTATTTCTTTCCCAATTTTCTGTCTACTTGATCTATCTCTTTGTGACAGTGGTGTGTTAAAGTCCCCTGTTATGATTGTGTTGCTACTTATTTCATTTTTCATGTCTGTTAGAGTTTGTTTTATATAAGTTGGTGCTCCTATATTTGGTGCACAGATGTTTACGATGGTTATCTCTTCCTCTTGAAGCTTCTCCCTCACAAGTAATGACTTTCTTTATCTCTTTTGATTGTTCTTGGTTTGAAATTCATGTTGTCTGCAAACAGAATAGCTACACTCACTTCTCTCTGGATTCCTGTCACATGGAGTATTGTTTTCCATCCTTTAATTTAAGTCTATGAATTTCTGTTTGAGTTAAATGTGTTTCTTGTATACAGCATATGGTTTGGTTTTGTTTCCTAATTCACTCTGCTAGTCTGCTTTCTTTTGTTGGTTGCACTGAGACCGTTTACATTGATGATTATAACTGGCTTTTCTTTGTCATGCTATTTTCCTGCTGTTGGATCCTCCTTTTTCCCTCTGTTTAATTGCTTGCTCTGCTTGGTGGTTCCTTTCTGTTGTTGTTCTTGAAGTTGAGGTCTGTTTTATCTTTTAGTACTCTTCGTAGGCTTGGTTTGGAACTCATGAATTTCTT
>NW_004955546.1:66899-78770 GCF_000276665.1 Chinchilla lanigera
TGAAATACTTCACTCCAAGCTCTTCTTGCCTTGATGGTTTGTGTTGAGAAGTCTGCCATGATTCTGATAGGCTTTCCTTTATAGATGATCTGTTTCTTTTCTCTAACAGCTTTTAATATTCTGAGCTTTTGTTGAGTTTCCAGGATCTTGATCACTATATGTCTGGGTGTAGATTTATTTTAGTTATGATTAACTGGAGTTCTATATGCTTCACTTATCTTGATGTCTAATTCTTTTGCCATGCCTGGGAAATTCTCTGCTATTATTTCTGCAAATAGTCTTTTTATGTCATTTGTGTTGACACCTGCTGTTTCATTAATACCTATTACCCTGACATTGTTTCTCTTTGCTTCATCTTGCAGTTGTTGAATTGTTATATCCTGGTGCCTTGTTGTTTTTAAGAGATCCCTCCTTTTACATTCATTAGTGGCAATGCTGTCCTCAAGGTCTGAATGTCTATCTTCAGCTTCATTCAGGCGGTTTTGCAGCTTTCAGTGGAATTTTTAACTTCCTGGATATCTGTTTGCATCTGTTTCACACCTTCTAGTTCTTTTCTACATTGTTCTCTGGAGGTCTCCATGAGTTGTCTATGCTCTTCTATTTTCTTGCTTATGTCATCTTTGGATATGCTGAACATTTCTTTCATTATTTCTGTCATTTCTTTTCTCACCTGAGGCATTATTTCTCATCTGGTGTCTTCTATGGCCTGATGGAGTTGTTTCTTTACTTCAGATGCTATCATTTCAGAAATTTCAGGTGTGTGACTTCCAGGCTCTTCTGTGTTGATGCCTCCTGGATTTGTTTTGGGTGGTGTGGAGGTCTGGGATTGCATTTTGCTCTTTCATTTTGTCATTTTTGAAGATCCAGAGGCTACCTGGAGCACAGCCTCACTGTCCTGATTGTGTGTGAGGAGCAGGGCAAGCGTCTGAAGTTCCCCAGTGCTCAGTGTAGCTCCTGTGCTGATGAGTGGTGGCAAGGTGGGGTCCCAGATGCTCCCAACCTTTCTTTCATTCATTTGGCTCTCAGGCATGTGTGGGAAGGGTGGGGGAGGCTCACTGGAGTTCCTGAGACTGTCTGGGGCTCAGCCGAGCTTCCACAAGAATAGTGGGGAATGCAGGTCATGTTCACCAAGACTTCAGATATTGTCCAGGACAGAGCCTGCTTACCACACTGGAAGGGGAGAGGAAAGGGTGAGCTACCCGAGGCTCCTGGCTCTGTCCAAGTTTCAGCTGAGGTCCCAAGGGGTGGGGGTGAGTTGTTCTGTTGGTGACCACCAAGGCCCCAGAAGTTGTACATGGATCCAAGTGCCTCACACCCTATGGGGGATGCACCAGAGTGGCTCACGAGGATTCCTAGAGGTGTCTGACATTCAGCCCAACCCCCAGAAGGCACACTATGGTGTGGCTGGTAGCGGCTGAGGCCCTAGAGGGTGCCTGAGGTTTTGCCCACCTTGCATGCTGGTCAGGGAGACAGAGCTGAGCCTCACCAGGCTTCCTGAAGATGTCTGGGGTTTCATCCATCCTGGGGCAACACACTATGGGTGTGATGGGTAGCCACTGAGGCCCCCAAAGGTGCCCAAGATTTTGCCTTCCTTGCATGCTGCCCAGGGAGGCAAAGCTGAGACTCACCAGGCTTCCTGGAGATGTCCGAGGTTCACCCCAGCCTGGGCAGTCACACTATGGATGTGGCAGGTAGCCATGGAGGCCCCCTGAGGGTGCCTGAGTTTTCACCTGCCTTGCATGCTGGTCAGGGAGGCAGAGCCCAGACTCACCAGGCTTCCTGGAGATGTCCGAGGTTCACCCCAGCCTGGGCAGTCACACTATGGATGTGGCAGGTAGCCATGGAGGCCCCCTGAGGGTGCCTGAGTTTTCACCTGCCTTGCATGCTGGTCAGGGAGGCAGAGCCCAGACTCTCTGGGCTTTCTGAACATGTCCAGGGCTCAGCCCAGCCCAGGCAGACACACTATGCATGTGGTGGGTAGCCACCGAGGTCCCAAAGGGTGCCTGAGGTTTTGCCCGCCTTGCACCCTGGTCAGGGAGGCAGAGCCCAGACTCACTGGGCTTCCTGAAGATGTCCAGGGCTCAGCCCAGCCAGTTTTCTACTTTTTCTGCCTGTTTAATTGCTTGCTGTGCTTGAGGGTTCCTATCTGTTGTTGTTCTTCAAACTGTGGTCATTGTTTTCTCTGTCTAGAATATCTTTTAGTACTCTTTGTAAGGTTGGTTTGGCACTTGTGAAGTTCTTCAGTTGTTCTTTGGTGTGGAAATATTTTATTTTTCTGTTGAATTTGAAGGATAGTTTTGCAGGATACATCAATCTTGGTTGGAAACTGCTTGGTGTCAGGACCTGTAATACTTTGCTCTGGGCTCTTCTCCCTTGGATGGTTTGTGTTGAGAAGTCTGCTGTGATTCTGATGTGCTTTCCTTTATAGGTGATCTGTTTCTTTTCTCTAGCAAGTTTTAAGATTCTGTTCTTTTGCTAGATACCTGGGATCTTGATTCTTATACGTCTGGGTGTAGTTATATTTTGGTTATGGCTATTTGGAGTTCTATATGCCTCATTTACCTGTACATCAGATTCTTTTTCCATTCTTAGGAAATTTTCTGCTATTATATCTGCATATATTCTTTTTATGTCATTTGTGTTGCCTCCTACTGTTTCATTGACTCCTATTAGTCTTATGTTATTTCTCTTTGCCTTGTCTTGCAGCTGTTGAATTAATTTTTCCTGATTTCTGGTTGATTTTAAGAGATCCTTTCAGGATCATTAGCTGCTATGCTGTCTTCAAGATCTGAAATTATATCTTTGGTTTCATTCAAGCAGTTTTGCCAGTTTTCAATGGAAGTTTTGATTTCCATATCACAGGGATATAGGTGCACCCATGTTTATAACAGTGCAATTTGTAATAGCTAAATCATGGAAGCAACACAAATGTCCATCCACTGAGGACTGGGTAAAAAAATTGTGCCATTTTTATATAATGGAATATTACTCAGTTATAAAGAAAGATAAACTCGGGGCTTTTATAGGTAAATGGTCACAACTAGAGACCATACTCATAAGTGAAATGAATGAGAACTGCATGTGTAAGCAACGTATTGTCTCACTAGTGTAAGAACTTGAAGGAGGGAATAAAAATTAAGAGGTATGATAGACATTGTGAAGCAAAAGTAGACTGCTCAAAAGTAAAAAGAAACTTGGATGAAGGGAAAGAGAAAAGAAAGAAGGGGGAAACTATGCATATATGTATATACAGGATAGTTAACATGCTTGTACTACTGACATATCATTTTATTGAAAGGAACAGTTAATGATTAATTATTTGATCAGTTTTTCATGTCTATATTTGTTTTCCTGAGAAACCACTTTGAAATTATCAATATGTAATACAGCAACTGATGTTAATTTTCTGTCACCTTGTCTGTAATTCAGTATTGCTTGCATTGTTCTTGTGCTATTTTGTAAATGGATGTCTGTTTGCTAGTATGTTTTCATTCTTTTATTTTTAAAATAAAATTTAAAAAAAAGAAAACCAACAAAGAAAATAACTGACAAATTGAAAATTCCTCTTGGTGAAAGATATGGAGAAGAGTGGATTAGAGACCAAGATGATGTAGAACCAGGAGAAAACTACCCAGCCTGTCAGATTACAAATATGTCTCAAATGACTTAGTGTCAAGTGGGTTCTTGCTTTTGTAAAAAATAGAAATTAAAACTAAAGCACAAAATGTATAGAAAAAAGCTTTAATTGCAGAGCTAGGGGGAAGCCAGGCAAGGATTGAAGCTTAGGTGGCTGGAGGGGGCACATTGTGGTATGGGGTCTAGATGGACTCATTGCAAGAGACAGAGGCCAGCTGTCAAGGATTAGCAAATAGGCTAGAATATGGTTGATAATTTCATCAGTCTGGTTTCATAGTTCTAGAATCTTTAGCTCTGAGAGGTGGACCATCTCCAGGAAAGCATTGTGTCTGTATGAAGTGGTCTCAGTCATGTGGAGTTCTACTTTTCAAACATTAATAGAAGATGACATTGAAA
Organism: Chinchilla lanigera; assembly: GCF_000276665.1. Lineage (NCBI taxonomy): Eukaryota > Metazoa > Chordata > Mammalia > Rodentia > Chinchillidae > Chinchilla > Chinchilla lanigera. The sequence continues at coordinate 70,932 of NW_004955546.1, forward strand.
ATATCACCTGTTTGAATGCTTATGCATTAAAATAATTATGGCACTGGTTTTTTTTGTATTGTTCTTATGCTATTTTATAAATGGATGTTGCTCTGTTAATATGATTTTCTTCTTTTATTTTTGAAAATAATAAAATAAAATAAAATTATTAGGGCAGAAGATGAACAAACATTCCTGATGAATTTATAGTCCTTTTTAGCGAAGAAGATACTAACTGCATTTGGCGAGCCTATAGTGTCCATACCACAGGCCCCCAAAGGCTCTCCTAAACACAAAAATTTCTGTGGCATTAAAAGTTGCGTGTCACCCATCCTTGAGCTACAGGTGAATGAATCTGTCAGACTTTTCAACAGTTAGATGAATGAAACACACAAATAAACGAACTAGAATCCCAGGAGGATGGGATTGTGGTGGTGGTAGTGGCACAGTTAGAAAAAGGGGAGTTGCGGGATCCATTCCCTTTCCTCCATTCAACTATAAACACAACACTTCCAATTACCTATGCTTAAATTCACTCGTGATGTGGCAAAACTGATCTGCCATAAAGAAAGTCATAAAATCCCATCCACTTTTACTCTATAATTTATGTTTTACTTTTAAGCCCAAATTATTCCATAAGGTTATTCAACTGTTTAAATGCCTGCAGTAGCACTCTGCTACAGCAAACTGGATTTTTAAAGCAGGTTAGCCAAGAACCACACCACACTATATACCTTAAAGATGAGAAGGAATCAAATCAGGGTCCTGGAGGGGCAAATCTTGGAGGTCTAGTCATGCTAAGAAGACCATCTCAATTGGTTAAACACAATATGTTAAGGTGGCTCCAAGGATTTGGTAATCAGTGAGGCTGGTATGAGAGCCTGAGTGGTTTGGGGTCAACATGTGGCTCAAGGATGGGAGACATGCAACTTTCTGGGAAAGGAAAGAAATCCAAGCAAGTCAGAAGGCAGTGAAAAGCTTGATTTTACACCAGTAGTCCTGGTTGGAATAATTAGCAGCTAAAGCCAGGCATTGAGTGTCTGTGAGCCAACATTTTTATTTGACTCATGAGCAGGAGTTACTCAGGTGGGACAGGACAGCCTGGCAGTTCTTCTGGTTGGCTCACAGGCTAAGATGATCAGTTGCATGGATAGGTTAAGGATCATGAGTTACAAGTTTAGTTTAATGTTCCAGCAGCTTGGTACAATCAGGCATCCTGCATGTTCCATTATGCTGTCGTGGTTACAGAGGTCAAAAAATTATTTACAAAACCATGAAGCAGTTACAGATCAAGGCAGTTTCAAAAAAATAAATTTTTAAAAGGACCAATTTTCCTGGTTCAATTTTTCTTTTCAGTGATCCCCGAGGTGACAAATCATCGAGACTTGTGAGAGATGAAATGGGAGGACCCTGAAGTTAGAAGTGTCTGACTGTAATGGAAATTTGAAAAATTTAAATATCAGCTAGTATTCTGACACCTGATTAGGACAAAATAAGATCATGCAGCCCACCATGTAGCTCCTCTATTTGACTCACTCAGGCTTAATTGACTATACAAGAGGCAACATGACCCTGCTCAGTTTTATCACATCCCACTTCACAGCCTGTACTTTCTTGCCCCCAGGTGTACCATGTTTGCTAACTTGTTTCAAGGACTTTCTGCTCAGCAAAGAAGAACAACTGATTCTACCCAGTGAAATTCACCACACTTTCCAGCCTTTGTACTTCCTGCTTGCAAACATACATAAACTAAGCTCAAATTTGTCTCTGGGCTGCTACTTTAAGAGCAATCCCCCATAAGCCCACCAGCACAATAAAGTTGGTTGCCTTCCAAGTCTTTCATGCAGAGCATTTTCTTTTCAATTTAGTACCAGTTCCACAACATGAACTGAGGCCACCAGAGCACCCATCTGGATGAGAGGTGTCTAACCACAATAGGAAGTATCTGAATTTAGAGACATTTAACCACAATATGAGGTTCCTGGTGTCAGAGGCATCTAATCACAACAGGAGGCACATGGATTAGAGGCATCTGAACACTATGGAATGAATCTGGACCTGAATCCTTACATACTGGAAGCCTGAATCCTTGAAATTTCCTGTTCTTCTTCATCCTCCTCTTTTCTCTTTCCATTCTGCCTCTTCCTGCTGCTATCATCCTGAAATCTCAATAAAAATAGCAATTTATTACTTACTAGGAGGTATATGCTTGGTAATTCTTTTGTGTGTGTGTTTAAGAATCTGGACTCTTTTTTGCCCATTCAACTGTAACAGTACCCTAGAGGTAGTGTCAAGGTGGAAGCAACAGTTTCTCACCATCCATCTGTCATACCAGAAATCTGGCTTGGCAGGTATTCCTGTGAATAGAAAATTACATGGTAAACTGTCCGAGTTTGTCCTACAAGACTCATTACATTTCCATCCTCAAAAGAGGAGCTTCCATTGTGTACCAAATGAAGGTAGTTATTCAATTTTCTGGAAAGTGTAAATTTCTCTCCAGCTTTCAGTTCAAAAGTGGAGTTAATGAGCTAGAGTTTTATCAGCCCAACTACACCTATTCTGTGTGGATGTGTGTGCATTTCTCTGTGAGTGCTTTTGACCATTTTAATAAAATGAGTGCCACAGAAGGAAACCTATTTCCCACTAAGGAGGATTGTTATTTGCATTGCCATTTTTCAGAAGAAGGTAACTTTGGATTTTGGAAATATCAAAATTTGCAGAACTGAAGTATAACTAATTGACAACATTTTAAAGAGTATTCAGAACATAAAAATATCTGAGGGAGGGCAGAAAATATGCAATTTGTGTATTATATTGATATGGAAATTGGAGCTTATGTTAGTTATGGCTATTAACATTATGAAAAAAATATGTTAGGTCTACCAAAAGTGAACAATATTGTCAGATTTTGCACTCCAAGAGAAATGTAACAAGGCACATGAACTATGCTGAGAATAGTACGAGTGTGACACGTAGTTATTGTCTCTATGTGAGCCTGTAAGATGTCAGTTAGCTGTGACTTAGAAATATTATCTAAGATGTTTCTTTAATTAAGAAGTAAGGACACTGAATATAGAAAGGAAAAATAGATAAAAATGTATAGGTAGCAATTTTTGGATATGTATATTTTGTATGCATGGCATTTGCTTGTGACTCCAGCTGGAATTGCTTAAAGTTTTTTTCCAAAAATGAAAAATGTCATGTTCTGTGTCTGCCTGCTCCAGTGGAGCAAGGGAGATTTTCCTAGGTGAAGTTCCAACGTTAAAGAACACAGTTATGCAAAGGATCAGCAGTAACAGCAGACAGCAGATAGCAAAGCAGAGCCAGAGTGAGAGCCTCCATCTTTATTGTATAATTCTTACATGGTTCATTATCTCATAGTTGCAGTCTTATACTGCCTTAACCAGTGCGTGCATGTTGATCTGTGCTATCATGGTTACATAACAGTATCCCACTGTGTGCTTGTGCTAGACAAGTGTTCTAGACAAGGGTGTCATTAGATACCCCTGAGCTTTGGAGCACTCTGAGGGGTTCCCCAATTGCAGCTCCAATATTTCGTATGCAACAGGGCACAAGAACCTTCTTGCACTGTAGTTAACCAATCAAGAATCATGTGCTTTTTCAAAACCACTTTTTTCATGGGAACAGTTTCATCCATAAGCACCATCAAAGTCTAGCACTTAATATTCATGTTTTCTGCCATACACTGAGCGAGAGCTTCAACCTGGAGGGCTAAGTTTATGGTCCATGCCCCTTGTCAGTTATTCCTAGCAGAATCATTAATCAGTTTTTTCTGGTTAGACACTGTTCCTAGTGGTCAACAATTGCAGTGTCTGGTTAAGGCATCTGTTATGTCATTTCCCTGTGAGAAGAGGGTCTTATGTCCTGAACCATGATAGTCTACATGGTCAGCTTTTTGACCATGCTCCCATATGTCTCACCATATGTCAGCACCACACAAGGGATAGTGTTCAATCTATCAGTGCTGAGCACCCAAGTCAGCAGCCCTTTAAAGATGGTCCAATTGTTTGTGCACACATGTAGAGGGCCTATTTCATGAAAAACAAATAGCTACACTGCCTGTAAGTCTGTCCATTGTCTTAACCTGCCTGTTCCAGTTTCAAACCAGAGTACTTTCCTACTGAGCTAGATAGCATCTTCTTTTCATTTCAGGGTTGGGTCACAATTATACCCATACATATATCCAGAGGTCCCTCTGTCCCTTTATTTTAGGGACTAGAGGACATGTCCTGTAGTCCCACCTCATAGATGAGTTCCTGGATCATCTAAATCATGGGTCCCTAAATCATTGCCAATTCAGCTGCCAAGAGTTTTGTCAAGAGAGAGGTCCAGTGTTGGAGATATGGCTGTGACACTCCACTGCTTTTTGAAAATTTAAAGAGGAAACACAGTAAAAAGAGCAATATAGGATTTCAAATCAAAATAATAGGAAACTTACAATGTATTGTGTGTAGATATCTTCAAAGTATTTGCTCAGATTAAAAAATACAGGCATGCAAGATTGATCAAAAATATATACACAAACCATTTCTTCCAATGAACTAAAAGAAATTTGTAGTATAACTATCTTAACCATATATATATATAGAGAGAGAGAGACAGAGACAGAGACAGAGAGAGAGATAGCATTTCTTCTTTTCTCCTTTTCCCCATACCAGTGTGTCATTTGAGAAATGCAAATTAAAACAACACTGAGATTCCCTCTCACCCCATAAGGAATGGCTATCATCAAGAAATTAACCAATAACAAATGCTGGCTGGGTTGGGGGCGAAATGAACACGTCTCTGTTGTTGCTGAGAGTGTAGACTGGTACAATGACTGTGGAAATCAGTGTGTACTTTCCTCATAAGCTAGGATTAGAGGTCCCATTCAACCAAGCTATTCTTTTATCAATTTGCCCAGAATGATTAAAAACATATCACAGTGATAAATATGCACCCACATTTATAGCAGCAAAATTTGTAATTGCTAAATCTTGGAAATGCCCAAAAGCCCTTAACAGAGGAACGGATAAAAATATGTGGTACTTTTATACAGTGGAGTACTATTCAGCCGTAAGGAAGGATAAACTCAAGTCTTTTATACCTAAATTGATGTAACTAGAAAGCATAGTTTTAAGTGACATAAATCAGACTCACATGTGTAAACACTGTATATTCTTACTAGTGTAAGAAACTGAAAGAATAAATACTATTAAAAATCTAAAATAGATATTGTGAAGGGGAAAGAAACTGCTCAAAAAGAAAGACGACTCTTGAGATGGGATATTCCTGTCCATACCAATCCCTCAATGTGTCACATGAATCCACAGAGACATGCACAGCTGCATACAGCACTACTGTTTCTCAATCAGTGAATGCCAGCTGTTGGATCCCTTCCATAACTGTGACCAAAACCAAAAAGAGTATTTCCACTTCCCTTGCTTTTTCATAGAACTCAGATAATTCTGCGTTAGCAACACTAGTGGTTAGTATATAAGCAGCATGTTAGGGTCAATGAATTGTAGGGCTCACACCTATGCAACAGCCCTCTTTGAGTCTTGAAAGGCAGCTTCTTTTGCTTCTTTCCAGCAAGCAGTTTCCACTGTGACTGTGCAGCCCCATGTTGTGCCCTCATGTAAAGGGCATAGCAGGGTAGCTAGATGTGGTATAGTTTTCTAAAATCCTACCAAGCCCATATAGGCCTGTAATTGGCACAGTGATAGGTCTGGATGTATTGACCATATAACACCCATGAATTTGACAGACAAGCCAGTTGCTTGGACTTTGTCTATTTCCATGGCCAACACCTATGCCAGCAAAGCTTCCTTCACACTGTGCACCAAGGCTTTCAAATCAGCAAGGCAGTTAGAGGTTAACAAAATACCATCATTACAAAACCATGACATACAATATGGCTCCACCTAGGTGACCATGTCTTGGGCCACAAGGCCTTGACACGAAGTTGAACCATTCAAATAGCCTTATGGCAACATCTGGAAGATCCAATCTCTGCTCTCCCAGGTGAAGGCAAATTGGTCCTGACTATCAGATTCAGGGTGAGATTTTACAGTCATTTACAATGATTCATCTGGCTTCTGCACAGGCCATACTGAAGGGTTCTGTATAGGGAATATCACCCCTTTGTTCCCTATTTCAAGACAGGCTGTCCCATCTCTCAGTGTCTCCAGGAAGCCAGTACTGCTTCACTTACACAACCATTGTGGCCTGTGGAAGAATCAGCAATGCGTGATGTGGATGGCTTTGGATTCGGTTTCTACCACTTGAATTCACAAATGGAATTCTCCCTGTGTGGTGTGTAGGTGAGCACCAGTCACAATGTCAATCCCCATATGTTTTCAGCAACTGGGGAAGCATAAACATCACACAGGAGTGGGAGTAAAGCACCTGATACCCAAAATCATCTGGACCATTTGGACCATGATGTAGTGACCTCTATATGGTTCTATGTATGTAATAATCCTATAAAGTATCTGAATTGCCAAATATTAGCATTGCCTCATCTCTGGCATCCTTTAATGGTAGTACATGCTGTACAGTTTTGGGGGACCAATAAGTAGTCAATTCTACATGTGGCCTTGGGTCTCCCAGGACCCTGAAGACCTGGGTACCTCAGTCTGCCTCCTAATTGGGGTAAAAGGAGGCAACTATTATTTCTTCCTGTATCACTTGGGCTTCTTTGGTCTTCTGGCCCTGTTCATCAGCCAGTATTGCTGCTCAGGATATTACTGCCTCCCCAGATTCAGTAACACAGACAAAGTGTGCCCTTCTAACTTATCTGTGGCTGGGCTGGCAGCCTGCATGTCTATCCAGATCTGGCACCAACGAACCTCCAGGGCTCCCACAACCTGTCCTAGAGGTATGGCCCCACTCATCTGGGGCTCTTCTTTTTCTCATTGGCTGGTACAATTATTGCAGATCTTACATTATCTTGGTGCTTTATTTCCACATTTCTCAGTTTGTCCAAGGCATCTATAGGCTCATGAATTGGGTGATCTGTAAAGAGGGCTAGAAAGGCTGCTACTGATTCAAACATGCCAACAGACCTGCTCACCAGGATCATCTCCTTTATGCATGCCATGAGCAGTTCCTCACCTGGGCTACAGTACTGCAGTGCAAATATCATCTGCCTCATGATCATTTCAAAAATAGCAATTATCAACTGTCAATAGTGACATGTTTTGGCAGTCTTCTGTATTCTCACAAACCAGGCAAGCTGCTGCAGTCAACCAACTTATCACAGTCTCATTTCATGCTTCTAGGGCCATCCTTTGCACATTCTGCAGAACCCACCTCATAGAGTGCGTGCCTGCTATCCTGGCCATTTTGGACATCTCCTATGTGCTTAACTGCATACTATCAGCCCTATCATCCCACAGCCATAGCAGTCACACAGGCACTGTTTCACTCACTTTCTGCTTTAATTGTTTTTTATTTTAAAAAGAATTAAAACATCAAAATAACAACCATATAGACAAACTAAACAACACAGAAACAAGAAAGTAATACATGGCTTCAAAGTAAAATGATGGAATTTAACAGTACTTATTATTTCACATATTGTTATCTTCAACAAAGTTGCTCAGATTACCAGACATAAGAATGCAAGATTATTCAAACAATTAAGGAGAATGAACAATAATATGAAAACATTAGAAACGATACAGAGCTTAACTAACCAAGATGGTAGGAATTCACTAATGGTTGTTATATTGCATATTGTTGTCTTCAAATTAGTTGTTCAGATTATCAGATAAACATGCAAAAGACAAAGAATTTAAGCATTAACTATTCCTTTAAATAAACTAGTAGACATCAGCAGTACAATTATCCCAGCTC
>NW_004955546.1:78870-89480 GCF_000276665.1 Chinchilla lanigera
CTTTGAGCAGTTTCTCCCTTTTCCAAAATCTATTATACCTTTTGGGTTTTATGCACACTCTTTCAGGTTCTTACACTAGGGAGACAATACAATATTTACACAAGTATGTCTGATTTATTTTACTTATGAATATGGCCTCTAGTTGCATTCATTTTCCTATAAAAGCCTCAGGCGTATCTTTTCTTATAACTGAATAATACCCCATTATATGAAAATATCACATCTTTTTAATCCATTCCTCAGATAATGAACCTCTGGGTTGTGTCCAAGATTTAGCTATGACAAATTGTGCTGCTATAAATATGTGTGCATATATACCACTACGGTGTGATGTTTTTAAATCTTCTGAGAGAATACCCAGAAGGGGAATAGCTAGGTTAAATGGGACCTATAAATCTTAGTTTTGGGAGGAATCTCCATACTGATTTCCACAGTGGCTACACCAGTACACACTTCCACTGACAATGGAGAAGGGTTCCTTTTCTCCACATCCATACCAGTATTTCTTATTGGTTGATTTCTTGATGATAACCATTCTTTCTGGAGTGAGATAGAATCAGTGTCATTTTAATTTGCATTTCTTGGATGATCAATGATGTTGAGAATTTTTTCATATTTTTATTTTCCAATTGCATTTCTTCATGTGGCAAGTGTATATGCATCTCAGATGCCCATATATGGATTGGCTCTTTGAATTTGGGGGGCCTGATTTTTAAAAAAATTCTTTCTATGTTCTAGATAGAAGTCCTTTGTCTGAGGGACACTTGGCTAAAATATATTCCCAATTCGTGAGTTTTCCTTTTACACTGTTTGTGATTTCTTTTGATGTACAAAAACTCTTCAATAAGATCAGATCCCCGTTGTTGATTCTTTGAAGAATTTCCCATGCAGTTTGGTTTTTGTTCATGAACTCTCTGCCTATCCCTCTGTCTTTAAGATTTTTACCCACCTTCTCTTCCACTAGATATAATGTTCCTGTTTTAAGATTTAGATCTTTAATCCATTTTGACTTTAGTTTAATGCATGGTTCTAGTTTTAGAGAAAGCTGATTTTTCCAACACCATTTATTGAAGAGGTTATCTTCCTTCCAGTGAACATATTTGGCCCCTTGTCAAAGGTAAGGTGGCTCAGTGCGTTTGTAGTTCTCCCTGCATCTTCTAATCTGTTCCACTGATCCTCAGGTTTGTTTTTGCTGGTAGCATGGTGATTTTATCACAGTAACTTTGTATAAAATATCAAGTCAGGAATTGTGATATCTCCTGCCTTTCCTTTGTTGCTCAGAATTGTTTTTGCTATTCTAGGCCTCTTCTGATTCTAGATGAATTTGAGTAATGTTTTTTTCTAGATCTGTGAGGTATACTAATGGTATTTTAATTGGTATTGCACAGAACTTGTACAACACTTTTGGGAGTATAGTCATTTTCACAATGTTTATTCTTTCTATCCATGAGCAAGGAATATCTTTCCATTTTCTGAAATCCTCTTTGATCTCTTTTTTTCAGAGTACTATAGTTTTCACTGTATAGATCCTTTCTCCTTTGTTAGACTGATTTTGAAGAATTTCATTTTTTTGTATGCTATTGAGAAAAATGTGGTTTCCCTAATTTCTCTCGCAATGTATTTGTTATTTGTGTACAGGAGTGCTATTGATTTTTGAGTATTGACTGTGTATACAGCCAGGCTACTGAATTTGGTTATTAAATCTATAAGCTTTTTAGAGGAGTTTTTGGGGCCTTCTAGGTAGAGTATCATATCATCTGCAAATAATGATAATTTCACTTACTCCTTTCCTATCCTAATTACATTTATTTCTCTCTCTTGTCTAATTGGTCTGGCTAGTTTCCCCAGAACTATATTGAAAAGGAGAGGTGACAGGGGACATCCTTGTCTTGTTCCTGACTTTAAAGTGAAAGCTTTCAGTTTTTGTCCATTTAGTATGATGCTGGTTGTTGGCTTGTCATAGATGGCTTTTATCAGAATGAGATAAAGACCATCTATTCCAATTTTCTATAGGGTTTTATCATGAATGAGTGTTGGACTTTATCAAAAGCGTTTTCTGTGTGCATTGCAATGATCACGTGGTTTTTGCCTCTGGCTCTATTGATATGATGATTACATTAATTGATCTGTGTATATTGAACCATCCTTGCATTCCTGAGATGAATCCCACCTGGTCATGGTGTATAATCTTCTCGATGATTTGCTGAATTCTGTTTGCTAGTATTTTACTGAAAATTTTTGCAGCTATATTCACTAGGGAGATTGGCCTATGGTTCTCTTTTTTGTTGCATCTTTCTCCGGTTTTCTTATCATGGTAATACTTACCTCCAAAAATGAGTTAGGAAGAATTCCTTCCCTTTCAATTTTATTAAAGAGTTTGAGAAGATTTGGCATTAAATCTTCTCTAAATTTCTTGTAGAATTCAGCTGTGAATCCATCAGGGCCTGGGTTATTCTTTGTTTGTAAGTTTTTTATTACTTTTTCTATTTCACTGGATCATACTGAGCTATTCAAGGTTTTTAAATCTTGATTTAGCTTTGGTAATTCATATATATTGAGGAATCTGTGCATTTCCTCCATGTTTTCCATCCTATGAGAGCAAAGATTTTCAAAGTAGGATTTGATTATCTTCCAAATTTCTACAGGATCTGTATTGATTTCATTCTTTTCATTCCTTATTGCATGAATTTGAGCTTTTTCTTTCCTTTTTTGATAAGGTTGGCTAGGAGTTTATCTATTTTAATTATTCTTTCAAAGAACCAAATCTTTGATTCATTAATTATTTGCATTGTTTTATTAGTCTCCATTACATTAATTTCTGCTCTGATCTTTAAAATTTCCTGCCTTCTTTGCCTTTGGCCCTGACTCAATTTTCTTTATCTAGGAGGTTGAGGTGCAGCATAAGATTATTTGTTTGGCTCATTCTGTTTTTCTGCTATGGGAATTCACTGCTATATATTTTCCTCTGAGGTCTGCTTTCATTGTATCCCACAAGTTCCTGCAAGTTTTATCTGTATTTTCATTTGATTGTAAAGATTGTTTAATTTCTTTCATGTCATCTGTGACCCATTGGTTGCTCAGGATGGTGTTATTTAACTTCATATGTTTCTGGAGTTTTTGGAATTTCTTTTGTCATTAATTTCCAATTTCATTTCACCAAGGTCCAATAGTATGCATAGGATAATTTCAATTCCTTTGCATTTACTTAAGCAAGTTCTATTGGTTAATATATGGCCTGTTTTAGAGAATTTCCCTTGTGCAGCTGAGAAAAATGTGTATTTTGATGTTGTTGGTGGAACACTCTGTAAAGATCTACTAGGTCCATTTACTCACAAGTTTGATTTAATTCTGTTATTTCTTTGCTGATTTTTCCTTTTATTCTCATTTTCTCTTTTTCTTTCCTTCTCCCACTCACCCAATTCCCCTTTGTTTTTGAGAAATGTCTTCTTATTTTACAGTATCTATTATACTTTTTGCTTTTTTATTTTTTATTTTAAAAATAAAAGGAGGAAAATATTAACAGACAGACAATCTTTTACAAAATAGCAAAAGAACAGTACAGACACTACAAAGTTACAAACAAAGTGGTAGGAAATTAACAGTGTTTGTTGTATTACATATTGCTATCTTCAACGTAGTTTCTCATGAAAACAGATAAAGACATGCAATATTGATCAATAAAGGACTCATTGCTTCTTATTTACACTTTCAATTTCTCACACTAAAGAAACAAAGCAATATATACACATATTATCCACTGTATTTCACTTGATATGTTCTCAAGGTCCATCGTTTGGCTATAAATATCTCAAGTTTATGCTTCTTTGTGGCTCAGCACTACTAAACTGTGTAAAAAACAGCACATCCATGGCAGCACCTGCAGCGCTGCTCAGCTCTTCACTCTCAATAATGGCAGCTCTGAGCCCAAACAGAGGTGGGGGCTTTGGGGTTTGCAGCAGCAGTGGCATTCCCGGGCGATAGGTTTCCTGGTGCAGGATCACTAGGGAGTCAGAAGCATGCAGCGTAAACGCAAAGCACTGAAGTTGGATTTTGCAAGCACACCTGTCAAATCTACAGCAATGTTTGCTTTGAATCACAATACTACAGCAGCCCAAAATCCACACATGGAAAGACAAAACACATCGAATTGAATCGTCAGGAACACTGAAGATCTGCCCTGAGCAACACTGGGATTTCACTTCAGAGGACTTGTAAGATCTTGGAGAAATTGAAAGACGAGCTTATGGTTCTGTCTACAAAATAGTCCACAAGCCAATCAGGCAAATATTGCCAGTTAAAAGAGTATAGTCAGCGGTGGATGAAAAAGAAGATAAATAACTTCTTATAGATTTGGATGTAGTAATGTGGAGTAGTAATTTTCCATAAATTGTTCAGTTTTAAGGTGCACTCTTCAGAAAAGGTGACTGTTGGATCTGTATGGAACTCATGTCTACCTTGTTTGACAAGTTTTACAAATATGTATAGAATGTATTGCATGATTTTATTCCAGAAAAAATTGTAGGCAAAATCACTTTAGCAACTGTGAAAGCTTGAAAGTTATTCATAGAGATGTAAAACCTTCAAATATTCCTCTGGATAGAAGTGGAATTATTAAACTCTGTGACTTTGGCATCAGTAGATTGCTTTTGTACCTTCCATTGCCAAGACAAGTGTTGGTGGGTGTAGGCCATATACAACACTTGAAAGGATAGACCCTAGAGCATCTCAGCAAGGATATGATGTTTACTGTCATGTCTGGAGTTTGGGTATCACATTGAGGAGTTGGCAAAAAACTGTTCTCCTTATCCAAAGTGAAATAGTGTTTTTGATCAACTAACACAAGTCGTGAAAGGAGCTCCTCCACAGCTGAGTCACTCAGAGGAAAGCAAATTCTCCCCAAGTTTCATCAATTTTGTCAGCTTGTGCCTTATGAAGGATGAATCCAAAAGGCCAAAGTATAAAGAACTTCTGAAACATCCCTTTATTTTGATGTATGGAGAATGTACTGTTGAGGTCGCATACTATGTTTGTAAAATTCTGGATCAAATGCCATAGACTCCTAGCTCTCCCATGTATGTTGATTGATACCGCTGCTACATCAGACTCTTTAAAAAAGGGCTGGGAGGAAGCAAGATGTAAAGAATTTTGTCTGTGTCACAGTCTTTTTGTTGCTCACCAAGACAGCATGTGTAATAAGATTGGCATTCATTTTCATCATGTCTGTATATACCTGTCACCTAGAATGTGCATTCTTGTACTACCTGCTTGATCTCACAGTATTAGTGCTGGCCAGAGACCACATCCTGCTCTTTCGTGACGAACATATTCATGGCATGTGGAAGTCAGTATGGTCAAGTTGTTGACTGTGGTTAGATTACTCCTTAAAGTCATTTCTAACCTTGAAACATGGAGACAGAGCTACTGGAAGGGTGTTTTGACAGACTTCAAAATCTTGGAAGATGCAGTGATTTATGCACTATGTCTGAACGTAGAGACTCGGGCTTGAGTGAGAAAAGTTTGCACAGCCAGTGAGACATTTTGCTTTCTGGAGCTGGGAGACAAAGGAGGAATTTACTTTCTTCACCAAGTGCAATAGATTTACTGATTTGATATTCTGTTGCTTTACAGTCACAGTCGATGTTTGGGGATCGATGTGCTCAGCCAAATTTCCTGTTTGAAATACCATGTTAAATTAGAGTGATTTTATCTTTACCAAAAACCATGTTGAGTTTAAAGAGGTGAACATTAAAATACTGAGACAGGACAGAATGTGTTCTTTTCTCCTTTACCAGTCCTACTCTTCATTGGAAGACTCAGGAGTCTGCCACTTGTCAAAGAAGGTGCTGATCCTAAGAATTTTTCATTCTCAGAATTTGGTGTGTTGCTAACTTGAGGTACCACCTGCCACAAACCACGAGGACTGAAAGAAGAAAAAAGTACAGAAGGCAGTTTACAGGTTTTTTAATTCTAGAATCTTATTCCATCATTTCTTGGAATTGGAATCCTACCAGAAAGCAAGCAAACTAACAAAAAGGCAAAACAAAAGCCCAGAACAATTCACAAGAGACCATTTAAATCTGTTATCTTTTGCTGTTTGCCTTTGCTTACCCACTAGCCAGGCTATCACTAGGTTTTGTTCCAGCCTCTGTGGCACCGAACATTAAGTTTTGTAGAACAGTTAGCAGCCCCATGAGTGGTCCAAGCACACTGGCATACAAAACAGCCATGGTCTGAGATAAAAGTGATGCCATTACAGAAACAAGTCGTAGCAGGTATTGCTATGCCTCTTTCCAGAGTGACAGTCATAAATACTATACAACAGTAAAGGAAGAATGGTGCTGTTCAAAGTTATATCCCAGCAAATTTCAGAATTAAAAATGATTTTTTTGGTCCACTTGCCTAATTTCCCTGTTTACTCTTCCACAGCATTTTATACCTTAGACTCCCCAGTGCTGTGAAAAAAGGCAATGCTATGTGTCTTTTGGGATCATACTAAACCATCATCCTCCATTGTTTCCACGGACTCTAGAGGAATTTGTTTCTCTGCTGTTAACTTCCTGTCTGGCTAAGCTTAGGGTCACTTTGCCATTATGCAAATGTAGGCATAAACAATTCTGACTGTCCATAAGCTAATCTTTCCATTCTATTTGTGGATGACCATATAAAAGGACAATTTTAGTTGATTAATCATAGATTATTCTGAACTATAAATTTAAGGACAAGGAGTTTAGTACAATGTATCTTCATTGAAACAAAAGGGTGGGCAAAGCGCCTGCCTGGCAAGCGCAAGGTAGTGAGTTCAGTTCCTGGTACCGGAGAAAAACCAAAAAAAAAAAAAAGATTATTTCTCTCTTTTACCATGTAAATGTACAAAAAATATCAAAAAGCTGATGTGCAAGGATATTGCCTTATTTGCCTGTAAAAATGAAGCTCAGTAACATAACTGCTTCTTAGAGTTTGGAAAATTTTATACTGTATTCCTACTTGAATTTCTCCTTTATTTAAGATATATGAATGGAATTGAGGTGTTTATGTAATAGTTCTAAGTTTTTGCCTGCAGGTTAGTTGTAATAAATCTAAGTTGTTACAAAAAAACCCACAGCCTTTTATATATTCCTTAATGGATGAGCATTTGGGTTTTCCTAAGGTTTATCCATTATGAACTGTGCTGCTATAAACATTGTTGTGCATATAAAAATCTGGTATGATGCTTTTAATGTCTTTGGGAAAATACCTAGAAGGAAGTAACTGGGTCAAATAGGAATTCTAGTACTAGATATTTGAGGAATCTCTACAATGATTTTCACAGTGATTGTACCCTTCTACATTTTCACCAACAGTGGAGAAGGGTTACTTTTTCAACAAGCCCCACCCACTATTTGTTGATACCTTGATAATAGCCATTCTTTTGGAATGATGAAAAGTATCAGTGTTGTTTTATTTTGCATCTCTCAAAGGATCTGTGATGTTGAGCAATTTTTTCATATATTTATCTGCCACTCGCACTTGTTCTGAGAAGTATCTATTTATTTCATATGACCATTTTTGGATTGGGTCTTTAAATTTGGGGCTCTGATTTTATCAATTTTTTGATGATACTCTCCATAGAAGACCTCCAAAACACTATTAATTGATTTATATATTTAATAATCAGATTTAGTCACATAGTGGGATTGAAATTCAACTCTCAGAAATCAATACTATTACTGTACACAAATAACAAACTCATTGACAGAAATTAAAGAAGCCACACATTTCATAATAGCATTGAAAAAATGAAATACTTAGGAATATTCTGACAAGGGAAGTAAAAGATCTCTACATTGAAAACTGCAGTAGTCTGAAAAAGAGATTGAAAAAGATACCAGAAAATGGAAGGATACTTCTAGCTCACACATAAGAAGAACAGAGAGAAATGGCCATACTCCCAAAATTATTATAGACTTAATGAAATCCTGATCAAAATAACAGTAGCATATCTCACAAATTTAGACAAAACATTCCTAAAATTTATTTGGTACCACAAGAGACCTAGAATAGTGACAACAATTCTTAGCAACAAAGAGCCAAGATCCCTGACTACAAATTATACTACAGTGCTACTGTGATGAAAAGAGCATGATAAGGACAAAAAAGAAGGAAAAAGCAACAAACGCATAAATAAGAAACTGTGAACATCAATGCCAAAAATAAGAAGATGCAGAAACAAGCTCAAATACATTCAACATTTTATCTTTGAAAAAGGGGTCAAACACATTCACTGAAAGATAGAGAACCTCTTTAATACACAGTGCTGGAGAAATGGGCTTCCCACATGCTGAACAGTAAAAGTAGAACCACATCTACCATCATGAAATAAACTAAAATAAAATGGATCAAATATCTAAATATTAAAATAGAAACACTAGCTCCCTGCGCCCCCGCGCCCTGCACTGAGTGAGTGAATGCTCCAAGAGTTGCTGGTCACGTGGATCGAGTCTGTGCTTTACTCACACTGCCACTGTTCCCAGCTGAAACTCGTGGAGAGAGCCAGGTATTTCCCATCTACTTCCTGAGGGCAGAGCGGGTGACCCACGACCCCACTGCCATTACAGACTGAGTCTCTGCCCTCCCTGCACCCGCATCAGAGAGGAGATCCTCACTCAGAAGTCTCAGGAACGTCTCTGGCTAGGGGGGCTGCGCATCTTTGTGAGCACTCTGCACCAAGTGTGCAAGGGTTCAGGGAGCTGCTGGTCCCGTGGTTCGAGTCCAAGCTTTACTCACACCACCATGGTTCCCAGCTGAAACTCGCAGAGAGAGCCAGGTATTTCCCATCTACTTCCTGAGGGCAGAGCAGGAGACCCAGGATCCCGCCTCCATTACACACTGAGTCTCTGCCCTCCCTGCACCTGCGGCACAGAGGAGGTCCTCATTCAGAAGATCCAGGGACTTCTCAGGCTGGGGGGGGCACGTGTAGCCCCTCCCTGGGTGCACCCTGCACCAAGTGAGCATGTGCTCCAAGAGCTGCTGGTCCTGTGGTTCAAATCTGTGCTTTACATTCACTGGGACAAACCTAGGGGGTCAAAGGCACGGGCAGTCTGTGATTGCTACCCGTCGGGCCTGCATCTGATTCCTGTATGTGTCCTGAACTGACTGAACAAACAGAATCAAGTGGTTCAAAACTGTTGACCCTGCAGGTTGTGTCTGGGTTTTGCCTGTACCCTGAAGCCTGGGGATGTAGGTCCACTGGACCGGGATTGTCACACCAGTGCAACCGGAGTCTGGGCCGTGCACATGTCCTGAACTGCAAGGGGATGCTGGATCAGAAGGTTGGCCATCACCTGACACCAATGCCCTCATCTGAGCCTGGGGATAACTAGACACAAATCAAAAATTGCTTGAAAACCCAAGACTAATTAGTGCTTCTCAGAGGTCACTCAGGAGCAAACCTGAACAACAGGAAAAATAAGGACACTAGAGGCCTTTTCTGTGCAGCCACTGAAGAGGGAAACTGAGCTTTCTGCATCTGGTACCAAACATGACAAAACAGAGGACTAAAACACAATCTCAGAACTCCACCCCACTCAGAGCAAGTCCAGGAGACACTGACACAGGAGAACTTGGTAAACACATGCCTGAAATAGCTGAAATGATTGCAATGGAAGTAAAGAAAGAACTCATAAGGCCATAGAAGAGATAAGATCAGAGATAATCTCTCAGGCAAAAAATGAAGTGACAAAAACAATGAAGGAACTGCTCAAAAAGTCTGAAGAAGAAACATATAAGAAAATAGAAGAACAAAGGCAAGGGACAGAAGCATTCAATGAAAAATATAGAAAGGACTTGGAAAACATAAACCAGAGACTAAGAGACTTCCAGGAAAACAAACCTGCCATTGAAAGCTACCAAAACCGCTTGAATGAAGCTGAAGATAGAATCTCAGACTTTGAAGACAGCATGACAGCTAGGAAGGAACTCAGATTCATGCAATAAGGAATGAAAGAGATGAAATTACTACAGTTCCACAGAAATTCAGAAGATCATTAATGCCTACTTTGAAAATCTTTACTCCCATAGGATAGAAAACTCAGAAGAAATGGACAGATTCCTAGAAATGTACACATTAAAAAGATTGAGTCAAGAAGATATCAAATTCCTCAACAACCCAATATCAACTAATAAAACTGAAAGCATGATTAAAAACCTACCAACAAAGGAAAGCCCAAGCCCTGATGGATTCATGGCAGAATTTTACAAGACATTCAGAGAAGATTTAATGCCAACCCTCCTCAAACTAGTCAATGAAATTGAAAAGGAAGCAATTCTCCCTAACTCATTTCTGGAGGCAAGCATTATACTGATACCAAAACCAAAGAAAGACCCAACCAGGAAAGAGAACTACGGACCAATCTCCCAAATGAATATAGATGCAAAGATACTCAATAAGATAGTAGCAAATTATCAAGAAAATTATACATCACGACCAAGATGGATTCATTCCAGGAATGCAGGGTTGGTTCAATATTCACAAATCTATAAATGTTATATGCCATATCAATGGAGCCAAAGACCAAAACCACATGATCATCTCAAAAGATACAGAAAAATCTTTTGACAAGGTCCAACATGCA
>NW_004955546.1:91048-97286 GCF_000276665.1 Chinchilla lanigera
AAAATTTTAGCTGATTGTCCCTCAGACAAAGGGCTTCTATCTAGAACATATAAAGAATTAAAAAATTTCCGCCCCTCCAAATTCAAAGACCCAATCCAAGAATGGACAGCTGAGATGAATACACACTTCTCAGACAAGGAGATACAAATGACAAATAAATATGAGAAAATGTTCAACATCATTAGTCGTTCAAGAAATGCAAATTAAGGCAACACTTAGATTCCACCTTACTCCAGTAAGAATGGCTAGCATTAGGAAATCAACCAATAACAAATGCTGGCGAGGTTGTGGAGAAATAGGAACCCTTCACTGCTGGTGGGAAAGCAGACTGATGAAACCAGTGTGGAAATCAATTTGGAGATTCCTCAGAAAACTATGTCTAGAGGTCCCATTTAACCCAGCTATCCCCCTGCTGGGTATTTTCCCAGAAGATCTAAAAACATCATATCACAGTGATATATGTGCACCTATGTTCATAGCAGCACAATTTCTAATTGCTAAAATGTGGAAGCAACCCAAATGTCCATCCACCGAGGATTAAATAAGAAAATTGTGGTTCTTTTATATAATGGAATATTACTCAGCTATAAAGAAAGATAAAGTAGAGGCTTTTATAGGTAAATGGTCACAACTAGAGACCATACTCATAAGTGAAATAAATCAAACACACATGTGCAAGCAACGCATTGTTTCACTAGTGTAAAACCTGAAAGAGTTAATTTAAACTAGGAGGTATGATAGGCATTGTGAAATGATAGGGAAGCACTCAAGGGTAAAGGGCAACTGGAATGTGGGAAAAAAGACAGGAAAGAAGGAAAAATTTTGTATGTATGTATATACAGGATAGTTAACATGGTTGTTCTACTGTTTTCTATTTCTTTGCTGAAAGAAACTGTCAATGAGTCCTTGGTTGATCAGTACTGCCTGTCTATATCTGTTTTCATGAGAAACCACTTTGAAGATATCAATATGTAATACAAGCATTGTTAATTCCCTACCACTTTGTTTGTAACTCCTTGTCTGTACTGTTCTTTTGTTATTCTGTAAAATGTTTTCTGTCTGTTAATGTTTTCCTCCTTATACTTTTAAAATAAAAAAAATTTAAATGTAATAACTGAG
The DNA here is from genome assembly GCF_000276665.1 of Chinchilla lanigera. Lineage (NCBI taxonomy): Eukaryota > Metazoa > Chordata > Mammalia > Rodentia > Chinchillidae > Chinchilla > Chinchilla lanigera. The sequence goes on from NW_004955546.1 coordinate 92,168, forward strand.
GCCTCATGCGAAAACCCCCACAGAAATGGAAAACTCATGAAGTCCTGTTTCTTTCTTTTAAGCATCAACTTTTCTCCTGTGTTTCTCTTTTTGGTCCTCTCTGGTACTTTAAGGTAGCTATCTTTTATTCTTAATCCAAACATTGCTTGTTTTTTTTCCTTTAAAGACTGTCTAAATTACTTTTCTTGGTATTGGGACAAAATACCCAACACCCACAAGTTGAGAGAAAAGGGATTATTTAATTTACAGTTTGTAGAAGTTTCAGCCCCAAATTGGCTGGCTCCAATATAGAGTGGCACAGCAGACAGGCATCACAGAATAGAAGCAGTTCATGGTAGGTAAAAAGCAGCAAAGGAACAAGGGAAAAGCATAGCTCTTTCTATGGCTTATACCTTGTCTAGGCTACTAAGGGTGGGTATTGTACACACCATAATCCTAGTGCCCTTGATCATAGAATTGCACTTGAATAGATCTCAGCATCACACACTGTAGATCCATCCACCTCTGAAAAGCCTGCTTATGGCTTCATGAGGTTTTGGGGAGACATCTAGATACAAGCCATAACAGACAGTGTTTGCTGACTAGGAAGTATTCCCTCTTGCCAATTGCAGATCCCCTTGCTTTTGTTAATGATTTTAGGATCTCTCGTTCTCTGCTTTGATTTTTGGTATCACTAATTTGTGTTTCTCTCACATAACCTCCACTTACCTAGATCTTTATCAATTTTATTGAACTTTTTCAAAAACCAGCTTTTCTAATCAAGCAATTTTTAAAACTGTCATTGACTATCTTCTTTATTTCTTAGTTAGTTTCTTCTTGCTGAGAGAATACACCAAACATCCCAAGCTAAGGGAGGAAAGGGACTCTTCTGAAACGAACTATTTTAAATGGCTAGTTGTGCATGCTGGGTATGCAAGTAAGGGGTCCAGAAGCCCCCTTCATGACATTAGCTGCTCCTAGGTGCCTGTCTGTTCTCAAATGCAGCAGTATCAACTAAAGGGGCTGGAATAGGGATGCTACCCAGATCTCCCTGGCTGCACTCAGGTTGAGGTGTAAGATAGTAGTTTGGTAAACGTGGAAGACACTGAAGCAAACTGTCACATCCATTGGGGTGCAAAGGGGAACGAAGTAGAGCAAGAGGGAGGGACAACCTTCTACGACCAGAGCAGGGACAAAAGAGAGAGACAGTCCCTTTGCCTCACATCATCAAGTAGGGTTCTATCCCTTCAAGCTCCATGCTCCCTTGAGGGAAGTATATGCTGCTGCAGGCAGAACATGGAGCTAGAAAAAGAATAATAAGGTCCATATGACAATCACTTCCATACATTTTCAGTGGGTACCATTTCTCTGAAGGACACTCTAGTTTCAGGTGTCATTGCCTTGGACAGCTTTGGAATCTTTTTTTTCTTATACTGCATATTGCTGCTTTCAGGTCAGTCCTGATTACCAGATATGAGCATGCAAAACTGGTCAAGAAAAAGGAAAATTTTAAGCACTGATTATTCCTTTTAATAAATCACAGACATCAGCAATACACCTGTCCTAGCTATACTCGTGTATACATATAAATTTTATTTTTCATTTTAAACAGAAAAGGAAAAACTCAAAATTACAAAAGCAAATGTATAAACAAACAGTATAAAGAGCAATAAAAATCATATAGCATTTCAAAACAAGGTGATAAGATATTAACAATGGTTGTCATATACATAATATTACCTTGAAAATGGTTGCACAGTATTACCTGATACAAAAACCATAAAAAGAACCAACCAAAAAAGAACTATAGGGCAATCTCTCTAATGAACACAGATGCAAAACTCTTCAGTAAAATGCTAGCTAATAGAATGCAGCAAATCATCAAGAAGATAGTGCTCTGGAATTTTAATAGCAATGGACAGCAATGGACAAGAGAACCTCTTGACAAAAACAGGCACACTGGTGCATTCCTCTAATCGCAGCATTTTTGGAGGCTTAGGCAGTAGGACTGCAAGTTCCACCCCATTTTTGGCAGTCTAATGAGGTAGTGAGTCCATATATAAAAAATAAAAAGTACAGAAGATATGAATCAGTGGGAAGGCCCTAAGTTCAATGACCAGTATCATCAATAAAGCATCCATTGTCTTTAACCATTATCAAAAAGGGGATTTTAAAAATTTTTTAGTCTCTTGTGATAGGGTCTTGCTGTGTAGTTTCAACCGTGCTCAAACTCTTAGCAATCGTTCTGTCTCAGCTACCTCAGTGCTGGTATTACACGCATGCACAAACACAACCAAGGAAAAGACTTCTTAGGGGAGCTATTTCTTTCAAAGATTGTCAAACTACTCTGAAATGTCTAATATTCAGGAAGTCTTGAAAAATCTATTTCTAAATAATGATTTTTTAACCTACATATTAGGTTCTCTGCCTCCTGACTGCCATACCATCCAGCTTGACATGGAGCTGCTCACTGCAGTGAAGTTTCCACAAACTGGGGAAGAAGGAAATCCTTGCCCTGTGACTTGGATGACATTTTTTAACTTTTAGACTTCTGATGTCAAGAGTTTCAAGTACTCCACCACCAGAAGAAATGTCCAGCAAGCCCATAGCTGAGAGCCAGTACACTACAGACATCAAAGTAGTGAAATTCTCCATCTTGTGGACCATTAGTAACTTAAGTTTTTGCCTAGAAATGGGTGAGGCCATTAAAAGCTCAACCTTTTCATGTGGAGCTAATGATCAGCTGAAATGGTGCTTTCAGTTATACCCAAAAGGGCGCACTGAAGAAGGCAAAGATTACCTTTCCCTATACCTGTTTCTGATCAGCTCTCCAAAGCCAGAAACATGGGCAAAACTTAAATTTTACATTATGAATGCCAAGGGTAAGAAAACCAAAGGTAAGTTGAGCAAAACAGTTTGTAGATTTGTGCAAGGAGAAGGCTGGGGATTCATGAAATTTATCCATAGAGATATTCTTTTGGCTGTGGCCAATGAGCTTCTCCCTGATGACAAGCTTACCTTCTTCTGTGAGGTGAAAATGGAAGAAGATTCCACCAACACTTCCAGCCAGATTACCATGAATATGGTGAAGGATCCTGAGTGTTGGTTGGTAAATGATCTAGCAGAGCTGTGGAAGAATTCCCGGTTCACAGACTGCTGCCTGTGTGTGTCTGGCCAGGAATTTAAGGCTCACAAAGCCATCTTGGCAGCTCGTTCTCCAGTTTTTAGTGCCATGTTTGAACATGACACGGAAGAGAGGAGAAAGAACCAAGTTGAAATCAGAGAAATGGAGCCCGACGTGTTTAAAGAAATGATGTCCTTCATTTACACCGGGAAGGCTCCAAACCTCGGCAGAATGGCACCTGAACTGCTGGTAGCTGCAGACAAGTATGGCTTGGAGCACCTGAAGTTGATGTGTGAGGATGCCCTCTGCAGAAATCTCTCTGTAGAGGATGCTGTGGAAATCCTTATCTTTGCTGACTTCTACCGTGCTGAACAGTTGAAAACTCAGGCATTCAGTTTCATTTACAATCATATTTCTGAGGTCCTGAAAACCTCCAGCTGGGAGTTCTTGGTGGTGTCACACCCCCACTTGGTGACTGAAATTCTTGGGTTTCTGTGCAGTGTGCTTCCTGTGCATGCATCTGAGGCAGTCCTGCCTCTTTTAAGACTCCATTTATCTTCCCAAAGCAGCAGCCAGGTTGCTACCCCCGAATCCTGGGTAGACAGGGCAATCTGTGGTGCTGTCACTCTGCTCTGAGGAAATACTGAATTGTGTGTGTGTAGGGATAGATAGGACCCTCTCTTAAGATCAGAAAAAGGAGATAGTACTTTTAGAATTTAGCAGAAGAGTAATTTCTGCAAATTCCTGTGAAAATAACTAAGCAGAAATCTTGCTTTTTGAAAATTTCCACCCAAATTTTTGTAATGTTGAACCCAAAATGAAATGGAACCCATAGGCGGGGTCACAGGGGCTCCCCGGGTGCTGGCAGGTGAGCAGAGGAGGGAGGAGATCTGGTAAAATTGACCTGTAAGCAAGATGCTGCCTGCTCCTCCTCACTGAATGATAAGAATTTCTTTAGGGCACGCATCAGGACCCCGCCACCATTACAGACGGAGTCCTGGCCTCCCTGCTCCCACGGCAGAGAGGTTTACACTTGGAAGCCCCAGGAACTTCTCTGGCTGCAGGAGGGGTGAACGAACTCTCAGCCCCGCGCATCCTGCACCAAGAGAGCCAGTGTTCCGGGAGCATCTGGACCCCTCGGCTCGAGTCTCTGCTCGCCCACACCGCCACAGTTCCCAGCTGAAATGTGCAGAGAGAGCCAGGTATTTCCCAGCTACTCCCTGAGGGCAGAGTGCATGCATCAGGACCCTGCTGCCATTACAGATGGAGTCCTGGCCTCCCTGCTCCTGTGGCAGAGAGGCGGTTTTTCACTCAGAAGCCCCAGGGTCTTCTCTGGCTGTGGGCGGGGTGAACGGACTCTCAACCCTGCACGCCTTGCACCAAGTGAGCAAGTGCTCCAAAAGGTGCTCACCCACGGTGCAAGTCTGAGCTTTGCCTTTGCCCACACCCCCTTGCCAGTCAAAGGCAGGGAAAGTCTGTGACTGATACCCATCGGGGCTGCATCTTGTTCCTGTATGTATCCTGACCTGACAGGAGACATAAATTCAGGTGGTTCACAAACTGTAGATCCTGCAGTTTGTGTCTGAATTATACCTGTACCCTAAATTACCGGGGGACATAGGTCCAAGGATTGGGATTGCCACACCAGTGCAACCCGAGTCAGGTCATGCACGTGCCCTGAACTGCAAGGGGACACTGGATTAGATGGTCAGCCATCAAATGACACAAGTGCCTGTGTCTGAGAATGGGGATAACTATATATAAATCAACAACTGCCGGAAAACCCAGGACTAAGTAACGCTACTCAGAGGGCACCCATGGGCAAGCCTGAACACCAGGAAAAGTAGGGTCACTAGTAGTTTTCGCTGAGCAGCTACTGAAGAGGGAAACTGAGCTTTCTGCGTCTGGTAGCAAGCATGCCAAAACAAAAGAATAAAACACAATCCCAGAACTCTACCCCAATCAGAACAACTCCAGGAGACATCAACATAGGAGAACTTGGTAAACACATGCCTG
>NW_004955546.1:97386-98423 GCF_000276665.1 Chinchilla lanigera
CATCTATGACAATCCAACAGCTAACATCATTCTCAATGGACAAAAACTGAAAGGTTTTACTTTAAAATCAGGAACAAGACAAGGGTGTTGGCTGACACCACTCCTGTTCAATATACTTCTGGAACCACTAGCCAGAGCAATAAGACAGGAGAGAGAAATAAAAGGAATAAGGATAGGAAAGGAAGAAATAAAACTATCATTATTTGCAGATGACATGATACTTTATATGGAAGATCCCAAAAACTCCACAAGAAGATTGCTTGAATTAATCAACAAATTCAGCAGTGTAGCTGGATACAAAGTCAACACCCCAAAATTGATAGGATTCCTACACACAAACAACAAACAGACTGAGAGAGAAATGAAGAAAACCATTCCTTTCACAATAATATCCAAAAAATTGAAATATTCAGGCATCCATCTAACAAAACAAGTCAAAGATCTCTTTAATGAAAACTACAGTACTCTGAAAAAAGAGATCAAAGAAGATTTCAATAAATGGAAAAACATGCCTTACTCGTGGATAGGAAGAACCAACATTGTGAAAATGGCCATACTTCCAAAACTGCTGTACAGATTCAATGCAATTCCCATTCAACTACCATTAACATACCTCATAGATCTTGAGAAAATATGTCTTAAATTCATCTGGAACCAGAAGAGACCCAGAATAGCAAAAGCAATCCTGGGCAACAAGGACAACTCAGGTGGAATCACAATCCCTCACCTGAAATTATACTCTAAAGCTACTGTCATAAAATCCATCTGGTCCTGGCTAAAAAACAGGCCTGAGGATCAATGGAACAGACTAGAAGAAACAAAAACACACTCAGCCACCTAATGTTTGATAAAGGGGCTAACCAAACTCACTGGAAGAATGATAGCCTCTTTAATAAATGGTGCTGGGGGGCTCATAGGTAAAAGATAACTGGAATATGGGAAAAGAGAAGCAAAAGAAGGAGAAAGTTTGTATATTTGTATATGCAGGATAGTTAACACAGGTGTTTTACTGTCCTGTATTTCCTTGCTGAAAGAAA
>NW_004955546.1:102800-110879 GCF_000276665.1 Chinchilla lanigera
TTCCAACTGTATTAAAATATGGGTGTTGGAGAAAATCCCTCATCACTGTACAAGTACCAATAGGGCTTTCTCAGTATTAGAACTTACTGCTTGCAAGAACAGAATGCATCCTTTTATCGTCTCATGAATGTGAAGAGTGGAGGAAAAAAGAGAAAGGAGGAGATTCCATCTGGAAAATGAATGTTCTGACAGTACTGGCTTCTGTAAAAAATCAGTATATGTGTTTGTGAGGAACCACTCATATTGCTTCAAAGCTCAGGGGCATGTAAGGACAACTGAATACATGACCCTGCTTGTCTAGTGCAGGTTCACAGTGAGATAAAGTTATATAACCATGAGAGTATAGGTAAACAGGCATGAACTGGTTGTGATATGCTGCAAGAATGTAAATATGAGATAACAACCTGTATAAGAATAATACAATAAAGACACAGGAAGCTTCCACTATGACTCTTCTGCTCTTCTCTGTTGCATGCTACTGCTGTTGTTGCTGATGTTTTGCACACATGTGTTCTTTAATATTGGGACCTCATTCACAAAAATCTCACTTGGACCTCCCCAGTGTGGTCAAAGTACTGAAAACTGAAAAAAATAATTCCCTTAGAATTCATATGTCTTGACAAGACCTGTGGCTATCAGGTACTGTAGGAAATGTTTCTTTGACATTCCCATGCACCTAGTTTTATTTCTATTCCCTTCATATATCCCCTTTTACTTAAAAAAAAAAAAGCACAAAACAAAAGCAAACAGAAAAATGGAAATTTTATTATTAAATGCTATGAAAAAATATTGCAGCCCAGATTTCACAGCTATGTATACTTGACTTGCTGCCTATGTAGCAGCCAGACCAGTTCCTTCTAATCATTAACTAATAATTAATTCCAGCTCCTTTTCCTATAGGACGGAATTTCCAAATGTCAACTTTTCTCCTTGTGAAAATATAAATAATCACTATTTTATAAAGAAAACAACTACAAATTTAAAATTATGGAGTTTAATCCCTAGCACAGCAAAGAAACAAACAAACAAAGAAAAATGAAACACAGAAAATAACTGCCAAACTGAAAATCCCTCCTGGTGAAAGAAATGGAGCAGCGTGGTTTAGAGACCAAGATGATGTAGAACCGGATGACTCCCCAGGTTCTCAGATTACAAATATGTGTCAAGTGACTTAATGTCATTGGGTCCTTGCTTTTATAGAAATAGAAATGAAAACTACAGCACAAATTTAGAGACAAAAACTATAAATGCAAAGCTATAGGGAAGCCAGACAAGGACTCTAGCTTAGGTGGCTGAAGGGGGCACGTTGTGATATGGAGTCTAAGTTGGCTCTCTTGCAAGAGAAGGAGGTAGCTGTCAAGCATTAACAGGTGATCTGGGGTATGACTGATAATTTCCCCAGCCTGGTGTCATAATTCTGGAATCTTTATGGCTGAGGGGTGGTTCCAATTCCAGGAGAGCTTTATCATGGTGTGTAGTGATCCCAGTCATGTGGGGGTGTGCCATTAATAGCAGATGATAATCACCTGTTTGAATGCTCATGAAATGAGAAAATAATTATAGCAGAAGATAAACAAGCACTTCTGATGAATTTGTAGTCCTTTTTAGCAAAGAAGCCACTAAACACACTTGGCAAGCCTATAATTGCCATACCATGGGTCCCAAAAGGATCTGCTAAAGCACCAACATTTTTGTTTCATCAAAAATTGGATGTCACCCATCCTTGAGCTATAGGTGAATGAATCTGTTACACTTTTCAACAGTTAGATGAATAAAACAAGCAAGTAAACAAACTAGCATCCCAGGAGGCTCAGTTGTTTTTGCTGGTAGTGGCACACTTAGAAACAGGGGAGTTGAGGGATCTGTTCCCTTTCCTTCATTCAACTATAAGCACAACACTTCTGATTATTTATGTTTAAGTTTCAGAGGTCATAATGTTGTGGCAAAACTGAGTCTTGGAAAGGGAAGACACCCAAGTAAGTCAGGAGGCAGTGGAAAGCTTTATTTTACACTAGTAGCCCTGGCTGGAATAATTTGCAGCAAAAGCCAGCACAAAGTATCTGCAAGCTAACATTTTTATTTGAAGCATAAGCAGGAGTTACACAGGTGGGACAGGACAGCCTGGCAGTTCTTCTGGTTGGCTCACAGGCTGAGATGATCAGTTGCATGGATAGGTTAAGGATCATCAGTTACAAGTTTAGATTAATGTTCTAGCAGCTTGGTACAATCAGGCATCCTCCATGTTCCATCCTCCATCCTCCATGCTGTCATGGTTACAGGGTCAAGAAATTATTTATAAAGCCATGAAGCAGTTATAGATCGAGGCAATTTCAAACAAATAAACTTTTAAAAGGACCAATTTTCCTGGTTCAGTTCTTCCCTTTCAGTGATCCCCGAGGTGACAAATCCTCAAGACTTGTGAGAGATGAAATGGGAGGATCCTGAAGTTAGAAGTGTCTGACTGTAATGGAAATTTGAAAATTTAAATATCAACTAGTATTCTGACACCTGATTAGGACAAAATAAGATCATGCAGCCCACCATGTAGCTCCTCTATTTGACTCACTCAGGCTTGATTAACTATACAAGACATAACATGACCCAGCTCAGTTTTATCACATCTCACTTCACAGCCTGTACTTTCTTGCCCCCAGGTGTACCCTGTTTCCTAATTTGTTTCAAGGACTTTCTGCCTAGCAATGAAATTCACCACACTTTCTAGCCTTTGTACTTCCTGTTTGAAAATCTATATAAACCCCTACACCTCCAGTCTCTGAGATGAGTATTTCCACAGGAGTGGAGAAGTATACAGCTAGGAGAGCTGACCTAAACTTACAGTTCTAGAGCTTACTCTTATGTTATTTTCATAATGTTCCTTCTTTCTTTAGAACTGTAACTTCAGATTCTTTGCTCTTTTTCTTCCTGAGCTGCTCAATTAGGATTCTGTTTCTAGCAGTTTCTCCTTCATGTAGACCTTGTCCTGCAAGCACAGTTTGACCACCAGAATTGAGAGCTTATAGGGCTCAGACTACTCCAGTCTTTCTGCTCTTATTTGCAGCTTGGAAACTGGAAGGCTCCCAGTAGTTTTGTCTTTCATTCTCACATTTGTCTTGGGAGCATTTCTGAGCTCTGATGGTGATATAAAATTTTTCCTACTCTCAAGGCTATCAGAAGTCTTTCCATATTTTCTTCACTCCTTCCTACATAGTTTTGTTACTATTGATTCCTCTCTATTCAAATTTTAGAATTTCTGAAAATGTTTTCTCTTAGATTGCTCATACTATGTGTATGTTTCTTGTTTGTTTGATTTTGCTGCCTTATTTCCTCTATTCGACTTAATGGGTGCCTTCAGAATATTGAAAAACATAGTACTAAATGAGGGAAGAAGATGAAAGGAGGGGCCCACATATGAAAAGTTTCCCTAAAGCTGTTTTCATACTTCAAATGCAGTTGAGTGTATGGTTCAGACCATAAACCTTAGAATTATGGTCTTGGCATGAAACCCCAGCTCTCATGTTTATTGTGTTATTTGGTGCAGCTATTTCATACTTAGCCTCAGCTTTCTTAACTGTAGGGAACATATTCACAATATTTAGGAACAAGAAAAGCCCATGAAGTGAAGAGATCAGAACAATCACTATGAGCAAACAAAAATGATGGCTTTGAATAGTTGGTTCAGCTGTACCAGTACGAACTGGCTGGACATCTGTGAAACCAAACTATAATTATATATCTTGAAGTTTAAGAGGAACAATGGTAGTAAATGTTTGTAAAAATGCATTTGGTACAGAGCCTATGTGAGGGCAAGCAGTTGATAAAAGGTATTTATTATTGTTGTTATTAACACAAGCTGGGAAGCACTTATGTGTTCTGTAAATTTTCCCTAGATGCTCTCTTATCTTGCCAATCTCCATCTCGTCTGAGGTGGTGAATGAATACTCCAAACTCTGAGTTTTATAACACATTTTCAAGTCACTAAAATATCCTTTTGTCAAATGTATTTGGTTTTCATGATAGAAAAGGAGTTATAGTCAAAATGTCATAACAGAATATGGCTCCAGTGTCAGGGTATGGGGATATCTAATGAGCCTCATCTGTAGGGAGTGGTTGTATCTTATGTTCTTATTACTAAACAGGGCACACAAGGTCTTATGGAATTGGCTCTTTTCAAGTGGTACAAAAATATTTTGATATTTGTCATCCAGTAGGTCCAAACTGATGTACGCTGGTAGAAGTCAAGCTCTTAGTATGAACTTCATGTCCTTTGCAAAATAAAATGCTTGTGAGACTGTGAACTAAGTCTGATTTGGGTTCTCAACTATTTTCTTTGTTAGTGGATAACAAGCCCAGAGACTCAAAAAAATAATCTTTAAGAGTTAGAGGGGACAACAATATTAGAGAAAGAAGAAATGCTTATAGAGTAAGTGCCCACAAAAATAGAGATGAATGAGAATATTTGTGTTCTAAGAATGGAGGAAATGATTAACATACACACACTGGCAGATTTTGGGTTTTTTTGTTTTTGATTTTGTTTTGTTTTGTTTTTGAGACAAGGTCTTGCTATGCAGTTCAGGCTAGCCTTGAGCCCACTTTTTAGCCCAGGCTGGTCTCAAATTCACAGTGATCCTCTTGCCTCAGTCTCCCCAGTGCTGGGATTACAGGCATGTGCCACCATGCCTGTCACTTACACTGGCAGTTTTTAAAGCAAAGGTTTAATAGGTAGATAAACCCATTCACTTGATGATCACTGTTTGTTTTTAAGGAAATTTCCACCATCTTTCAGAGTAGAAGGGATGAGGAACTGTAGAATAGGAGTTTAAAGAAAATATGTTTATAAAAGCCTTGGTACAAAGTATTTTGGAGAGTCTGACTACTAAATTAAGGAATTTATGAAATATTTCAAAAGTTGAAGGTGAAGATACTAGAAAGAGTCTCATAAAATAACAGTGGCTGTGATGAAAGTTACATTTTATTTTAAAAGACAAGGAATAAATTTATGGTCTTCAGGGGTTACAGAGTGTGTTGGCAAAAGGAAAGATGGAATTGACTGTCTAGTGTAGTGCTAGGAATTCTTATAATTTTGCCTGGAGTTATGGTTATATGAGCCTAAGCAAGTGATAAAGTTGCACAGAACTATAAATATTCAAACACAAATGGGCATAAAAGTGGTAAAATCTAATGAAGTTCTGAATACTGTTCCAATGGTAATTTCTTGACTTTGATATTTTAGGAGAGTTATGCAAAATCTGACCATTAGAGAACATGAATCAAACTGCACATTGTACCACTCTTTACATTTTTTCCAAGTGTTGTAGGTCTACAAATATTTCAGAGAAAAAAAAATTTAAAATACTGCTGTGACCTGTGCAACCAGTGGGTTCTTCACAGTGGATGATGGGAGATTAGGAAAAAATTAGACACATCATAAAAAAAAAAAAAAAACTAGGACCAGGTGAGACCTGACCTCTCTGATGGAGAGGCAGCAACATCCCAGCGTGGTCTACATCTTTATTTGTACACAGTAGAACAGGGAGAAATGCACAGTGGAGCTGAATGTGCAAGATTTCAGTTTTACTGACAGTACTGAAAGTGAAATATCTTCAGAGCTATCTGTGCTGAATTTAACAAGGCAGAACACCAAAGCCAGAAACCTGCTGAGCTGGCTTTGTTCTAGTCCCAACAACTTGTTCACATAGCTTGCCTCTAGTGCTGTGTGTTCTTGAGGCTGGACTTGCTCTAGCCCCAAGAGTGTAGTGCATCTCCAGCTCAGCTACTCCCTCCAAAATACAGCATAATTACTAATACATATATAGTTGATATAGTTTTTTAAATTAGCTGATTTTTCCATACCTCTGTGTTTTGCCACACAATATTTTCTTCGCTGGAAATGTTCTTCACTTTCAATACCTATACCTACCAGTATTTTGCAAAAATAGCTTTCAAATAGTTTTATCTAATATATACTTTCTGGTTCTTTTCTTGATGAATATGGTACATCCTAAGTGCCACCAAATTCTCCTTATCTTATTTTTCTTGTAGCTAGAGACATCTGATATTTTTCTAGTTATTTTTCTTGTAGCTGAGACATCTGATACCCAAAGTCAATGTAGGTAGCATTTATTAGGCTCACAGTATGTACAGCTTTCATTGCACAGTTGGCTGGCTCCAAGACAGGGTGGCATTGCAAAGGCACATCACAGTGGAGAAACAGTTCACACTTCGCAGAAGAAGCAAAGGAGTGAAATAGTGATGGAGCAGCAAGAAAAAGAGACAAGCAGCGACCCTCTTTCAGTCCCTTATGTCTTACTCTTTGGACGGGAAGCACTCACACCCAGGGCGACACAACCTTAAGCATACCATGAACCATGAATCAATTCCAGCATCACATATTTGATTCCAGCAGCACACATGCTTGATCACCTCTCAAATGCCCTACCTATGACCACAGCCAGTTTTGGAGAGACATCTACATACAAGCCATAACACTACTGAAATAAATACATGAGAAAATGTTCAACATCATTAGTTATTCAAGAAATGCAAATGAAAACAACACTGAGGTTCCACCTTACCCTAGTAAGAATGGCTAGAATTAAGAAATCAACCAATAACAAATGCTGGCGAGGCTGTGGAAAAATAGGAACCCTTCTCCACTGCTGGTGGGAATGCAGACTATTGAAACCACTGTGGAAATCAGTTTGGAGATTCCTCAGAAAACTAGGACTACAGGTCCCATTCAACCCAGCTACTCCCCTGCTGGGTATTTTCCCAGAAGATCTAAAAAATCATATCACAGCAATATAGGTGCACCTATGTTCATAGCAGCACAATTTGTAATTGCTAAATTGTGGAAGCAACCCAAATGTCCATCCATGGAAGATTGGATAAGAAAATTGTGGTATTTTTATATAATGGAATATTACTCAGCTATAAAGATAAACTCAAGGTTTTTATAAGTAAATGGTCACAACTAGAGACCATACTCATAAGTGAAATAAATCAGACCTGCATATGTAAGCATCATATTGTCTCGCTAGTGTAAGACCTGACAGAGTGAATAAAAACTTGGAGGTATGATAGACATTTTGAAATGAAAGGAAAATGCTCAAAAGTAAAGAGCAACTGGGGTGTGGGAGAAGAGAAGGGAAAGAAGGGGGAATTATGTAAGTATGTATATACAGGATAGCTAACATAGTTATACTGCTGTCTTCTGTTGCTCTACAGAAAGGAGCAGTTAATGATTACTTGTTTGATCAGCCTTGTATGTCTATATTTGTTTTCCAGAGAATCCACTTTGAGGATATCAATAAGTAATACAAGAACAATGGTTAATTTCCTACAACTTTGTCTGTAACTCTGTTTTCTTTGCATTGTTCTTATGCTATTTTGTAAATGGATGTGGGTTTTTTTTGTTTTTTTTATTTTAAAATTAAAAGGAGGAAATTAGCAGACACACAACATTTTACAAAATAGCAAAGAAATAGGTAAGACAGTACGGAGTTACAAACAAAGTGGTAGGGAATTAACAATGCTTGTTGTATTACATGCTGATATCTTCAAAGTGGTTTCTCGTGAAAACAGATATAGACATGCAATACTGATCAGCCAAGGACTCATTGATGGTTTCTTTCAGCAAAGAAATACAAGACAGTAGAACTGCCATGTTGACTATCCTGCCTATACACACATACACACTTTCTCCTTCTTTCCCTTCTCTTTTCCCATATCCCACTTGCCCTTTACCTTTGAGTGCTTCGCTATCAATTCACCATGTCTATCATATCTCCTGGTTTAAATTAACTCTTTCAGGATTTACACTAGTGAAACAATGCAGTGCTTGCACATGTATGTTTGATTTATTTCACTTAGGAGTATGGTCTCTTGTTGTAACCATTTACCTATAAAAGCCTTGAGTTTATCTTTCTTTATAGCTGAGTAATATTCCATTATATAAAAGTACCACAATTTTCTTATGCAATACTCAGTGGATGGACATTTGGGTTGCTTCCACATCTTAGTGATTACAAATTGTGCTGCCATGAACATAGGTGCACATACATCACTGTGATATGATGTTTT
>NW_004955546.1:126276-127245 GCF_000276665.1 Chinchilla lanigera
AATAGCTACCCCTGCTATTTTCTGGGTTCCTGTTGCATGAAGGATTGTTTTCCATCCGTTGACTTTTAGTCTGTGGGTTTCCTTTTCAGTGAAGTGTGTTTCCTGTATACAGCATATTGTTGGATTTTTTTTTTAATCCACTCTACCACTGTTTTCTTCGACTGGAGAATTGAGGCCATTAACGTCTATAGTTACAACAGATATGTGTTGATTTATCATAGTCATGTTATTTACTTGTGCTGGTGTCCTATTTTTCCTACCTGCTTATTTGTTTGCTCTTCTTGACATTTCATTCCTAGTGTTGTTTTTGAAATTGCGGTCAGATTTTTCTCTTTCCAGAATATCTTTTAGTAGTCTTTGTAATGCTGGCTTGGTGCTCATGAAGTTCTTCAATTGTGCTGTGTTGTGAAAATATTTTATTTCTCCATTGAATTTGAGAGACAGTTTGGCAGGGTACATCAGTCTTGGTTGGAAGCTGTTCTGTCTCAGAACCTGTAATATTTCATCCAAGCTCTTCTTGATTGGATGGTTTGTGCTGAGAAGTCTGCTGTGATGCTGGTGGGCTTCCCTTTATAGGTAATTTGTTTCTTTTGTCGAGCAGCTTTTAATATTCTCTTCTTTTGCTGGAGATCTGGGAACTTGACTAGTATATGTCTGGGTGTAGTTTTATTTTGGTTGTGGTTGTTTGGATTTCTAAATGCCTCATTTACTGTATATCAGGTTCTGTTTTCATGCTTGGGAAATTTTCTGCTATGATTTCTGCAAATAATCTTTTAATGTCATTCATGTTGCTTCCTGCTGTTTCATTGACTCCTATAATTTGAACATTATTCCTCTTTGCCTCATCTTGCAGCTGTTGAATTCACTTTTCCTGGATCCTTGCTGATTTCACGAGATCTGTTCTTTCACAGTCACTAGCTGCCATGCTGTCTTCCAGGTCTGAGATTCTATCTTCAGCTTCATTCAAGC
>NW_004955546.1:128183-136268 GCF_000276665.1 Chinchilla lanigera
AGAGCCTGCTCACCCTGCCTACAGCCAGAGAAGTCCCAGGGACCTCTCTGCCGCCGTAGCGACTCAGTCTGCAATGTCCGCGGGGTCCTTGTTCACGCATTCTGCCCTCAGGGATTAGATGGGAAGTACCTGGCTCTCTCCACGTGTTTCAGCTGGGAATTGTGGTAGTGTGGATTGAGCACAGACTTGAACCCACAGTCCCTGCAGCTCCTGGAGTGCTCGCTGTCTCCGTGCAGGGTGCGCGGGGCTGGGGGAGTCTGCTCGGCCAGCTCGGAGAGTCTATGGATGTCTGTTTGTTAGTATGTTTTTCTTCTTTTATTTTTTAAAGTGAAAACACCCCATTATTATGGTTTGTGTCCAGGTGTCCCCCCAAAGCCTCATGGGGTCATGGGGCAGGCTTTTAGAGTTTGATTGATTATGGGTGTAAGAGCTACACTCTCCCTGGGGTGGATAGTTTGCATATGTAAGGGAAAGAGGCTGCTTACCACCTTTCCTCCTTTTGTGTTTGTTGCTTTTTCTGTGTTGCTCCATGTTGAATGATTGCCCTCTGCCATGTGCCACCCTGCCTTGTAGCCACCCAAGTATGGACTGAAACCTCCACAAACTGTAAGCGAAATAAACCTTTCCTTCCTAAATTTGGGGTGTCAAATATTTTGTCCTAGCAATAAGAGAAAAGTAACCAAGACACCCATCTTTTTTATCCATTCATCAGTTGATGGACATTTGCATTGTTTCTAAGATTTAACCATTACAAATTGTGCCACTATAAACTTAGGTGTCCAAATAGTACTGTGGTATGATGCTTTTAATTCCTTTGAGAAGATACCAAAAAGGGAAATAGCTGGATCAAATAGGACTTCCAGTCCCAATTTTTGAAGAATCTCCACACTGATTTTCAAAGTGTTTGCACCAGTCTACATTTTCACCAACAGTGGAGGAGGGTTCCTTTTTCCCAACAGCCCTGCCCCATAATGGTTGATTTCTTGATAACACCCATTGTTTCTGGTGTGATATGAAATCTCAGTGTTGGTTTCTTTGCAACTCTCAAATGATCAGTGAACACATTCTTATATATATTTTGCCTTTTGTAATTGTTTGGGAAGTATCTATTCTTTTCAGATTCCTATTTTTAAATTGGGTCTTTAAATTTGGGGCTCTGATTTTATCAGCTTATCCTGACACTCTACATGGAAGACCTCAAAAACTCCACCAAAAGACTTATGGATGTAATAATCAGATTCACTCATAGCAAGGTTCAAAGCAACACTTAAAAATAAATAGAATTCTTGTACACAAATAACAAACACATTGATAGAGAAATCAAGGAAGCCACACCTTTCACATTAGCATTGAAAAAATAAGATAATTAGGAATCAATCTAACAAAGGAAGTAAAAGATCTCTACATTGAAAAGTACAGTACTCTGAAAAAGGAGACTGAAAAGGATATCTGAAAATGGAAGAATATTCCTTGCTCATTGGTAGGAAAAAGCACCATAGTAAAAACATCTGTACTCCCAAAATTGTGATCCAGATTTAATGAAATTCCCTTCAAAATAAAACTAGCATACCTCACAGATTGAGAGAAAACATTCCTAAAATTCATTTAGACCCAGAAGAGACCTAGAATAGTGAAAACAATTCTGTGCAACAAAGGGAAAACAGGAGAAGCCACAATCCCTGACAAGAAATTATACTAGGGAGATACTGTGATAAAAATAGGGTAGTACTGGCAAAAAAGAAAGAAAAAGAAACAAACAACAAAAACTTGAGTATCAGTGGAACAGATTAGAAGATGCAAAAACAACTTCAGACACACTGAGTGATATTATCTTTGACAAAGGTGCCAAACACATTCAGTGAAAGAAAGAGAACTTCTTGATAAATGATGCTGAAATGTTTGTAACTCTGTATTGTCTGTACTGTTCTTTTGCTATTTTGTAAAATGTTGTCTGTTAATATTTTCCTCCTTTTATTTTTAAAATAAAAATAACCCAGTTTTCCATGCTGAACACTAAAACTAGACCAATGTCTACACCATGCACTAAACTAAAATCAAACCTGATCAAAGATTTAAGTATTACAATGAAACACTGAGTCTGCTGGTAGAGAGGATATGTGGGACTCTTGCATACATACATGTAGGAAAAGACTTCATGAACAAAAGACCAAGTACATAGGAAAAACTAGAAAGAAGTAAAATCTGAGACCTCATCTTATGAAAAAGATTTTCACAGCAAAAAGAATCACCAACAGAATGAAAAGACAACCTACAGTGGGGAAAAATCTTAGCCAGCTGTTCTTCAGACAAAACACTAATATCTAGAACATAAAATAACTTATGTATTTCTGAGATGTAAATTTGCCCATTGTTAAAGTAGGTACTCTCTATGATCTCAACTAACAGCTTATTGGGAGTTGTTTCATGGTGTGACACATAGTTTTTATTGAAGATTCAATCGTGTATGTTTGAAAGTAACATGTATTCTACAGTTGTACATGGTGTTCTATAAAATATTTATTAGGATCCAGGTGCAGTGGTGCATCACTGTAATCCTATCACATGGGAGATGGAGATGTATGCAAGAAGATGACAAGTTCAAGTTTTACCCGTAATACTTAGACAAAGTTTCTCAAAATAAAAATAATTCAAATTGGCTGGGATGGTATAACTCAGTGTGAATGCCCTGGGAATAATTCCTAATACTGTAGCAGGGAGAGAAATCAATTAGTTTAAGGTAGATTATAATGCACATATAATCTCTTCCACTGTTACTAATATTTTGTCAAATGTTCCTACTACTTGCTAAAGTGGGAGTTTTGAAAACTCCTAACATAAACACAGATTTATTTCTCATTCCATTATTCTCTCCTATAGGGGGTACCTACTGAAATTTATTCAGTTTTTAGTTTTACATAGTCCAAATTTTGTCTGATGTTTCTCAGGTGTCAGCCAGAAATAAAGGTAGTTTATGTGTAGAACTTCCTTCTCTCCTCTCTTCTTTCCTTTGTGGGATTTCCTTGTTGAACATCCCCCCAACACACACACACACACACACACACACACACACACATACACACATTGTAAACACACACACATCCCATGTATCACACACACACACAAACACATCTGTTGTACCAGAAACATTCACACACCACGTGCACAGAGTATTTTTCAGGTGCTCCTTCTGTGCCGACTCTATTGTCTGGTTTTTTAAGTCATTTAAAAATTAAATATAGCAACTGAGTCATCATGCAAAAAAAAAACCCACAGAAATGGAAAAATGGAATCCCATTTCTTTTTTTCTTTTTTTTTTTTTTTGTTTGTTTGTTTGTTTTGGTTTTTCTCCGGTACCGGGAACCAAACTCATGACCTTGCGCTTGCCAGGCAGGCGCTTTTGCCGCTGAGCTAAATCCCCAGCCCCAAGAATCCCATTTCTTTTATCTAACATCAACTAATCTCCTGCATCTCCCTCTTTTGGAGCTCTCCAGTACTTTCAGATATCTATCATTTATACTTAATCCAAACTTTGTGTTTATTCCGAAGGAGAATGTCTTAGTTACTCTTTTTGTTGTTCAGACAAATAACCAACACTCACAAGTTAAGAGATGAAAGGATAATTTAGTTCACAATTTGTGAAAGTTTTACTCCAAAATTATCTTATTCCAAGGCAGGGTGGCACAGCAGACAGTCAACACAGAGTAGAAATAGTTTACAGTAGGCACAAGGTGGCAAAGCAACAAGCCAAAACCACAGCTCTTTCTAGCCTTTATACCTTGCCAGGGTTATTAAAGGTGGGTAGTACACATGCCTTAGTTCTAGTGCCTCCATCGTAGCATTGCACTATGCATCAATCCCAACATCACACACTGTAGATTCAGCCATCTCTAAAAAGCCCATGTATGACTTCATGAGCCTCTAGGGGGAGTGACATCTGTATAAAAGCTATAACAGAATTTGTCCACAAGAGAGTACTCTCTTCTTGCCAGTTGCAGATCCCCTTGCTTTGTCTGATGTGTGTAGGATCTCTACTTCTCTGATTTGATCCCTAGTATCACAAATTTGTTAGGTATCCCCAGAGATATTCAGACAGACTTCTGCTTTGGCTGCTGGTATTCACTGGGTGGTGACAGACCTGTGTCAGCCAGGCCCAGGGCCCAAATAAGGGACTCTCCTAGAAAGCTTGCTGTGCATGCTAGGTATGCAAATAAGGGACTCAGATCCCTCCATTTGTGACTTTAGCTGCTCCTGGGTGTCCTGACTGTTTTCAAATGCAAAAGTATCAATGAAAGAGGCTGGAGTGGGGATGCTGACCAGCTGGGCCTGGTTGCACTCGTGTTAGAGTGGAAGATGATGATTTGATAACCCTGGAGGGCACTGAAGCAAACAGTCCCAGTCCTTTGGGATGCCAGCAGAAGCAAGGGAGAGCAAGGGGTAGGGACAGTCCCTGTCGAGATCACAACCTCCCATGGCCAGAACAGGAACAAAATAGTCACGTAACCTCACATCCTCACTAAGATTTGTACCCCTTTATGCTCCAGGTTACCTGGGAGGAAGAATATACTGATGCAGACTGAAGATGGATCTGGAGAAAAGAGTTTATTAAGGCCTCTAGGGTAATGGCCTCCATCCATTTTCAGTGGGCACCATTTCTCGGAGGGACAATAGTTACATGTGTCGCAAATTTGGACTGCTTGGAAAATTATCAGCAATGGGCAGGTGTTAGAGAACCTGTTTTCTAAGAAAACCATGCCGCTTCCTTCTTCTAATCCCAACATTCTTGGAGGATTAGGATGCAGGACCACAAGTTCTATCCCAGTTGTGGAACTCTAGTGAGTTAATGAGACCCTATCTTAAAAAAAATTTTGAAGAATAGAAAATGTAATTTATTGGGAAGAACATAGATAAAATACCCAGTATCAATGAAATAGAAGTCTACTGTGTCATTTAATACCATCAAAAATCTGACTTTTAAAAATTTTTTGGTGTGTTGGCCAGGGGCTTGCTGTGCAGTTCTAGCTGTCCTCAAACTCTTAACAATCGTATTGCCTGAGCCTCCTGATTGCTGGGATTACAGGAATACACCACCACACCCAGGGAAAATAAGACTTCATAGGTGAGCTATTTCTTCCAGTGACTGAGAAACTATTCAGAGTATCTGATATACTAGCAAGTCTTGGTAAATCTATTTCCAAATAATTATTCTCAAAAATTTTCAGATTGAGCTACCTGCTTCCTGACTGCCATATATCCCTGTCTGTCTTGGAGCTGGTGAATGGAGTAAAATATCTACAAACAGCTGATGTCAGCAATCTTTGCCCTGTGACTTGGAAAACCATGCATGACTTATAGATTGCTGATGTTCAAGAACTCCCTCCTAAGGAGAAATGTCAAGTGGACCCATATCCGAGACTCAGTACATGACAGCCATCAAAATAGTGAAACTCTCCTACTCTTGGACAATTAGAAATTTCATTTTTTGCCTAGATACAATGGGCACAGTCATTCAAAGTTCAAGCTTCAGTGCTCTCAGGACCATGCTACCCATGCACATTGCAACATATTGTTGAGTTCATAGCTGAATGTGTTGTTCAGACATGGGTTACTAAGGATACTACCTGCAAGCGTTACTGTCCCCAGTTCCTCCCTCCCTTTCACTGTCTCTGCTTCCTGGCCACTATGCAGTGAACAGCTTTGATCTACAATGTCACTCTGTCATGCTGCTTATGCTTGGGTTCTAGCCAAAGGAACCCTCAAAAACTATGAACCAAAACACAGCTCTCCTTCTTTAAGTCATACTAATGTGTTAGGAATTTTGTGTCAGTTACAAGAAAGTTACTAATACAACTGGGTTCCAACATAGGGCTTATGGGAGAAGATATCAACATTCAGACAATAACATGTGATGCATCCCAGAATTATTTTAGTAGAACTAGTTCACTTGTGCTCTACTTGCTATCAATTGCTGGCCTGGAGCCTTTGAGAATCTGCCCACAGAATCAGAAAGTTAGTTATAAATTCATGCTGATATATTGCAGAAAATTTGCCATTATGAGGTATTTTCCCTCTGCATTATGTAACCTCAAGGTATCCAGAAGTTATTTAGAACTCACAGACATTGACTTCTATATCTGGTTCTTTACTGGAAATACAGAATTCCTGGGATGCTCAGGATTGCTAAAGATTTGGAAAATTTTAACTAAACTATTTACATTTGGATTTCTCTGTGACCTTAAAAGTATATTTCTGTAGCATTAGCATTATGTATGATAACTTCATCTAGAGCAAATTATAACACATTGGCCCCAGCTCCAATTCCCTTCCACTAACAACATCTGAGTGCAATTTTAAGGCCTTATAACGCCGAGGTAGAGCTAGGGCCATGGCAATATGTAACTCCAGGACATGCTGGGAAATACAGAGAATGGAGTCTTATTGGGCTTCATTCTCTCTGTGCTCTGGCATCTACTATTCTACAAATGTTCACTGAACACATACTGTAAGCACTGGTGCAGAACACTGAAAAAACATTAAAAGGACAGCTCCGAACTGTAGTACCTTAAAGATGTTGTGGATTTGGAAGTATCACTAGCCCATACAGGAGAGTCAGCATTCAGAAGGTACAGCATTGGTTTTGAACTTCTCTGAGATGCCATGTGATGAGGGGACCACTGAGGAATGTCCTGCATGTGTACGTGGGAGTGAATAGACAGAAACATGGGAAGTCAATGTGAATGTAACCTTACTTACAAATGTAGGGGAGAGAGGTCTAATGAGGATATCAGACAAATATTTGTAGGTTCTGCAATTTACAGCACAATGCATAATAACAAAAACTTGGAAAGAGCCTAGGTGTTCATCAACAAATGAATGGATTAATAAAATATGACATTTATACACAATGGAGTTCTACTCTGCTATACATGAGGATAAACTTGAGTCACTTGTATTAAAATAGATGTTCTTTGAGATCATAAATTCAAGTGAAGAAAACCAGACACAGAAGTGCAAATATCTCATGGTTTCTCTGTGTGAGACATTCAAACTATAAACAAAGAACAAAATAAAATATAGGCAATGGGAATCAGGGAGAGAGCTCATTCTCCAATGGGAATCAGATTAAGAGATGGAGGGGAGAGGGAGAGGGGATAAGAAAAGGATTAAGATGTATTATGTACATGTACTGATTCCACATAAGGAATGTAAATACTTTATATTGTAAATCTGAATGAATAAAAATTTTTTAAATGATAACCTAACCACCAATAACAAAAGAAAATGAGAATGTATTGATTGATGAGAAGAACACTATGCTAAGGGTTACTTTTATCTCAGTTATGCAGGTAATGTCCCAGAACCAGGTTTCCCTATGTCTATCAACTATTCCTTGTTGGCTCAATCCTTTGAGAATCTCGCTGGCAAAATAGAGACAGTAAATATCTTTATACCCTTCTAAGATCAAGACCAGTGGCAATGAGTATGTGCTTTTTTCTCAGAATCCCATAAAATGATTTGGTGCATTCACTTGATCTCAATTAAGGTACACACATAGTTATCTATTGCCTACATGCTGAAGTAAAGGAAAGTAGTAATTTGATGTCAAGAGAATATATCCAAGGCTCCGTGGGAGGTAGGTGAGCCGAGTAGGAAGAGGGAGTTCTGCTGGGGCAACAGATACATATCCAGACAAAAGGGTATGTATTTTGACAAGTGCAACAATAAATGTGTACGGACCACTTCTAAATATAAGGTCTTCAGTAAAAAGCACTATTAACTGCCTGCCCACATCCCCTAGGTCCCAAACCCCAGCTCAGTACTCAGGCTGTGCTCTTGGAGATAGTAAGAATACTGACTCCCTGAGTGTGGTAACACATGCCTGTAATTCCAGCTCGGAGGAGGTCAAGGCAGGAGAATCACTGTGAGTTCAAGGCCAGCCTGAGCTACATGCCAAGACACTATGTCAATAAACCAAAAGGAAAGAAGGAAAGAAGGAATAAAGAAAGGAAAGAAGGAAAAAAGAAAGGAAAGAAGGAAGGAAAGAAGGAAGGAAGGAAGGAAGGAAGGAAGGAAGGAAGGAAGGAAGGA
>NW_004955546.1:136368-197410 GCF_000276665.1 Chinchilla lanigera
GAAGGAAGGAAGGAAGGAAGGAAGGAAGAAAGCCTGCCTCAGGGACAGATGTTACTGGCTTTTTTCCAAATCTGCTCTTCTTTCTGCTTTCACATACTCAGCTCTGTGCTCCATGTTTCTAGAACACAAGGAAGTGGTCAATGTCCCCCAGCCTACTTCTATTTCCCAAATGCATGGCAAAGAATTTAGTCATTAAGACCATTATTGGATGATTATTTACTCCCACCACCCCAGTTCTTTGGGGCTCCTTACTTCCAACATATCAAATGTGGGAAAGTGCTGACCTCTTCACAACTTTCTATATCCAACTATTACCCTTAATCTTTGCTTTGTGAATTTAAATTTAATTTTTACTGAACCCATCTATGGAAATACATCCATTTCTCATTACTTGCACTGGAAATCTGGTTTCTGTCCACAAATTTTTCTTTAAGTGTTGTATCTATTTTCCTTATAGATGGGATGATAGGTGTGTACCACTGTGCCTACTGACTTTTGCTGGCCTGGTGTTTCCAATCTTCCTACCTGAGTCTCTAGCATACTTGAAAATTAAGTGTGTAGCATGTTTTTCATATTAAAATCTGTCTCATGTTTGGTCAGGTCAAATTAATAGCCAAATCATTTAATATGACTCTAGTAGCATTTCATATCTCTCTTGTTTTCAAGTACAAAAAGACATCCCAGGTAACTTCTGGTATCTTAGTCTGTTTCTTGCTGATATAACAAAAGTCTCTCAAGCTGGGTAGTCTATAAAGTGATCATATTAGCTCATTGCTGTGAATACTCAAAAGCATTGTGCTGGTACCTGTTTGGCTCAGGTGAGGGTCTCATGATGGGTAGTCTACAAAAGAGGGAACATTACAGCAGAGTAATTCAGAGGCTGGATTATTCTCAATTATGATGACTAATTCTTGTGGCGACAAATCACTTCCCATGAAACCTGACCCACTCCTGTGAGACAGCGTTGATCTATCCCTGAATGTGAGACTCCTCTATTCTAATTACTTTCCACCAGGTTCCAGTTCTTAAGGTTTTACTACTCTATCACTGCTACACTAGGAACACAGTTGATAGCACATGACCCCTTGGAGATCAAACCATACCCAAACCATAGCAATCTGCAATGGACCCAGGCTGCTGTGCAAATGGCTGAGCACTGGTCAGCTTCACCATTGTTGAGACAGAAATACTTGACAGATGTAAATTAAGGGGAGGGGTTCAATTTGGCTTATTGTCTCAGAGGTTGACTGGCTCCAAGGCAAAACTGCAGGACAGAAGGGCATGGTAGAGCAAGGCTGCTCACTTCATGGCAGCAAAGACACAAAGCACAGAAGAACACCAGGAAGAGATGCTCCCTGACCCAGACACATGCTCAGCAACCCAGGTCCAGCGGGTGCCACCTCCCAACAGCACCTTCAACTATGAACACGCAAAGCTAATTCCACTGATGAGTACAGTACCCCTGTGGTCCAGTCACCACTTCAGGAGTGTTTTCATCTCATCAACTGCATGGTGTAGATTAACTGTTACAGGAGCCATGTGAGCAGCAACTCCAACTGTACTTGAAGTGTCAGTGCCAGATAAAAATGTGGTGGGGATACTTTCGATTTTAGCACTTCAAATAAAATGTGCCTAAGCAGAGCCAGCATTGGCATTAATTTCCAATTTCCTTGCACTATGATCAGATAGTGTGTGGGGGATAA
Organism: Chinchilla lanigera; assembly: GCF_000276665.1. NCBI lineage: Eukaryota > Metazoa > Chordata > Mammalia > Rodentia > Chinchillidae > Chinchilla > Chinchilla lanigera. Next base: position 138,072 of record NW_004955546.1, read on the forward strand.
TTTCAATTCCTTTGCATTTAGTTAAGTATTTTCTATGGGCTAATACGTGGTCTCTTTTAGAGACTGTCCCACGTGCTGCTGAGAAGAATGTGTACTCTGATGTTGTGTGGTGGAACACTCTGGAAGCATCTACTAAGTCCATTTGTGCATAAATTTTGTTCAGTTCTGTTATTTCCTTGCTGATTTTTTGTCCTGTTGACCTATCTCTTTGTGTCAATGGGGTGTTAAGTACCCCCATTAAAATAGAGTTATTAGTTATTTGGTTTTTCATGTTTATTAAGCTTTGTCTTATATATTTGGGTACCCCCATGTTGGGTGCATACATATTATCTCTTCCTCATGAAGTTTTCCCCTAACCAGTGTGTAGTGATCTTCATCTTTTTTTATTGTTCTTGGTTTAAAGTTTGCATTGTTTGCAATCAGAATAGCTACCCCAGCTTTTTTCTGGATTCCTGTTGCATGGAGAATTATTTTCCAACCTTTGACTTTCAGTCTATGGATTTCCTTTTGAGTAAAGTGTGTTTCCTGTACAGTATATTGTTGGATTTTGTTTCTTCATCTACTCTACCCGTCTGCTTTTTTTTGGGGGGGGGTGAATTGAGGTCATTTACATTAATGGTTATAACTGTTATGTGTTGGCTTGTCTTTATCATGTTATTGACTTGCTGCTGGTCACCTACTTTTACTCTCTGTTTAATTGCTTTGTCTGCTAGGAGGTTCCTTTCTACTGTTTTTCTAGAAATTGCAGTCATTTTTATCTCTCTCCAGAATATCTTTTAGTGCTCTTTGTAGGGTTGATTTGGCACTCATGAAGTTCTTCAGTTGTTCTTTGTCATGGAAGTATTTTATTTCTCCATTAAACTTGAAGAATAGTTTTGCAGGATACAATAGTATGGGTTGGAAGTTGTTTTGTTTCAGGACCTGCAATACTTTGCTCCAAGCTCTTCCTGATTTGATGGTTTGTGTTCAGAAATCTGCCATGATTCCGATAGACTTTCCTTCAAAGGTGATTAGTTGCTTTTCTCTAACAGTTTTTAATATTCTGTCCTTCTGCTGCATTTCTGGGATCTTGATTATTACATGTCTGGTGGTAGTTTTATTTTGTTTATGGCTTGTCAGAGTTCTATATGCCTCAGTTACTGTATGGCAGATTGTTTTTTCATATTTGGGAAATTTTCTGCTTTTACTTCTACAAATAGTCTTCTTGTGTCTTTTGTGTTGACTCTTGCTTTTTTTTGATGCCTATCAGTCTGACATTGTTTCTCTTTTCATCATCCTGAAGCTGTTGAATTGTTATTTCCTGGTTCCTTATAATTTTTAAGAAATCTTTCCTTTCACAATCATTAGCTGTAATGTGGTCTTCAAGATCTGAAAGTCTACCTTTGGCTTCATTCAAAGGGTTTTGCCAGCTTTTGATGGAGGTTTCCATTTTCTGGATACCTGTATGAATCTGTTTCATACATTCTATATTCACAAAATCTATTCAACACCTAGCAGAAAAACTTATGAACAAGAAAGTTCAGGTTGCCAATAGATCAGAATAACCACTGTGTGTAAACAAAAATGATGTCTTTGAATAACTTGTTTAAGTGTACCAGAGTGAGTTGGCTGGACATTGGTAAAATGGAATTATAATTATATATCTAGTACATTGGGAGAAATAACTGTTGTAAATATTCATTGAAAGGCATTCAGTAGAGAGTCTACCTGAGGATCAGCACTTGATAAAAGGTATTTATCATCATTGTTATTTAAACATGCTAGGAAGCACAGATGTATTCTGTTCACTTCCCATAAATAACCGCTCATCTTTCTGACATCTATCCTGTCTGATGTGGTCAATGAATACTTCAATCTCTGAGTTTTACAACACTTTTTAAAGACACCAACCTAGAATTTTGTGAAATACATTGGTTTTGGTGCTAGAAAAGGAAGTTTTAGTCAAAATATTATAACAGAATCTGGCTGTAGTGTCAGGTCATAGGGATGTTTAATGAATCTCATTTGTTGGGACTGGTTATACCTTAGGTCATTATTAAGTGTGGCACACACAGTCTTGTGGAATTGGATCTTTATTAAATGGTGAAAAAATGTTTTGATATTTGGCATCCAGGAGGTTCAAACTGTTCTATCCTGATAGAAGTCAAGCTCTTAGTATGAGCTTCATGTCTTTGACAAGGATAAGATGCCTATGTGGCTGGGAACTAAGTTTGACATGGGTCCTCAAATGTTGTTTCTTGTTAATGGGTTACAAACACAGAAACTCAAAAACAAAAGGCCTAAGAGTGGGAGAGAACAACACTCTCAAAGACAGCAAAAATGCTTATAAAATAAGTGCCAACAAAAGGTAGAGATGAGTGAGAAAATTCATGTGTTAGGAATGGAGGAAATAATAAATATATATGCACTGTCAGTTTTAAAAGCAAATATTTAATAGGTAGATAAACGCACTTACCTGTTGATCACTTTTCTTTAAAGAACTTACCACACTCTTCCAGAGAAGAAGGGATGAAGAACTAGACAATAAGAGTTTAATGATAGCACATTTATAATTGCCTTGGTACAGAATATTGTGGAGAATCTGACTACTAAATTAAGGAATTTATGAAATACTTTAAAAGTCCAATGTAAAGATATTAGCAAGTGTCTGATAAAGCAAATGTGGTTGTAATGAAAGTTTTATTTTATTTGGAAAGCAAAGGAACATATTTCTGGTATTCTGGGTTTACAGAGAAGAAAGACAGGAATTTGTTGGGCTATAGAAAGGGTAGGGTAGGGTTAGGAATCCTTGTAATTTTGACTGGAATATCAGTTACATGAATCTGATCAAGTGATAAAATTGCATAGAACTGCATATTCATACACAACTGTTTATAAACCTGGTAAAATCTAAGGAAGTTCAGTGTACTTTTCCAATGGTAATTTCTTGATGTTGGTGTTTTAGTAGAGTTATGCAAAATGTTAGCTTTGGAGAATACTGGGCAAAGTGCATACTGTACTTTACATGTTTCCTAGTTTCCTGTGTCTACAACTATTTTAGAGTAGACATTCTAAAACATACTCCCATGATCCATGCAGCCAGTGGGGTCCCGAGATGGGAAATTGGGAGATTAAGAGAAATCTAGACACATAATGAAAAGATAGCTGGGATCAAGTGGGACCTACCCTCTCTGATGGAGAGGTAAACACAACACAGCACAGTCTGCATCTTTATTTATCCTCAGTAAAAAGGGGGAAATGGGTGATGGGGACAAATGTGCATGGTCTGTGTTTGCTGAGAATATTGAAAATGAATCATTCTCAGAGCTGTCTGTGCTGTAGTTAACAGGGAGTAACACCAAGGAGAGACTCCTGTTGGGTTGGCTTTCTAGTCCCATCAACTTGTTTACATGGCTTTAATCTGCTGCTCTGTGTACTTGGAGCTGGCCTTGCTCTAGCCCCAAGTTTGTGGTTCATCTCCAACTCAGCTGCTCCCCAGAAAATACAGCATATTTGCAAAGAAACACAAAGTTGATATAATTTTCTAAATTAGCTGCATTTTTTCATAACTCTGTTCTTGTCACACAATATTTCCTGGGATGGAAATGTTCTTTTCAGTGTCTGAACCCTGCCTGTCTTTTAAAGAAATGTGTTCTAGACAGTTTTACCTAATTTACTACTTCCTGATTTTTTATTGAGGAACTTGATATATCCTAGTGTCACCAGATTCTCCTTATCTTAGTTACTTTTCTTGTTGTTGAGACACCTGACACCCAAAGTTAAAGGAGGAAAGATTTATTTGGCTCACAGTATGTAGAGCTTTTGCTCCACAAGACAGGGTGCACTGGCTCCAAGACAGGGTGGCATTGCAAAGGACAATCACAAAGGAGAAAAAGTTCATGTTGGACAGAAGACAGCAAATCAATGACATAGTGAAGGAGCAGCAAGCCACAAGAGACAAGCAAAAAACATATTCCTGTCCCTTATGTCTTACCCCTTTGGGCACGTAACACTCACACTCAGGGTGACACAGCCTTAATCATACCATAGTACTATGAATCAATCCCAGAATCACATACTTGACCCCAGCAGCATATGCCCTACATCCAGTCACCTTCAAAAAGCCCCACCTATAACCACATGACACTTTAGAGGCACATCTAGATACAAGCCATAACACTCTCCAAACATATTCTCTTTGTCTAATAGAAGGACAGTTGGTGTGGCACACAATGGGGAGTGAAGAAATCACTATGACACTAGGAGAAGAACTGCTTCATTAACTGCAGCATTTGCAAAGAACTATCCCATTAAGGGCCAACTCCCTTTTCTGGAGTGGCTAACATCCAATGACTGATGTAGGAGTAAAGCATCCAGCCTTTTGCTTCACCTCGGGACATTTTAGAAAGGTCATCCTATTTTAAGAACTTTAAAATGTGTGTAGGGTCAGTAAGAGATATATGTCTTCATTCCTGCTACTGTTCTTTTGTTTTTCTCTAATTCTTTACCTATCTTTTTAGCAGCATAGAGACGTTGATGTGCCAACAATGCAACCTTTAGCTTTAGGAATTTGTTTGCTATCTCACTGGTATCTGCTGGTATCTCTAGTATTTTCTTCCTCCTACTTTCTCGGTATTTCTTGCTCTCCTACTAATTTCCTAAAGGGGAAAATTGGATCATAATTACCTCATCTACATTTTGCATACATTTGCTCTTACTTATTTCTTTCTATTTCTTTCTTTGTTATTATTTTACTTTTTATATTTTCATTTAATTTTATTGGAACAGTTTAGATATACATAATGATCACTTTCATCATACAGAATATTTACATTGACATGACTTCTTAATTCCTGTTTATCACCCATGATCTTCCCCTCTCTTCAATTCACCTCCTCCTCCCTGTTCACAAAGACTTCTTCCATTTTATCCTCTTCTCATTTTTTCTTTTTTCTTTATTCTCCCACTTCCCTAGTTCCCATTTCTTTTGGAAAAGTTTCTTCCTATTTTGCAGTATCTAACATACTTTTGGGTTCCTGTTTACACTTTCACTTTCTCACACTAGAGAGACAATGCAATATTTACATGTATATATCAGGTGTATTTCACTTAAGTATACATTCTCAAGGTCCAAGTTCTCAAGACTATAAATGTCTCAACTTAACCCTTATTCATGGCTGAGTAGTACTTCATTGTGTAAAAAACAATTTTTTATCCATTCATCAGTTGATGGGCATTTGTGTTGTGTCTAAGATTTTGCCAATACAGACGGTGCTACTATAAACATGGGTGTTCATATAACAATCTGGTGTAATGCTTTCAATTCCTTTGGGAAGGTATGTAGAAGGTAAATAGCAGGGTCAAATGGGAATTGTAGTCCTGGATTTTTGAGGAATCTCCATAACGATTTCTTGGTTACTTTTCTCTCATTGCTGAGACAAAATATCTGATGCCCAAAATTAAGAAAGAAAAGAACTGTTTAGCTCATAGTTTGTGGAGGTTTCAGCCCATACTTGGCTAGCTCCAAGGCAGAGTGGCACATGGCAGAGAGCCACAGTTCTTGGCACTGGAAGATAGCAAAAGCAGCAAGAGCAAAAAGGGAGGAATGGCAGCAAGTAGCCTCTTTCTCTCCCTTACTTATACAAACTATCTGCCCAAGGGTGGGTGTAGCACTCACACACATAATCCCAGCATTGGCTCATAGATCAATAATAAACTCTAAAAGCCTGCCCCATGACTGCATGAGGCTTTGGGGGGACATAGAGACACAAGCAATAGCACTGATTTTCACAGTGGTTGTACCAGTCTACAGTTTCACCAACCCTGGAGAAGGGTCCCTTTTTCACCACAGCCCCACACTGTTATGGGTTGATATCTTGATTATACCCATTTTTCTGGAGTGATAAGAAATCTCAGTGTTGTTTTATTTTGCATCTTTCAAATGATCTGTGGTGTTGAACACTTTTTCATATATTCATCTGCCATTTGTACTTCTTTAGGAGGTACCCATTCAGTTCAGAAGCTCATTTTTGGATTGGTTTTTTAAATGTGGGGCTCTGCTTTTATCAATTCTTATGATACTCTATATAGAAGAGTTCAAAAACACTACCAAAGGACTTCTAGATTTAATCATCAGATTCACTCACATAGCAGGATTTAAATTCAAGCCTCAAAAATCAATGGTATCCCTGTACAAAAATAACAAACTCATTCTCAGAGAAATGAGAGAAGACACACCTCTCACAATAGCATAGAAAAAGATCAAATACTTAGGAATCAAACAAAAGCATGAAAATATCTCTACATTGAAAACTACAGTACTCTGAAAAAGGAGATTGAAAAAGATATCAGAAAATGGAAGGATACTGATAACTCATAGAGGGGAACAACCACCATTGTGAAAATGGCCACACTCCCAAAATTGATACACAGACTTAATGAAATCCTGATCAAAATAACAGTAGCATATCCACAGATCTAGACAAACATTCCTAAAATTCATTTGGAACCAGAAGAGACCTGGAATAATGAAAACAAATCTGAGCAACAAAAGCAAAGCAGGAACAGTCACAATCCCTGACTAAAAATTATATTACAGAGCTAATGTGATAGAAACATCACGGTACTGGCAAAAGAGAACAAACAAACAGACAATACGGTCTGAATATCAGCGGAACAAATTATCACTAGAACACACTGCAGAAACAACTTCAAATGCACTCATCTATCTTATCTTTCACAAAGGGGTCAAACTCATTCACTGTAAGAAAGAACCTTTTGAATAACTAGTAGTGGGAAAATGGGCTTTCCACATGCTGAAGACCAAAATTAGAACCACGTCTATCATGATGCACTAAGCTAAACTCAAATGGATCAAAGATCTAAACATTAAAATAGAAACACTAATTCTACTGGAAGAGAGAACAGGCAGAACACTTGAAAATATAGGTGTAGGCATAGACTTCATGAACAAAATGCCAACTACACAGGAAATATGACAAATAATCAAATCTGTGATCTCATCCTGTAAAAAAAACATTGCACGGTAAAAGAAATCACCAACAAGGTGAAAAGACAACCCATAAGGTGATCAAAATCTTACTCACTTGTTCTTCATGCAAAGCATTTGTATCTAGAACATATAATGATTTTTTATTTCTGATTTGCAAAGTTACCTATTGTTAGAGAATGTACTCTGCATGATCTCAATTTTTATAAGATTTTGAGAGGTTTTTTTTTTTTTGTCTTTTTGAGACAGGGTCTCACTATGCAGCTCAGGCTGGCCTTGAGCTCACTTTGTAGCCCACGTTGGTCTTGAACTTGCAATAATCTTCCCACCTCAGCCTCCCAAGTGCTGGGATTACAGGCATGAACCAACATGCCTGGCTTCTTGAGCATTGTTTTAGAGCCTGGAATACAGGTTTTTATTGGTTATCCAATTATATACATTTGACAGTAATACGTATTCTACAGATGTGTACAGTGCTCTATGGAATTATTTATTAGGATCAAGGTGCAAATGGCCATACTCCCAAAATTGATATACAGACTTAGTGAAATCCAGATCAAAATAACAGGAGCACACCCCACAGATCTAGACAAACATTCCTAACATTCATTTGGATACCTGTAGACCCAGCACTTGAGAGGTGTAGGCAGGAAGAATACAAGTTCAAGTTTCTCCTAGAAAACTTAGACAGACCCTATCTCAAAATAAAATCTAAAATGGACTGGGTGATATATTTCAGTGTCAGTGCCCTGGGATCAATCCTCAATACTGTGGGAGAGAAATCTATTAGTTTTAGGGTGTTTATATGGCACCTCCAATCTCATACTGTTACTAAGATTTTGTCAAATACTTTTACTAATTGCTAAAATGAGTGTTGAAAGCTCCTAATATAAATACACATTTATTTCTCATTCTGCTCCTCTCTCTTGTAGTGTGTATCTACTGAAATTTCTTCAGGTTTTTAGTTTTAGATGGCACAAGTTGTGTTTGATGTGTCTCAGGTATCAGCCAGAAATAGGAGCAGTTTATATGTAGAACTTCCTTCTCTTCTCTCTTCTTTCCTTTCTTGGATTTGTTTTCTGAACATCCTACAACCCATACATACACACAAACTATACATACACACATACTACACACACACACGTGCGCGCGCACACACACACACACACACACACACTACTTTTCAGATTCTCCTTCTGTGCCAACTCTATTTGCTGCTTTGATAAGACATTTAAAAATTAAATGCAACAATGGAGGCCTCATGCAAAAACCCCACAGAAATGGAAAACGCGTGGAGTCCTATTTCTTTCTTCCAAGGGTCAACTTCTCTCCTGTGTTTCTCTCTTTTGGTGCTCTCCAGTGCTCCAAGGCAGCATGACACAGCAGACAGGCATCACAGAGTAAACACATTTCATGGTGGGCAGAAGGTAGCAAAGCAACAAGGGAAAACCACAGCTCTTACTATCTTTTATACCTTATCCAGATTACGGAAGGTGGGTAATACTCACACCTTAAACCTAGTGCCCTTGATCCTGGCATGAACTATGAATCAATCTCAGAATCACACATTGTACCTCCAACCCCATCTAAAAAGCCCCGCTATGACTTCATGAGGCTTTGAGGCAACATCTAGATAGAAGCCATAACAGACTTTTTCCACTTGGAAGAACTCTCCTGTTCCCAGTTGCAGATCCCCTTGCTTTTTCTACTGACTGTAGGATCTTGTTATGGTTTATGTCTGTGTGTCCCCCCAAAGCCTCCTGAGGCCCTGGGGCAGGCTATTAGAGTTTAAATATGGGTGTGAGAGCTGCACCTGCCTAGAAGTGGATAGTTTACATATGTAAGGGACAAAAATAGAGTGCTTGGGGCATTCCTCCCCCATTCCACCCTGGTGGGACCTTGCAGCTTAACTGTGCACTGCCGCCCTGAGATACAGCCCTCTGCCACGTGCCACTCTGCCTTATAATCTGCCAAGTACGGATTAAAACTTCCACGAACTGTAAGCAAAATAAACCTTTCCTTCCTTAATTTTGGGTGTCAGGTATTTTGTCCCAAAAGCGAAAAAAAGTAACCAAAACAGATCCCCAGTTCTCTGCTTTGATTCCTGGTATAGCTAATTTGTGTTTCTCTCAAATACCCTCCATTTACCTAGATCTTTATCAGTTTTATGCATCTTTTTAAAAACCAGCTATTGGAATGAAGCAATTTTTAAAACTGCCATTGAATATCTTCCTTTTTGTCAGTTATTTTCTTCCTGCTGAGAGAAAATCCTGAACATTGCAATCTAAAGGAGGAAAGGAACTCTTCTAGAAAAGACTATTATAAAAGGCTTGCTATGCACACTGGGTAAGCAAGTAAGGAACCTAGATGCCTCCCTTCATGACATTAGCTGCTCCCGGGTGCCTGTCTGTTCTCAAATGCAACAGTATCAACTAAAAGGGCTGGAGTGGGGAAGCTACCCAGCTATCATTGGCTGCACTTATGTTGAGGTGGAGGGTGGTGGTTTCATAGTGCCAGAGGACACTGAAGCAAACTGTTCCAGTCCATTGGAGTCCAAGGGGAGAAAAAGCAGACCAAGAAGGACAGACAGTTGCTGGCAAATCACAAACTCCTATGGCCAGAGCAGGGACAAAAGAGAAACACAGCCACTTTGGCTCACATCATCAAATAGGTTTCTACCTGTTCATGCTCCAAGCTCCCTGGGCAGAAGAGTATACTGCTGCATTATGAACAGGGAACTGGAAATAGGAGTGTAATAAGTCCTAGGTCACAATGACCTCCATAAGTTTTCACTGGGTGCCATTTCTCTGATGGACACTCTAGTTACACGTGTTATAGCCTTGGACTGCTTTGGAATCTTAATGGCAATGCACAGGTATTGTTAGAGAACCTGTTTAAAAAAAAAAAAAAAAACAGGCATGCTTGTGCATTCTTCTAATCCCAGCATTACTGGAGGCTTAAGAAGGAGGACTGCAAGTTCTACCCCAGCTTTGGAAGTCTAGGGATGTAATGAGACCCTACCTCAAAGAAAAATTAAAAGTACTGGAGATATAAATCAGTGAGAAGACCCTATTTCAATCCCCAGTCTCGTGAGTAAAAAATGTCTTTTACCATTATCAAAAAGGAAACTTTGTTTTGGTTTTTTGGGACAGGGTCTTGCTGTATAGTTCCAGCTGTCCTCAAACTATTAGCAATCCTCCTGCCACAGCCTCCTGAGTGCTCAGATTACAGGCATGCACCAACACAACCAGGAAAAGGGAGATGTCTTAAGGAAGCTATTGTTTCCAATGATTGCAGAAGTGTCTGATATGCAGCCCGTCTTGGTAAATCTATTTCTTAATAATGATTTTTTTCATCTACATGTTAGGTTCTCTGTTTCCTGACTGCCATACCATCCTGCTTGACTTGGAGCTGCTGACTGAGTTCCTACAAAGTGGTGAAGAAAGAAATCTTTGCCCTGTGACTTGGGAGACCTTGTTGAAATTTTATATTTCTGATGTCAAGCATTCCAAGCACTCCACCCCCAGGAGAAATGGCCTGCAGTTCCATAACCAATTCCTACTGCATTACAGAAATCAAAGTGGGGAAATTCTTCCACAGGTGGACCATCATTAACTTCAGCTTTTGCCTAGAGGTTATGGGTAAAGCCGTTGAAAGTCCAACCTTTTCATCTGGACCTCAACTGCAATGGTGTTTACAATTATACCCAAAAGGGCTCAGTGAAGAAAGCAAAGATTACCTGTCCCTATCAGCGAGAGACAAAGCTATCAGGAGGGTTGGATAAAGAAAGCAAAGATTACCTGTCCCTATCCCTGCTTCCAATCAGCTGTCCAAAGAAGAAAACATGGGCAAAATTTAAATTTTACATTGCAAACGCCAATGGAGAGAAAATCATACAGGTGTTGAGTACAGAAAATTGTAGATTTGAGCAAGGAAAAGCCTTGGAATACATAAAATTTATCCATAGAGGTTTTCTTTTGGATGAGACCAACGGGCTTCTCCCACATGACAGGTTTACCCTCCTCTGTGAGATGGAAGTGCCACAATATTCTGTCAACATTTCCTGGAACGATACCATTAATATTCCTGAGTGCCGCTTGGCAGAACATCTAGGAGAGCTATGGAAGAATTCCTGATTCTCAGACTGCTGCTTGTGTGTGGCTGGCAAGGAATTCCGGGCTCACAAAGCCATCTTAGCAGCGCGTTCTCCAGTGTTTCGTGCCATGTTTGAACATGACACGGAAGAGAGGAGAAAGAACCGAGTTGAAATCAGAGATATGGAGCCCGACGTATTTAAAGAAATGATGTCCTTCATTTACACCGGGAAGACTCCAAACCACGGCAGAATGGCACCTGAACTGCTGGCAGCTGCAGACAAGTATGGCCTAAAGCAGCTGAAGTTCATGTGTGAGGAAGCCCTCTGTACAAATCTCTGTAGAGAATGCCGTGGAAAACCTCACCTTGGCCGACCTCCACAGTGCAGCATAGTTGAAAACTCAGGTAGTGGGTTTCATTAGCTATCATGCTTCTGAGGTCCTGGAGACCTTGGGTGGAAGTCCATGTTGGTGTCACACCCTCACTTGGTGACTGAAGCCTACTTCTCTCTGGTTTTTGTGCAGTGTGCTTTGCTGGGGCACCCATGCAAGAGGCTGGGGCACCCATGCAAACGTCTGAAGCAGTTGTAAGATCCTGACTCTCTTAAGACTCCACTTTTCTTCCCAAAGCAGAGGCCACAGTGGCTGCCACTGAATCTTGGGGACACTGGGCAATCTGTGGTGCTTTCAAACTGCTATGAGGAAACACTGCATTGTGTCCCTGTAGGGATAGATAGGACCCTATATGAAGATCAGAAAAAGGAGATAGTACTTTAAAAGTTCCCAGAAGGGTAATTTCTGCAAATTCCTGAGAATGTCAGCAGTCAGAAATCTGGCTTTTTAAAGTTTTCTACCCAAATTGTTGTAATGTTGAACCCAAAATGAAACCAAACCCTTCACAGGGAGACAGATGAACACATGAGGTGTGGCTGACCCCAGATGGGGGAACCACAACCTCAACCCCATCAGTACAAGACTCCTGGCTTTGCTAAGCATCACACAGCTCTGGAACACCCACTTCTCAGAGTGCCTTTGCATATCTCCCTCTTTTTCTGTGAATAAAATGTAATCTTGCTTTGCACTGTTGTCTTTCTCCTCTTCCTTGTTCTACAACAAAGAGAGAAAAGCCTGGTTAAATTTGAGGTGGTCTGGTGACTACTGACAACCCAGGGACTGGACACATCAGATTTGAAATGGCATTAATTAACTCAGTAGATGGGTACATAAAAGGCCGCAGTCATGGGGCCGCTGGACCAAGGGAAAACCCTGTGATGAATCCGCGCTCCCTTTAGCCTGGCTGAGTAACACCAGCAAGCATTCTCCACCTCCCAGCAGTGGTACTGCAAGAGACTGCCTGCCTCTGAGGGAGCAGACCAATCATCAGGTGCCTGGAGCAAAAGGAGGGGAGTAAGATGTTCAGATTCAAGTAAATGGAAGAGAAAGGAAAAAACTATGCAGAATCAGTTTGTGCATTCCAGAAGTATTAATGTTGAGAGAAGCAAATTTATGTCCTTCCAACTGTACTAACGCATGGATGTTTGTGAAAACCCCTCATCATTGTCCAAATGTCAAAAGTGCTCTCTTAGTATTAGATCCTACTGCTTGCAAGAACAGAATACAACCTTTTATCATCTCATGAATGTAAAGAGTACAGGTGAAAATAAAAAGAAGGAGATTCCATCTGGAAAATGAATGTTCTGACAGTACTGGCTTTTGTAAAAATCAGTATCGGTGTTTGTGAGGAATCACTCACTCATACTGCTTCAAAGCTCAAGGGGGTGTAAGAACAACTGAGTACATAACCCTGCTTGTCTAGAGCAGGTGTACAGTGAGATAAAGCTATATAACCATGACTTAGCACAGGTAAAAATGCATGCACTGTTCATGACACTCTGGAAGAATGTTAACATGAGATAGCCACCTGCATGGATTATACAATAAAGACACAGGAGGCTCAATATGACTCTTCTGCTCTGCTCTGTTCTATGCTGCCTGCTGTTTTTTGCTGATGCGTTGCACACGTATATTCTTTAACTTTGGGACCTCACTCACAAAAATCTCCCTTGGTCCTCTCCAGTGGACTGACAGTGTCAAAACTGGAAAAAATAATTCACTCACAATTCATATGTCTTGACAAGACCTATGGTTCCTAGGTACTGTGGGAAATGTTTTTTGACATTTCCCATCCCGGTTTTATTTCTCTCTCCTTCTCTCCTCCCTTTTTGTTTAAAAAAATGAAAATACAAGTCAAAAGAAGAGAAGTGGAAATTCTATTATTAAATGCTACACAAAAAAATTGCATCCCAGATTCCTCATTTGGCCATACCTGACTTGCAGCTTGTATAGCAGCCAGCCCAGTCCCTTCTGATTAGCTCCTCTTCCTGTAAGAGAGAACTTCCAAATGTTAACATTTCTCTTTCTGAAAATGTAATTACTATTGTATAAAAACGTCTATACAAGTTAAAAATTACAGGGTTCAATCCCTAGTACAACAGACAAAAGAAAGTACCTGACAAATTGAAAATTCTTCCTAGTGAAAGAAACAGAGCAGAGTGGATTAGAAACCAAGATGATGTAGAACCAGCAGATAACTTCCCAGCTTCTCAGATTACAAAAATGTGTCACCATGACTTAGTGTCAAGTAAACCATTGCTTTTATAGAAATAGAAGTTAAAACTAAAGCATAAATTTACAGAAAAAAAGCCTTCTTTGCAAAGCTAGAGGGAAGGCAGGGCAGGACTCCAGCTTAGGTAGCTGGAGGGCACATTGTGATATGAGGTCTAGACTGGCTTACTTCCAAGAGAGAAAAGCTAGCTGTCAAGGACTGGGAAATAGGCTGTGATATGGTTGATAATTTCCCCAACCTGGTGTCATGGCTCTGGAATCTATGGGTGAGGGGTGGTCCCATCTCCAGAAAAGCATTGTCTATGTATTTAATGGTCCCAGTCATTAGGTTTCTGCCTTTCAAACATTAATAGTAGAAGATAATATTGAAGATAGCACCTGTTTGAATGGTTATTCATAAGAAAAAAATTATGGCAGTAGAGGAACAAGCATTTCTTACGTATGTACAGTCCTTCTTAGCAAAGAATTCACCAATAGCACTTGGCAATACCTGTAGTTGCCTCACTAGGAGTCCCAGGAGGCTCTCCTAAAGCACCAACATTTGTGTCATCCAAAGTTGCATGTCACACATCCTCAAGCTACAAATGAAGGCATCCTACTACACTTTTCAACAGCTGGATACATAAATCAAATGAACTAGCTTCCCAGGAGGCCCAGGTGCTAGTAGCACAGTTAGAAACAGAAGAGTTGAGGTATCCATTCCCTGTCCTTCATTCAACTAGAAACACAACCCTACATATTATCTATGTTTAAGCTTAGGAGTTTATCTCATTGCTGCAAAACTGAGTCCAGGAAGGGAATGACACCCAAGGAAGTCAGGAGGCAGCTGTAAATAAAAGCTTTATTTTACACTAGTGGTCCTGGCTGGAATAATTTCCAACAAAAGACAGCAGCAAGTGCCTGTGAGCCACCATTTTTATATGAGGCATAAGCAAGAGTTACAAAGGTGGAATAGGAGGCCTGGAAGTTCTTCTGATTAGATGACAGGATGACATCATGAGTTGCAAGACTAGAGTAATGTTCATGCAGCTTGGTACAGTGAGGCATCCTGCATATTCAGTTATGCTGTTGTGGTTACAGGAGTCAAGAAAGTATTTACCAAGCCATGAAGCAGTTACAGACCTAGGCAATTTCAAAAGAAGAAAGTTTTTTAAAGGACCAATGTTCCTGGCGCAGTTTTTCTCTTTCTGTTATCCAAGATGGCAAATCATCGACACTAGTGAGAGATGGAATGGAATGTGCCTGGAGTTAGACATGTCAGACTGTAATGGAAATTTTAAAGTTTTAAAAATCAATTACTATACTAACACCATATTAGGACAAAATAAAATCATGCAGCCCATCGTGCAGCTTGTCTATTTGACTCACTCAGGCTTGACCGACTACACTGGAGATAACCTGACCCAGCTCAGTGTGGCTGCACCGTGCTCCACAGCCTTTACTTTCTCACCCCCAAACATACCCACTTTTCTACCTATTTTCTCAACTGTATCTTTATTAGTACATTTTTGTCATGCATATTGATCACATTCATCATAGAGATTTGTACCTCTACATGATATGCCTTTATTCTTTTCTCTCATTTTTCCCCCACTCTTCGTCTGCTCTTCTCTTCCCCACTAACAATAGCTTTGTTTCCATTTTTCCTTCCATTCTTTCTTCCTTTTCCCTTCCTTCCCTTCACCTTCCCCCTTCCTTTTTCCCCTTCCTATTTGAACACGTTCTTCCTAAATCTCAATATCTACCCTCCACTCTGTTCCTTATTTACCCTTTGCATATCTCTCACAAGGAAAACAATATGATTTTAATGTTCTGTGTTCAAATTATTTCACTTAAGATTTCAGTCTCCAGGTGCATCCATTTTGCTATAAATGACTCAACTTTACCCTTCTTTATGGCAGAGTACTCCGTGGTATACAAGTACTACATTTTCTTTCTTGAGTGCTTAATTCTTCATTTCCTTTTGTATGAGAACCATTTGATGACTTCTAATAGTTGCAACACATAAAAACCTGATTACTTTATTTTACTTCTTCATATAAGAAACATTCTACCTGATTTGATAGCACAAAACTCTAATTCTGGTACTGAGGCAAGAAGATCCCAAGTTTGAAGGCCAGCTACCCTGTGTGTGTACAGATATATATCTAATAGATATATATATACATATTTTCCCTTCTTTCCTTTTCTCTTTTCCCTCATCCTAGTTATTCCTTCCCTTTGAACAGTTTCTTTCCCTTTCACAATATCTATTATACCTTTCAGATTTTATTTACTTTTTCAGGTTCCTACACTAGTGAGACAATATGGTATTCACACATGTGGGTCTGATTTATTTCACTTATGAGTATGGACTCTAGTTGCACCCATTTACCTATGAAAGCCTCAAGTTTATCTTTCTTTATAGCTGAGTAATAGTCCATTATACAAAAATACCACATCTTTTTTATCCATTCCTCAGGGGATGGGCATTTGGGTTGTTTCCAAGATGTAGCTATTACAAATTAAGCAGCTATAAACGTGGGTGCACATATATCACTGTAGTATGATATTTGTAGTTCTTCTGGAGAAACACCCAAAAGGGAAGTAGCTGGATTTGATGGGACCCCTAGACCTACTTTACTGAGGAATCTCCGGACTGATTTCCACAGGGACTGCACCAGTCTACACTCCCACCAAGAGCAGAGAAGTGTTCCTTTTTCCCCACAGTCTCGTCAGCATTTATTATTGGTTGATTTCTTGATGATAGCCATTCTTTCTGGGGTGAGATGAAATCTCAGTGCTGTTTTAATTTGCATTTCTCAAATGACTAATGATGTTGAACATTTTTTCATGTATTTATTTGCTATTTGTATTTCTTTATCTGAGAAGAATGTGGCATCACAATCCCTGACTTGAAATTATACTACAAAGGTGCTGTGATAAAATCAGCATGCTACTGGCAAAAAAAAACAGACCTGAGGATCAATGGAACAGATTAGAAGATGCAGCCACAGCCACAAACACACTCAGCCAACTTATTTTTGACAAAGGGTCAAACAAGTTCACTGGAAGAAAGATAGCCTCTTTAATAAATGGTGCTGGAAAAACTGGCTCACCACATATCAAAGACTAAATCTAGACCCATGTCTATCACCATGCATTAAACTCAAATCGAAATGGATCAAAGATTTAAATATTAAAACAGAAACACTACTGGAAGTAGATTTAGTGCACAAGAAATACCTCAAAGAATCAACAACTGGGATCTCATCTTATTGAAAAGTTTTTACACATCTAGAGAAATCGCTAACAGAGTAAAAAGAAAACCCACAAATTGGGAAAAAAATCTTAGCCAAGTGTCCTTCAGACAAAGGACTTCTATCTAGAACATATAAAGAGCTAAAAAAAAAAAAAAAAACAGCCTTCCCCTCAAATGTAAAGATGCAAGATGGCTTTCTGAATCCACCAATGTCCTTGTGTTTACTACAGGGAATTCCAGTCATAAGAAAAATCCCATCAAAATTAGCTGTCTCTATTATTCATTTACCCTGAAATACAGTATGTATAAAAAAGCAAGTGAATACTTATTTATTTATTCCTTATATAACTATATTTATAGTCCTGTATTAGTGTCCTAACAGCTACCAGGAGAGATCAGAGAATGTGGTTGTTTTAAAAATCACTACAAACTCATAGATTTTCATTTTGGACCACATAGTAATTGTTGCTGTTGTGATAATGATGATGATGATGGTGATGATGATGATGCAGTGCTGGGGATTGAGCCAAGTGTCTCGCAAAGGCTAAGCAATAAATTTCACCAATAAGCTACATCCCATTCATCTGCCCCAATTTTTTAAAAATTTATTTTGAGACAGATGCTTGCTAAATTGTCCAGGCTGCCTTCAAACTTACAATCCTTCTGTCTCTGTTTTCCTCATAGCTAGGATTATAGGTATGTACCACTATGCCTCCCCTAAATTACCAATATTCCTACTTTAGGCATGCTGGGATAACAAGTATGTGGCATGTTTTCTTCATGTTAAAATTTGTCCCATGTTTGGCCAAGTCAAATTAATGTCTGAGTCATTTAACATGAATCTAATAATGTTTGATTGCTCTCTCACTTTCAAATATAAGAAGACATGGAGATACAGAACAGTAGGCCTGGGTAGGCAGGTGCACATACTCCTTTGGGGGGCCATTGGACAGGAACCCTGAGACTCAGAACAATGGCCCCAGGCATGCAGAGTAATCAGCAAGACTGATAACATGAAAGTGTCTGAATCAGCAGACAGCAATGAACAGTTGGGCTACGGAAAACTCCACATCAAAAGACCAGTCCCAGCACCCCCACCAACTACAAGCCAAGATCAGCTTCACACCCAGCACAATTCCCATGGCAAACTTGCCTGAAATACACAGCACATTTCTGAGATCTGACATAGACACAATCACATAACTGTAAACACCAGAGGTATTTTATTACTTTAATTTTCACTTGTTTGTCTAATTGGCTATCCCTTTCCTGTCTGGTTAGAAGTTGTTTTGTTTTGTATTTTATGGTTATTTTTTAATCTTCTTATAGACCTTATTGTTTTTTATTTTAAAGAGAGTAATGAAAGAAAAAAATGAACAATAGCAACAAACCAACATCACGAACATAAACAAAACAAAACAAGACCATTAAAAGTGATACAAGGTTTCAAAACAAAATGATAGGAATTAACAGTGATTGTTATATTACATATTGTTATCTTCAGCTGTGTTGCTCAGATTACCAGATGCAAGAATAGAAGAATGTTCAAACCATTAAAGAGAATAAAATAATAATTATTAGATAAAACATTAGAGATAACACAGAGTTTAACTAGACAAGATGGTAGGAATCCACCAATGGTTGTTCCATTGTATATTATTTTCTTCAAATTGGTTGCTTAGATTACCAGATATAAGCATACAAAATTGGTCAGAATATAAAAAATTTTAAGCATTAACTGTTCCTTTCAATATACCCTCAGACATCACCAGTACAGTTATCCAAACTATTATTCATATATATATATATATCCTTCTTTCTTTCTTTCTTTCTTTCTTTTCCCCCTCATCCCAGTTGTTCCTTCCTTTGAGCAATTTCTTTCCCTTTCATATCCTCTATTGTACATTTTGAGTTTTACTTACTCTTCCAAGTTCCTACACCAGGAAGACAATATGATGTTTACACATGTGGGTCCGACTTATTTCACTTATGAGTATGGTCTCTAGTTGCATCCATTTACCTACAAAAGCTTTGAATCTGTGCTCTCTTCTTGTTTTTGTCTAATTCTTACTAGCCTTAGATTAACGTTCTTGCTGTTATCTAATAGCTGTTGTATAGTCTTCTCTTTTTCTCTTATTTTCTTTTTAGTTTCTTTGAGCTCTTTATCATAATTCACTATTTTGTCCTCAGTATCACACTTTGCCTTCACATTGGTCATTTTGGGAATATATGAATTCTATACAATTTTTTACTTCAGATATTTCTGTCTGATATCTTTTCAAGGATTTTATATCCTTGTTGAATCTGTCATTTAAATTTTTGAACTGTTTTGGTTAGATAATCCAATTTTTAAACTCTTTCTGAAATTCACTGTGGGCCTACTGAGTATAATTGCTGTAAACTTTTGGTTCATTTCCTCTTTTAAGCTCATCTATTTTCTTCATCCCTTCTAAGAATTTTTCTTAGATTTCTGATACCTGGTACTTGTTTTCACCTCCCTTTCTGGCACCTTGCTCTGCCTTGGGAGATTTGGGTATCTTTACATAGCTTCTATTTCCTTGTTTTCCCTTTGTTTTATTTATATCTGTATTTATATGTTTATATATATATATATATATATATACACACATATATATACTTTTTAAAATGATGTATGCCTCTCTCCTTTTTATCCTTTCTTTTTTTATGGGATATAGGTTACTGTAAGTTGGGGGCTAGTGACATGAGTAGAGTTTGTGGGGTTTTTTGTTTGTTTGTTTTTTGTTTTTTTGGTTTCTCTCCGGTACCGGGAACCAAACTCACAACCTTGTGCTTGCCAGGCAGGCGCTTTGCCGCTGAGCTAAATCCCCAGCCCCTGAGTTTGTCGTTTATACTGACATTTTTAGTAAGATGTTGCACTCCTCTGAATAATTTTCTGCTTTGTATGTCTAGTGCCAGTATTTGTTCATTCTGTTATTTACTTTAAAGGAGTATATCTCTGTCCTTGTGTTTTGCCAAAGGAAAAGTTTCTACATATTACAATGTCCATAGATTCAATGTTACAATACTTTTATGTGATAGTTCTTGCAGTTATTCTTCCCTCTTTTTGTATCTCCTATGCACACTACTGCAGTTTATTATTTTTGGTTGCTCTGCAGTTTGGAAAGTGAGGTGGAGTGGGGAGGATGGGAGGTGCTTGATTAATCTTACATGCTTATATCTGGTTATCTGTGTAACCAATTTGAAGATAACAATATGTAATACAACCATTATAAATTTCCTGTCACCTTGCTTGAAATTTTGTATCATTTTTATTGCTTGGTGTTGTTTTGTTTCATGTCTTTGTGTTTGTTAATTTGTTTTTGTTCTTTTCTCTTTAAAATAAAAAAGAGACAATCTTCCTTTAAGAAAGTATCTTCACGTGTTACTTCCAGAGCTACAGAGCAACTCTAGAAAGAGTGGCAACAGCCACAAGCTGGAGAGCAATGGAAAGCAGGTCACATATGTATAAATTTTATCGGGGCATTGTCCTTTCAGAAGTTCATACTGAATACCATGGTGCTTTCCCTGGAAAGTGGTTTTGAGATGCAGAGTTGCTGAAGACATGCTGCAATATGTTCATATGAAGAAAATCTGTGAATTTCAGTGATAGAGAAAATTCATTCATGTATGTCTTCTCAAGAAAAGGTTCATGCATTTGGCAGTTTATTTTGTCCAGACACCTACTACCAATTTTATTACTTTTCAATATAGATGACATACAGAACTTAAAAATAAAAGATTTATTTTAGCTCCTGGTTTCAGAGATTGATGTCAGTTGTTATTTGACTCCACCAGAGAAATACCATAGTGAAAGGAAATAAAGAAAAAAAGATAACTTTTATATGAGAACCAAAAAGGACAGAACAAAACAGGTTACTGAGAGGAAGGAGGAGGCAGAAAGCCACACCTCCATGACAACCAGACGCACCACTAGTGTGCTCCACTAGGATTTGATGTACATCTCACGCCAAACAAAACATTAATCGAGAGTATCTCAGGTCTTCAGGTAATATTTTCCTTTTAGCAATACTAATGTGTTGAATGAAGGAGAGTTTCATCTTTTGAAGAGGGAACTACAGGGCACAGAGAACTTACAATCTTAGGTTTCCCTGCCTCAATACCAGGAACTGTGTTTATCCAGTAATTGTATGCCTTACTGATATGTATTTTCTTGGTTTGAAACGAGTAAATCAAGAGTTACAAGGCTGGGGACTTAGCTCAGCGGCACAGCGCCTGCCTGGCAAGCGCAAGGTCGTGAGTTTGATTCCTGGTACCGGGAAAAAAAAAAAAAAAGTTACAGTATGAAACTCTTGCCCATGAAGGCAATCACCTTATTCATAATTTCTTACCTCTTACAACAGCAGGGCTTCCCTCTCTTCCTGTGTGTCCTAGCCTTGCTTGGACTCATGACGTTCTCTCATAGTGATTTCTCCATGGCAAATTAACTCTGGAACTCTCTTAGCACATGTATGATCCTATTTGAAAGCGCAAACACAAGAACAGCCCCGAGTCCAGTAAGAAGACTGGAGTAACCAGGCATAGTTGTGCATCCCGGTAAACCCAGCCCTGGAGAAGCAGGTATAGGAGTGTAGGAGGATCGCGGTGTGTGAAAGACCAGGCTGAGCTACATAGCGAGTTCAAGAACAGACTAAATTACATAGCAAGACCCTGCCTTAGAAACAAACAAACAAACAAACAAAAGAAAATGACAGCAGCGCCTCTGGAAAGCCAGGAGTAAACTCTGCTTAAACGCAGGTTAGAACAGGTCAGCATCGTGGCTGAGAAATTGGGTGAGAAGTGTCTGGGTCACAATCTCGCATTTGAGCGCCACTCACACTGGTAAGGATTTCCTTCTGCTGTCAGTCTCAGCTCAGAGGACGGGCGACGGAGCAGGAGCCAATCAGTGTTGAGGGGGCGGGCTGTATAAACTGTCCAATCGGGTGGCCCAAGAGAAGAAGGCTGTGTTTTCTGGCTTCAAAGACTAGACCCTGATCGCAGTGCTGAGAGCTGCCCGGGCTCGATAGACCGCCTTGCTTTAGGATTTCTACTGGCTGCAGACTGTGTGGGAATCACCCAGAGAGACCCTCCAGCCACGCAATGGTGACGTTGTGGGATGGGTGCCCTGCTTTGGACGAGACGGGGAGGTCTGGGTGGAAGTGGTCAGAACAGCAATGGCGGACCAGAGCCTTCTCGCTGCTCCGCTGTCAGAGTTCTTCCTGGTCTTGGCGCCGCGTGCACTCCATCCCTCTCGCCCAGCCTCGGGCAGATCTGTTCTGTGTACCCAGCACCCTGCCTCTCCACACCCACCACCCTAGAGTGCAGGCTCAGGCAGCTGCAGCCCACAGTCGCGTCTCCACTTGTAGGAGGAAAGTGGGATCTGTGGGGAGACACTGCTTCAGATGGGGACTCAAACTGGAGAGCCTTGGAATGCGGGATCCCTGGTCTCCTTCATTCCTCCAGCAGACCTGGAGAACCTCAATTGTATAATTCGCTGTGATATCGGGGTCTCAAAAGCCAAACTGAGTTCCTCAAGCCAACACTCCTCTGTGATGAGAGAAAATTGCTACAATTCCAATATGTCTCCGCCTAGCCAAACTCAGAATAAGTGATAATGAAAGCCATGAGAATTGAGGGAAAAGTTTTCCAGGTGTGGTGGTGCACACCTGAACTCCCAGCATTTGACAGGCTGAAGCAGGAATCTAGCTGCAAGGTCCAAGCCAGCCTGGGCTACATAGTGAGTTGAAGGCCAACATGAACTATGAAAAGAAAAGAAAGGTTTGACTTTGCTGGAGATGTGAATTATTGGGGAGTGTTTGCCAAGCAGGTAGTTACATACACAGCAAAGCAAAAAAAAAATCGTTTATTTAGGTGGCACCTTTACTAACAAAAGACCACATAAATGGGGCCTTCCCGTAGAGTTTAGAGTGCTGAGAGACATGGAGAAGATATGAATGTATTAGGAAGAGCAGGAGGTGTTCCCGTTAAGAAAGACTTCCAAAAGGGGCTGCCTGTTACACAGAGTGACAATCATTGAACTTGGGACTGTACATGGACATGTGATTTGGTAGGAGTGGAAAGGCAGAGGAGTGACATCTCATCTAATTGCTATGCTTCTTGGACTGTAGATACTGTTTTAAGAACTGAATTGCAAATTGAGGTGGACTTTATATTAAAGGAGTATTGTAGTAGGAGTAAAGCCTGAAATGTGAGATCTGAGTGAATAGTGATAAAAGTTTTCTCTGCAGATTGAAGCAAATGAGAGGAGAAAGTGGAAAAGGAGGGGATGGTGACGGTGGTAAAATCTACACCTATGACAGTGATGGTCTTCCCCTGAGGTCAGGTTGTTGTTAGTGTGACAATAAAGGAATTGTGTGCCAGCTCGATCTGAGCATGGCTCAGACATCACAGGCATTAAAGAAGGAGAAGACTTAGGAAAATTTACATAAATATACACTTTTGTTACTACTGATCAGGTAACCTAATTAATTTTTTTTTAATTTTTTGAAACAGTGTCCTGGTATGTAGTTCAAACTGTCTTTGAGCTTACTATGTAGCCCAGATTTGCATTCAACTTGTAGCAATGCTCCTGACTCAGCCTCCTGAGTGCTGAGACTAGAGGTGTATGCCAGCACAGCCATCTCTAATTGTTTGAGGAAAAACTGGAAATTAGAAAATAATATTTTAGTTTCGTATTTCATATTTTTGCCTCGTATCTGCCTGGAGTGTGCCCTTGAATATTTGTGCTGAAAGAAATCAGGTTTATTTGGTAGATAAAATGTACAATTTATCACCATAAATAGATGATCAGTCACCTGTTCCTCTTGATATGTACTGCCAACCATAACAAATCTCACTTTAGAATAAAGCAAAAGTATTTCTTGATAATTCTTATAAATGTAGTGTGTCTGTATATTATCTCATGTTCAGACTTAAATGAATGTAACTCTACAGTGTGTCCTAGAAAATGAAAAGGGAAACTTATTTTTTTTATTTGAGACTTGAAGTATAAAGTGATGTCTTTTGTTTTTTGAAGGTTTTGAGAGCTACTTCTTTATACAGTGCCTTCTGATTTGGAATTATGTAGCTTTGTTGAATTTATAGTTGCTTCACTATTATTAAAATATAATAGTATTAAGGTTATAATATGACTATAATACCCACACTTTGGAGGCTGAGGCAGGAGGAGCACTGTGCATTCAAGGCCATCCTGGAGTACATATCAAGACCCTGTCTCAAAACACCAAATATATATATTTTGAAGGATTTATAGCATATCACATCATCAAATCTAAGTCTGTTCATCATTTTCTACATATTCAGATCATCTCCAATTTGTTTTTCTGTTTTGTTTTTGAGACAGGGTTTCCCTATATAGTTCAGGTTACCTTGAACTCATTGTGTAGCCCAGGGTGGCCAAGAGCTTGTGCCTCAGCCCACCTAAGTGCTGGGATTATAGGCATGTGCAGCATTCCTGGCTATTGAATTTTAATTAGTTGTAGTATTTTTCTCTATGACTGTGTTGCAGATTTTTAAAGAGTTTTTGATAAGGATTTATAAAGATGGGTATATAAATGCTTAGAGATGTATCACTAGTTTTAGGAGTTTTAGGTGCCAGTAGTCTTTCCTTGACAAAGTGATATGTGAGGAGGATTTTTTTGTATAAAGCAAAGTAATGGCACAGATTGAGAGATGAAGCAGAGTGGACTATCTGTTAACTCTTTCAAGGCTGACAGAAGTTTTTGCAAAAATTGATACAAGTTCAGTCTTCTAATAAAATATATTTTTTAAATGTAGTTTCTTCTCTAAAATGTTCATCATATTCATGCCATAGGTACATTCTTGTACTTTTGATTCTATTAATAACAAATTTTTTTTTCTATTTTAAATTCTAGTAAGTCAAAAACTCCTTCTTAAAAAAACCTAAACAAAAGATCTTTTTGTTTCTTTGTAGTTATTGGGTGTATACTGACCTTGAGAAAAAAGTTTTGAGAGCTGTTTCTTTATACTCTGGCTTCTGATTTGGAATCATGTAGCTTTATTTTATTTTATATAAATACTGTAATTTTTCAGTGATCTCTGACAGGTGTCCTGGTCACCATTCTAAAATGTCAAATCTTGATAATTTTATCATCTGCAGATAATGATTTTGCCTCATCCACTTCAATCTTTACATCACTTATTTCTCTTCCTTGCCTTATAATACAACACATGAATTTTGGTTTTATGTGACAGGACAGTGGAGAGAGTGAATATCCTTGACTTAGTTCTGATCCTAAAATAATTCATGTAGAGTGTCTCTATTTAGTGTACTATGTGTTAGTTTTGTGGTATATGTGTTTTATTTAGTTATTAATCTATTTTGACTTTTTTATTGGAGACTTTTTAAAAGAAATAATAAAAATTAAGATTTAAAAATCATATTTATGCCAAGACTCAAATATACATGAGGTTTTTCTTTGTGGATTTATTTTTTGATACTGAATCATCATAGTCTTCAACAAAATATACAAATATTACTTAATTGTGTGTATGTCTGTGTGTGTGTGTGTGTAGTACTTCAGATTGAGCCTAGAGCATCACATATGGTAGGGACCCATGGTGCCACTTAGCTTCCTGCCAAAATGAGAAACTATTTTCTAATAAATACTTTTATGGTACTATTTAGTGTTTTATCCTGAGTTTGAGAATCTTTATGCATAGGTGTAACAACCTTTTCTTTTAAATATGTTGCCTGGTTTCAGGTAAATTTTGCATTAATTTGATAAAATTTCTGTAGTGACTTCCTACCCTTTTATTAAACATTGAAGACCATGCCCAGCTGAGCACATCTTTTTGGATGAACTGAATGTAGTTCAGTTGTAGAGAACATGCTTAGTGATGCTGAGATCCTGGATTACCTTTCCTGACCTTGCACTGAAAAAATAGAAAGTAAATGGAATTTGTAATGGTATTCATTCTCTACAATTTTTCATGTTTCTGTATTACAATTAAAACAGTATTTCTGCTTTATAAATGGAGGATGATTTTATATGTTCTCACAGAATTTTTGTAAAACTTGTGTTTGGAAACATTTTTGGAATGGTCTAAATGTATGTAATACTAGTGCATAAATATTAATAAGTGAATTAGAATGAATCATCTATAGTTTGCATTTCCAAAGTTTGTTAAAATTTGGAATTACAATAATTTACCTATGTTTTAATGATTTAACTATTTCTACTTCTGTTGCAGTGAAATTGTGCTATTTATCACTTGAATTCCAAGGAATCACTTCAAATATAATTTTGATTTTATGCTGCTTGTCTGACAATACAAAATCCTGCTAAATTGCTTATTTTGACCTTTAAATTGTGATCCTCTTGCTTTAGATTCCCAATATGCTGCACTTCCATGTAGGTAGCACCATCCTTTTCTTCCATTCATTATTTAACATTAACTTTTGGGGCTTTTTTGAGCCTAGCTGTCGCTCTGAAGTTCAGACTGGCCTTTAACTCACTGTGTACCGCCAGGCTGTCTGAACTCACAACAATCCTGCCTTAATTTCCCAAGTACTAGGATTACAGGTACATGCTACCATGCATAAAGGTACCTCAATTTATAATCTTAGATTGTTTTACAGTTTTGTGGACAATGGCTGTTTATGTTTGTATGGGGAAGATGGCCGTGGTCATGTTTGTCACCTAATATGGAGTTTGTGAACAGAAGCAGTTTTGCTGAACACTTTTGTGTGTGAATGGAATTGTTTGCAAACAGAAGCATTTGTGAACTGAGGTATTACTGTATTTTTAAATAATCAATTGAAGCGAACACTATCAAAATTAATATTTTATATAACAACCCAATTCAAATGTTTCCTAGAACATGCACACTATGAGAAACCTGATCATCCAAGCCTGACTCTAGTTGCACCAATGCATGCACTTTCCTGACATCAGCGCTAAAACAAAACAAACTTCAGTAAACTCTGGTTTAAGGACTTAATATATTGATCTCATTTTACTGTATCACCACAGTGAGTGCTAAGACAATAATTATTAAATAGATAAGGAAAGTGACAGAATAATGCACAAAAAGTTGCTCATTGACGGAACTATTAAACAATCACTGGCCTACTAGACTCTGAGGCTCATTTTCATCTCCTGGCTGCTGAATAAATCAAAAGAATTTGGTTAAGAATGAGAAAGGATTTGCTCAAAGATATGTGTGAAAAGATGGAGCAGCCTATTTTTCTCAAGTCACCATCTCTCCTTGTAAAGGTGGGCAAAGGTATTTTAGTGTAAGGAACAGTGTGCAGGGAACAGAAATAATGCAAGTCTCCATATTTGCTTTATCACCTCCAGTCATCTTTAGCTCATTGTCCCCTTTCATGTGGAAAGGAAACTGGGCTCCGTATTTCCTGCTGTCATCATCTGCATATTTTGTTTATTTTCTGGGCTGAGGAGAGGTAGGGAAGGTATACATGCCCTAGGTTTCAGGGAAGCACTTGTCTAAGGAAAAGAGAAAACACTAAGTTTCAAAGTTGTATTTTTCAGTGCTTGTTACAATACCATTTCATCTGTGCTGCAGCCTAAATTTTTACCATTTTGTTTTCATTTTATTTTGGATCTCAGCAGGTACAACAGTTATGCTTGTAGAGAAATATTCATCTCTTTCTTAGCTTATCCTGTTTGGCATCTTGGATTTCTTCTGGCCACTCTAGCCAGTTTCCTGCATACTGTCCCTACTGCAATACCTATTTGTACTGCAGGGGAGTATTTTCAGCAGGGTACTGTCTGGAGTGAATGAAGGCTACCCATATCCATGTACTTCTGTCTGCTTTTTCCATCTCTAACATTGTCAGTATGATTATCAATGCTTGACATCTTTTTTTAAAAAGAATAAAATAAAAGGAGGAAAACATTAACAGACAGACAGCCTTTTACAAAACAGCAAAAGAACGGTACAGACAATACAGAGTTACAAACAAAGTGGTAGGAAATTAACAATGCTTGTTGTATTGCATATTGATATCTTCAAAGTGGTTTCTCATGAAAACAGATAGAGACATGCAATATTGATCAATCAAGGACTCATTAACAGTTTCTTTCAGCAAAGAAATAGAAGACAGTAGATCAACTATGTTAACTATCCTGTATATACATATATACAAAATTTCTCGTTCTTTCCCTTCTCTTTTCCCGCATCCCAGTTGCCCTTTACCCTTGAGTGTTTTCCTATCATTTCACAATGACTATCATACCTCCGAGTTTATATTAACTCTTTTAAGTTTTACACTAGTGAGACAATACAGTGCTTGCACATACAGGTCTGATTTATTTCACTTATGAGTATGGTCTCTAGTTGTGACCATTTACCTATAAATGCCTTGAGTTATCTTCATTATAGCTGAGTAATATTCCATAATATAAAAGTACCACAATTTTCTTTTTTTTTTTTTTAATTTTTTTTATTTTAAGGATAAAAGGAGGGAAACATTAACAGACATACAACATTTTACAACATATCACAAGCACAATTTTCTTATCCAGTCCTTGGTGGATGGACACTTGGGTGAGTTCCACAATTTGTCAATTACAAATTATGCTGCTGTGAACATAGGTGCACATATTCACCATAATATGATATTTTTAGATCTGGGAAAATACCCAGAAGGGGAATAGCTGGGTTGAATGGTACCTGGGAAAATACCCAGAAGGGGAATAGCTGGGTTGAATGGCTGAATGGTACCTAGTTTTCTGAGGAATCTCCAAAATGATTTCCACAGTGATTTCACCAGTCTGCATTCCCACCAACAGTGGAGAAGGGTTCCTATTTCTCCACAGCCTCGCCAGCATTTGTTATTGGTTGATTGCTTAATGCTAGCCATTCTTACTGGGGTAAGGTGGAATCTCAGTGTTCTTTTAATTTGCATTTCTTGAATGACTAATGACGTTGAACATTTTCTCATGTATTTATTTGTCATTTGTATTTCCTTATCTGAGAAATGTGTATTCATCTCAGCTACCCATTTTTGGATTGGGTCTTTGAATTTGGAGGGGCTGATATTTTTTAATTCTTTATATGTTCTAGATAGAATTTTGTCTGAGGGACAGTCAGCTAAAATTTTTTCCAAGTTTGTGGGTTTTCTTTTTACTCTGCTGGTGATTTCTTTAGATGTGCGGAAACTCTTCAGTAGGATGAGATCCCAGTTGTTGATTCTTTGAAGTATTTCACGTGCAGTTATTGTTCATGAACTCTCTGCCTACCCCTATGTCTTCGAGGTTTTTACCTACTTTCTCTTCCAGTAGATTTACTGTTTCTGTTTTAATATTAAGTCAAAAAAAAAATATTGAGTCAATACTTCACATCTTGAGATGCTTCCATTTTTGTGTTACATGTTGTCCTGGACTAATATGATGTTCTTTTTCTTCACCTTTTGCTACACTCAGCACTTGCTAGTGGTTAGGGGTTATGCCCACTGTGTATTTTATTTCCCTGCTTCTATGTTAAAAATTATGCTCATTAGACCCTGTGCCTTACCTATCTTTGGTTTGTCCTGCAGTGTCTTCAGTTATGACAATCATGGTGACTATATTGGCTTTCACACTGGCATTGTTGGAGTTCTAAAGTTATCTTGGATTTTCTCTACCGCATTTCTTCTTGTAAAGTGGGTTTCACAAAGGAAAAATCCTATTCACCATGAATGTGGTCTCATAAGCAGTTTAGTACTCATTGTCCTCTCCTATGCCTTCATTGTAGCTCTCATCTCAAGAATTCCTTCTGCTGAGGAACAGCAGATTGCCTTCTCCAGTGAGCAGTCTAGCTCACTGTCATTGTCAAAATTTCTTGCATCTCATTTGTCATTTATTTCTCAACCAATTCTGAAATATCTCAAAGTAGACTGAGGAGTTGAACAGTTTGACATTCAGGATCAACAATCCCATCACATTCTTCCTCAGCAACAGGAACAGAAGAACAAAAGAGAGAAGGCCTCCCCCATCGAGCTCCTATGTAGAAGTTTTGTATTTAGGGATGTAGTAAATAATAGCACATTGTCTTCTACAATTCTCCCTTCTCTCACATCCTTCTGTCCTCTCTCCTTCCCACTCTCTCTCCCAATAGTTCTTGGTTCTTTTTTCTAATTTTTCTCATTCCTTCTTTACTTCCTTTCTCTATTGTTTTTTTCCTTTCCCTTTCCCTTCATCCTTTAGTCATCCTTGCTTCCGTTTCTTACCTCCATACTCCTACTTCTTTCACTTTCCTCTCTTTTTCTTTCTTTCTCCTTTTGTTCATTGTTAGTTGTCCTGTGAATAGCCTTCCAAATTCTTTGAACATTTATGAATTGTTTTCTGCTGATTTTACTAAGATATACTTTCTTTGCCATTTGATTCATTTAAAATATAGGTAGTCATCACCGAAGTCCATTTAGAATACTTTCTTTAGCTCCTAAAAACACTCTGCCTCTTTTATTGATTCCTCCACTTTTCGAAAGCCCTATGAACTGCTAATTTTCGTTCATTCTATCAGTATTTATGTCCTGGCCATTTTGTAGAGGATAAATTAATGTTGTCCTCATGTCTGTTTCTTTTTCTTTTCACTGTGACATTTTAAAGGTAATCCATATTGTAACACTTATCACAAAATCATTTCTTTTTTGAGGATTAATAATATTCTTTGTCATGGCTAGTTCACATGTTTGATTATTCATTAACTGATGGACATTTTAATCTGTCCTAACTTTTTGCTTTGGTGAATACTAAACATTAAGCATTTATATATGAACTTTTGTAGGCATGTGTTTTCATATCTTTTCTTCTTGTGCCTAGAAGAAAATACATGGAAAATATGAAAACTGTTATAATTGTATACATATTATTCCATTTGAAAATGACTATGAAATCTAATAGCCAGTGAGATATGTTAAC
Organism: Chinchilla lanigera; assembly: GCF_000276665.1. Taxonomy (NCBI): domain Eukaryota; kingdom Metazoa; phylum Chordata; class Mammalia; order Rodentia; family Chinchillidae; genus Chinchilla; species Chinchilla lanigera. Next base: position 168,945 of record NW_004955546.1, read on the forward strand.
TTTATCTGAGTAAATGTGTATAGTTGAGGCATTTAAATGCAATTAGAAATAAGTAAGGTTTTTTTTGTGTGTCCCTTTTGTTGAATAATGGAATTGGAAGAAAGAGACAAGGGTACATAAATGCACATTTAGTCTCTCTGTGCAATAGCCTGCATAAAATCAAGATTCTACATCATGAATACTACAAAACAGATTTAGATTTTCAACCCTAATGCAAAACAATGAGCAAAAGAAAACCTCTTTTCTTCATTTTATATTGAGTATGAAGTATTTTGTTCAAAAAAGAAATGGACTGAGAAAACAACAGTTTGTTCCATTACTACAGAAACTGGAAGAATATTTTCTAACTTTACTGCCATCTCTTTAATCTTTATTTTTGTTAGTACATGTTTGCAGTGCACAACAATGATATTCTCTGTGATGAGTTGGTAAATCTTTTTCATTCCCTTCCCTTCTTTCTATACCCTTGCTCCCTCTCTTAGTCCCCTTTCCTTTTGTAAAAGATTGATATGTCTGTTTCCTGTTATCTCAGTAATGGTTTGAGTTTTCTCCACAGCCTCATGAACAGTTGTTACTGTGTATCACCCTGGCTATTATCTTATTAAAGGCATTTTATTGTGATATCACAAAGCATTAGCCTGATGAATACTGACAAATGTAGCTTTAAGAGCTTGAAATAAATATTTTTATCATAAGAAAATTATGAAATTATAATTAAGAAAATTATAATAAAGTTCCATTTTGAAGAAGAAGAAACAGACACAAGTTGTGATATTTGTTTACTGGCATCTTTTCTATTTAGTAAGGAGGAAAAATATATAAAACAAACATTAAATTTGAAACAAGTGGGGAATCAAAAGCATAGTTTTCTGCAGGAGGTTGAAGAAGTTAGTGTATTCCAGGAATGTGGAAAGACATGGATGGAAACAAGAATCAAATTTTGTCAGCATCAATGCAATGACTCAGTATTGCAAATATCTTTTTAATATTTGAGGAGAAAATAGTAGTGTGAGACAATTAAGCAGGACCCTGTTGAGTATGGCCCAAGCGGCTTTCATGCTTCTGTGAGCCAAAGTAAATACTTTTCTCTATTTTTTGCTGGCTGTAATTGTTATTGGGTATTTCCTGTAGAAGTGGCTCACCAATTAGAAGTATTCTACATCCTTCTTGCTGCAAATAATTGGATGAGAAAAGTCAAAAACAGTGCCAAAAGCTCATTTGAAAAGTGTGGGGTGAAGCAATAAGGAGAAAACTGGGTCTGTAGATTAAACTTGGGCTGAACAAGAGAGAAAAGGAACAAAAACAGAAATACACCTTGGTCTACACAACACAAAGTGGGTTACTATGAGGAGTCATGATAGTTTGTTTCTTGTGGCATCGTCTCTTTTATGCTGTCTGTATCTCATGGAAACCAGCCAGAAGTTCTACAGCAGAGCCTAGGAATTTGGTACTTTCCTAGGATCTTGTAATTAGTAGATCCTGCTTATTTTCTAGTCAGCTTTGCCATGCCCAACATCCTATCTCATTTCCCCCTGAGAGACATAAACTCCATAATTCTTAATGGGGTGCTGAAGAAGTGGTAGCCTCAGTCTTCTATAGCTTCTGCAAGAAAGAAACACCTGTTAGAAAATAACAAGAATCGGGGGCTGGGGATTTAGCTCAGTGGCAAAGCGCCTGCCTGGCAAGCGCAAGGTCATGAGTTCGGTTCCCAGTACCAGAGAAAAACCAAAAAAAAGTAAAAAGAAAATAACAAGAATCACCATCAATCTGTCTGATTTACTGTTAGCTCAAATGTAAGTAACAAGTCAGATCCCCATACTTCCTATAGAAAAGAGTATGTTAGAAAGTTATGTCAGATACATTATTGAGAGTCTGAGAGCATGACCTTAACAATATCATGTTCACTTATCTGTAACAGCCCTAGAGCCTTGGCTTTGAAGAGAAATCTCAAGTCTTCCAGAGGCTTTCTGGAGTAACTATCTCCTTTTGGGTGATTTTGTTTTTTAAACAGTTAAATTGTGACCAGTTTTAATCTAGAAAGCTGAATCTAGTTATCTATCTCTGCCACTTTTACTGCAGTGGGTTTCACAAGGATTACTGAAAAGGAGCAAAACTAAAAGTATACCACTCACAGTCCACTGGTGTTCCCTCTCTCAAAGCTTTCACAAGCACTTGGTCTCCAAGACAGACCATAGATGGTCCCCTTGTTCCAGGGACTAGCAGAGCTCTGTTCCCATACATTTGGGTAGCCTGTTTTACTTGGTCTAGATAAATGAGATATTGTAAGCATCTCATACTCTCTGGGTCTCCTAAAATATCAGAGGATAGCGATGACTACTGAATAACATCTCAAATAAGCTCAAACTTGGCACAGTTTTGGGCATGTTACAAAACCCTCATCAGTGCTATTGGAGCCAGGACTCAGATATCTCTTGACAAAGTTTTGTCAGAGCCTAATTTAGGGTCTGTTCAGCTCTATCTACTTTTCTAGAATATGGAGGCCACGAAGTGCAGTGGAGGTGGTACTTTATTCCCAGAGCATTTGCTGTTCATTTGTTAGTACATATTTGGGAGGTAAGAGAAGGCCTGTTGTCATGCTGTTTTTTACTTTGTAGCTACACTAAACAAAATATCAAAAAGTTGTTTACTATTAAAAATCAATTATTTCTGAGAATTACAAAAATTAACAAATCTAACATCAATGCAGTCAGAGCTTAAATGTCTACCAAAACATAGGCTATAGTTGATGCCTTCTAGCTGTGTTTTCACATGGCAAAAAAGGGTTTGGCCTTTAAATATATACATTCATCTACATTCGTCTTATTATTAAAGGCTGAGACCTCAGGACCTCATTCATTCTCAAATTCTCCACTACCTCATAGCCTCATGAACAGGAGTAGGATTTAGCACATGAAATTTTGGAAAGCTTGTGATTCAGAATACAAACCAATTATATGAGGATGTACTGTATGTTAAGCAGTTTCATAGATTGCATACAGCTGAATATAGACACCCTATGGATGTCTATACTGATGTATAGCTACATTAAGGACTTCTAGGGGTTAGAAATTTAACTATTCTACTTACAGTTTAAATGATGCAATTTTATATGTTATGAAGCAAATGAGACTCAAATTTCCAAGAATAAAATACAAATTTGACTACCTTTAATGAGATTTGCATAATTAGATCACTGAGAGAAAGAAAACTTGTTCCTATGTTTATGAAAGAATTTGATGGTATTAGGCTCGTGTGCTTTTTGTGTTTACCACAGAGTACCATAGCCAAGAAGTACCTTGGGAAGGAAGAAGAAGGTTGAAGAGACAGATTGAGATCTCATCATAGAAAATGAATAGTATCACTATGGTGTAATGGCAAGATTCAACATTACAGTGACAGCCCCATGCAATATCTTTCCTAAATGAATTTCTCTCCACTCTCCCAATTTCCACTCCAGAGTGGATGTAGGATTTAGCAGTGCAGTCTTCTCTTACCTCCAATATCCAATGGAAAACAAGCCCATTCTTTTGAGTACTCCACAACAAATATCTGGCGCGTCCAGTGCAGGTCTCGAAATTTCCAGGATGAAGGACAGCAGAGGATGAAGAAATGAAGACAAATGTCAGAATGTAGAAATCTGAGGTCAGGTGGAGACCTCTCTCTGGATGGGAAAAAAAGGAACTGCTCAAACACTGCAGCACATTTATTTATACACTTGGGAGGCTATTGTTAGTTGGAACCCCTCTACCTAGCAACTTGATTGCTTCACACACCTGGTGGTGCCCCATATTCTTGGAGCTGGAACAGCTTGTTCACATGATTCATCTTGGTGTTCCACACGTGTGATTGATCTCCAGCTTCAGCCACTCCCCACAAATATCATATTCTCAAAAGGAAATACCTCTGCCTTATAATTTTCCATCTTCAGCTACCACATCACTGTTTAATACAGTTCTGTCCTCATTGGTCTTTCACTGTGGAAAACTCAAAATATGCTATTTTGGATGAAAACTACATCACCTTTCTTCTGTTTATTGAAAATCTTCTTGTATGTGTCAAAGGCTGGAATTGTTCATCTTTTATCCACATCAAATTTTCAATCCTGCTTTCAATGCCCTGTTACCATAAAACAGTAGGTGCTTCTACATGCAGGATATTGTGTGTATATTAGATCAGATTATCTTTGTAATGATCTTATGAAATCCAGTTCTTCTGATTCATTACTTTTTGCTGAAGCACTAGAGGATAGAAAAATTACTATCCCCCCCTCAGAAAAAGAAAAATTACTGTTCCAGTATTACACAGCTGAAGAGTAGATGAAAGGCACACACATGTCTTCAAATAGAGTACTGGATCTCTCAAATTGTTATGTAGTCCAACTGAGAGAATTACATTATTATACCACCTTCATAGTTGTGTCTGTCCATGGTTTCTATCTCTCGGTGGCAGAAACCTGCTGCACTAGCCGGGAGTGGTGTGTCCAAAAAGCCCTGCCCACTTACATTGGCTTAGGGACTTCTGGGACTTAAAGGTATACAAATAAAAAGTCAGGAATGTACAGGACCAAAAAAAGGCCTTTGAAGTGTTACTTCTATAGCAATGGGAAGCTTAAATTTGGGGGCAGCATTGAGACATAGTCATTCTTTGTAGCTCAGGCTGGATTTGAACTTACTATGTAGTCTAGACTGGTCTTGAACTCATGGTGATCTTCTTACCTCAGCCTCCTGAGTGCTGGAAATATAAGAATATACCGCCATTCCTGGCTTCAGATTGTTTTGAATCTGTATATATAGAAATTTTATGATATTATTCTGTGCTAACATTTTCAGAGATATTTGCATGGTTTCACATAAGCTGTTGCCAGGAATATCTGTGTTTTTTGTGGATAATAGGTATAGGCTCTTTTGAATCTCCATGTAGAAGTGTAATTGATAGGCAATACTGGAGGGACCTGTCACTTTGCATGAATATGGTGAAATAATTTACAGTGTCTGCAGCAATGTGTTTCATTTAAGCATGAGTTCATGACCAGATATCTGTCCATGTAGAGTTTATTCTGCCTGCTGAGAAAATAGAATGTAGAGAAAAATAGTGGTTTGGGGTAGACCCGGAAAAGGTGTTGAGTGTTGGTGTGGTTGTCCTGAACTGTGCTGAGATTTTGCCAGATTTGGGACTAATGTGGAATGTAGTACACAGACAGTATAAAATATTGCATACAAGTAGAGAAGAAGTTTGCACATTTTACCTGCCTCACTTCTTACAGCAAGTACATAGTATTTTTCTACACCTACAACAAATTTTCCACTTCAGGAAACACCAACTATGCTTCCAACAAATTCAGTCAGTTCTGACCCTATCTCATGTTAATGTCTGAATCCATAGGTATAATCATGCTATTCTGTTACAACACCTTTATTTCTTCTACCGGTCAAATTTGGGTTTTAGGGAAACCCACCTTTGCCCTACCTAGCTACACATTCACATTCTCAAAATCTCCCATTCTTTTTGTATTATTGTTATTTTCTGGAGTGAATCACAGGACTCAGAGCAACACTGAGTAACTTACTGTTACCATTGAATGAGGAAATATCCCAGCAACAGTCCGATGGAAAAGGTGCATGACAGTGTGGGGGCTAAGGATAGAATGAGTCCTGTGTACCTCATCTGCAGGTCCCAGACTCCTTGTGCTATGTGCTAATCATAAAATTTTTGTCACCTCATCATTAAGGAATGTGCATATAATATGCTGTATGTTCCCATAACTAGGTCCTTGTCTTTAATGATTAACTTTATGTCAACTCTAGTCTCCTTCCACAGATCCAGTCAGAGGAATTAGTATCTCAGCCAACTGGATAATTATAAGCAAAACTGCTTTTAAATTTCACCATGTAAGCATGCCTTGCTGTTTTTTGTGCTTCAGACCATATGCTATCCAGAATCTATCTCAGTTCCACAGCCACTAATCATGTTTTTTAGCTTACAAAGCACAAGACTTTCACGTGAGAGATTTCAAGAGTCTTAGAAGTTCTTTAGTCACAATCCCTAGACTGTTGCCCAATAACATAATAATCTATGTTTCTTTTCATGATTCCTATCGTTTGACAGGCCATGAAGAATAGCCAAAATTCATGTCACTAGGATACACCTTAAATATAACTATATGTCCTGTAGTACACCTTCAAATGAATAATTTAAATTCAAGGATTGACTCAGCCTCAGGAGGATTCAACCTTTAGCAATTTCATGTAGCTTGCCTCAGGCACTTGGCACCTGTGATCAATTTCCAGCTTCAGCTACTCCCCACAAATATCATATTCTCAAAAGGAAATACCTCTGCCTTATAATTTTCCATCTTCATCTACCACATCACTGTTTAATACAGTTCTGTCCTCATTGGTCTTGAGAGGGAGAGGAACTTCTAAGATACTTAGGTTTTGTTACAGAAATGACTGCCTGTTCAGTGGAATTGTGTGAAGTCAAGATGGTTTTCAAAGGTAAACAAAACATGTAAATTCTAGGCACAGAGCAGTATTCAACTAGAATGGTGAGAGAACCACCAAGGCACAGAAGAATAATTCTGATCTGATTTGTTGATCTGTCATTTTTTTCTTATAAAATTATTTTTCTGGTATCTTGGTTTTTTTTATCCAAGTGTGAAGGAATCAATCCTCATGAATGTTATACAAGCAATCTACTGCTGAGCAACAGTCCCTAGCCCTGTATTGTAATAGGAAATAATTATTTGCAAGCTTAAATTCATTTACTGTATTTGAGATTTTTTTTCCCCAACTTCATGTGTAAGCTTAGAAGAAAATCAAGCCTTCTGCTTGTTTAGAATTGAAACATTTGGATTGTTTAGAATTGAAACATTTGGATTGAAACATTCTTCTTGTTTAGAATTGAAACGTTTAGAATTGAAACATTTGGATTCTGTCTTTTAACTTCTCAGTGTTGGCGAGAAGTAGGCAAATAACTTGAACTTGACAGCAGGAATTTAAGGCCAGTGACTTCATGATGACACCCATGTTAAACAGGAAAGGAATGGCATTGAAATTCCCCTTGGTACATTTTGGCCTGCAGGACTCCCTTACATTACAAATCGCTTGGCATCTGCATGCATTGAAAGCTGTAGAAGGACTGTTGAATGTGACCAGCTGCACAGTGCTGGAAAGCAGGTATGTCATGTTCACATGGATTAGGTGGTCTCTGCTTTCTAAAGTTGTGACTGGTTGCAGTTAGTTTATTTTCCTGGAAAATGCTTGGATTTTACATAAAAATATTGCTGTAGGCAGACCATCATTTGTACATGCAAAGAATATGTGTGAAAGAAATGCTTAGAGAAAGATGTATTCAGATACTTTTTTAGGTCAGAAATGAAGCAAACTGTGTTACTTTTTTTATTGATTGGACAATATCACATACACAGCTAAAGAGGAAAAGCATTAATTTACTCATTATTTTGAGGATATTAGTCCAAATTCTCCCGGCTCCAAAGAAATATCATGGTAGGTTAACATGGAAAATGAGAGCTGCCCACCTCCTGACAGGCACAGTCCCTAAGGCCAAACCTTGTATGTGATTCAGACTCCCACAGATATGTGTTTTACTAATAAAATAAACATCTCTGAGAACAATCAGGTTGACCATTGAGGTTAACCATCTGATTGCTCCAGGTCTGGCTTTTTCTTTGGTAAAATTAATGTGTTGAAAGAGTTTTTTGGCAAATGAGAAGGGAACTGTGTACTACAGAAAGTTTGCAGTGTTAAATCTTTAGGTGTGCCTGCTTTGTCATAAAGAAATAACTGGGAGTGAAGTTATACTTCAGCTATCATGCTGGCACTTAGGATTAGAAATATTAGTCTTCATAATTTAAATTTTGTTTAATTTAAGTCTTAAATGAAATAAGTTGCCATCCTGAGAATTTTGAATATTTCCTTTCATGTTGATTCCATGGCATAACCCTATCATATGGTTCCCATTTCTCTATTTATGAAATGATTATATCTCTTCCCAACATATTTTTATTTTCTTTGCTGAAAATAAGTAAATTGATAAATACAGTATGAGAAAGTCTAGGCTAAGAAGCACAGTGCCTCATTAAAATTTCTACCCTATGAAAACTTTTAGCCTTGCCTTTGATTTCACTGTGCCTTGTCATTGCCTGGACCCAAGTTCTTTGGGCTTGGGTGTTTTCTCCATGTGACTAGAATCTGGAAGTGTAGGAGCACACTGGTGACCCCATTTTTAGCAACAAAACATGGGAAAAGCCCCCTGAATATAAGAAGAAGATAGTGGCTGCTTTTCAGTGCAGGTGGAAAATCTACTTCAAATCTATGATTCCATCAGACTTAGTCAAATCAATATCCTGGGAGGAAACCTGGGCTGAGAAAGGTCTTTGTTGGAGTCTGTTATATGCGCTCCACTCAAATTCGTTGTGTATTTTTCTCTCTTGTCACTCCTGGCTCAGAAGGCAGGAAGTGAAGCAACAGTGCATCAGTAAAGAAGCACTGGGGCTTTGTGAACTATCCAATCAGGCACAGAGGCCAGAGAAGGGAACTTAGTTCTGTCAGGCATCCAAGTCAGAAGCTCCTAGTGTGTTTCTGGAGCCATACCACCTGAATCAGATTGACTTGTGATCCAGGTTCTACTGACTGAAGGTCACATGGGAAGGACCCTGGGAGACCTCAATCCTGGAAATGGTGAATACACAGGGCCCAGATGACTATGCCAAGACAGGCATAGAATCTGAAGTAGGACATTCCCATGTGTATGCAATTTGAATACTAGTAGAGGCATAAAATTTCTCATTTAACTGGTCTTATCCATGAATGGTTTGTAGACATTGTTTTAGAAAATGAAATCCTGGATAAAGTAGGACTTTGTAATAAAGCAGTACTGCAGGAGGGGTAGACACAAATGCTGGTCTGTGAGCACACCAAGAGTTAAGCTTAAAAAGGTCTGTGCTAGAAGGAGCACAGGGGAGTAGATACAATTTGGGAAAGGAGGGAGTGATGGAAATTGGCAAATTCAGCTCCTAAACCAGAGAAGATTTTTCCTTGAGGCCAGAATGTTCTTACTTTGGCATTAAATGCTGGGATGTAGGCTAGTTTGGGTTGAATATGGGTAAAATATCACAAGCCTGAAGGAAGGATGAAATATTGAAAATGTTAGAATAAGTTTTATGTTTCTACTGATCAGTTTACCTCACTGTGAGAGAAAATTGGAAGTTAGAAAAGGGTATCTCCTTGTGAGTTTAAAATTAGAAAAGGGTATCTCCTTGTGAGTTTAAAAATTGGATAGCATTTTCTAAATGTCACAGAGTGAATACTCAGGATAAAACACAGCACAGTCACCTTTATCTACAGGCAAATCTTTATTATTTTTTACAGTTCTGAGGCTGGATGTTTTTGTTGTAGATGCTGGGGTTAGAATCTGTGAACCTCTTGCCTCAGACCCTCAGAGAGAAGTGATTACAGATTTGGATCACCAAGCCCAGCTAATGTGGGGGTTTTCTAATCACTTCTGTTTACCCAAATCATAGTGGTTGGTTAAAATACGCATCACCAATAATTTCCATATCCAGAATGTTGCAATTTTTGTCCACTGAGTATATGTAAAAAAGTCTGGAATAAATCCTGTATTCTGCTCTAGCTATATATGTATAAACTTGGGGTTATTTCTGTAAAAATCAGATTGGGTCTATGTTAAAAATGGAAATTACCTCAAAGACATTTTTTCAAGATTGTTTTTTTAAATAATGGTCAATTTCCCATATTTTAGAACACAGAATCTAAAACTATCAGATCATCCTGAACAATAGAAATGTCCATCTATTTTTATTATAAATGCTATGAGGCAATATCTTCATTTTGGTTTGTAGAGTGATTCAGCGTACTACCCTTTCATAACTTCCAACATCACATGCTTTGGACTAAAATCACATGCTTTGGACTAAAATCTGCACTTGAGGCATAATAAGACTGTCCTCTGAATAGGTTAGAATTGTGTTAATTCTGGGTGGTTTCAGTTTTAAAATTTGTAACAACTGTTTTCTGAGAGAGAATTTCTCACTGTTCAGAAACCAACATATGTTTGAGTTTGGAAAGGAAGATGAACCCTCAAGAAACTTGGCAACACTTGTTCTCTGTTCAAAATTCAGCCCATGGACAAGAGAACAATTTTTCCATGGGAATGTGACTCAGTAGTGTCAGGTGTTGTGAAGATAGAACTTATCTAAGCTTTGTAAACTTTACATCAATAAAAGAATCAGAGATACAAGTTCAGAAGGAGAAGCCAAATCACTTTATTGGAAAGAGGAGAGAAATAGAGAAGTATCTTGGTGGAGGAAGGTAGGGAGTCTGGAGCTAGCTTTCAGAGAGTCTTTGTTCTTAGCCTCTTTTATTATCTGGCAAGAAAGGGACTCTCCCTTGAAAGTTGTTATAATTTGATTGGCTATTTTAGGCCCTGAGACTCCTGCATCAGCACTGTATCTTTCCATTGCTTATGTGTACATTTTTGGATAAGTTTTCTTTGGTCTTCTTTGCTTTCTCAAAGTGATATCTGTGAGTTTTATAGCAGAGCCTTGCATTCAAGACTGAGTTAGCAAAAAGGGATATATATATATACATATTTTTTTAAAAATTTTTTAAATTTCATTTTAAAGAGAAGTAGAAGAAAAATAAAAATAAAACAGTTTCAAATCAAGCTAATGGAGTAACAATAATTAATACATTGCACATTGTGATCTTCATAATAGTTACTCAGAGAACAAGATATAGGCATGAAATGTCCAAACAATATTAACGCAAATCTTTCTTTTCAATGAACTAAGAGAGACTAGCTGTATAACCATCTTCACTATCTTGTGTGTGTATATATATTTCCCCCTTTTCCTTCCTTTCCCCTTTCCTTCATCAGTTTCTTTTTTCTTTTGAACAGTTTCTTCTCATTTCACAGTATCTATTGTACATTTTGAATCTTATTTACTCATTCAGCTTCTCACATTAGTGAGAAAATACAATGTTTATACATGTTGTGTCTGATGTATTTCACTTGCGAGTATGGTCTCAAATTGCATCCATTTACCTATAAAAGTCTCAAGTGAATCATTCTTTATGGCTGAGTAGTATTCTGTTGTATATAAAAAAAACTTTTTTAATCTATTCCTCAGTTGATGGACATTTGGATGTTTCCAAGGTTTAGCTGTTATAAATTGTGATTCTATAAACATGGGTGCATATATATCACTGTGGTATGATGTTTTTAATTCTTCTGGTAAGATACCCAGAGGGGAAATAGCTAGGAAGAATGGGATCTCTAATCCTAGTTTTTAAAAGAATCTCCACACTGATTTCCACATTTTAATGTACATTCTAGTGCACTGAAATAGTGATATAGGGGCTGGGGATTTAGCTCAGCGGCAAAAAGCGCCTGCCTGGCAAGCGCACGGTTCCTGGTACCGGAGAAAAACCAAAAAAAAAAAAAAAAAAGAAATAGTGATATATATAGTGATAGATACATACATATATACATACATAGATGATATTGTTTATATATTTATATATAGGTTCATGAGTGTCTAAGTGTATGTATCTATTTTATGCTGAGTTTTCCATGATACAGTCTCTTCCCTATTTTGTCTCTTTGTACGTAACTGGAGGTGGAAAGGAATGAATTGGGGCACTGGCTTCAAAGAAAGCCCCAGGCTGCGTATCAGTTTTCCCTGCTTCTCTCTACTGCTTTCTGTAGCAGGGGTTTAACACTTTCCATTCAGGATGTGCCAGAAACCATCCTGAGGCCCTTTCCTTTCTGTTCTTGTCCCCCAAACTTTCCTACAGTAGGGCATGAGTGGTCCCAGTTTTAAAATTCCTTAATTCTCTTATTTCCCTTGTTCACCCCCTGGGAGTAAGCTGTCCTGGGCCACATAGATATAATGAAAGTTATGTGTAATCTCAGGAAGGTTCGACATTCTCAGTGTGGGTTTCCTTGCAAACTGGTGAAGGAGGTTTCTTCACTCCCCTGTACCATGTCCAGCACAGCTCTCAAAGTTGCCAGGGGGAAGGATGGTAGGAGGATGGATGAATAAAGATAAGAGTCAGGATACTCAAAGCTGAGGGCAGGTAAAGCCCTTTCTCTGGATGGGAGGAAAGTAACTGCTCAGTGACTGCAGAACATTTATTTATACACTTGGCAGGTTGATGTCACATGACACCCCTCTGCCTAGAAACCTGTTTGCTTGAGTGTTATTGGAGCTAGCACAACTTGTTCGTGTGGCTCACCTAGGGTGCTCTTTGTTCTTGGGACTGGCCTTGCTCCAGTCCCGAGAACAAAGTGTGATTGATCTCCAGCTTCAGTTGCTCCCCACACTCCTGCTTTCCTCTTGCTTCATTAAGCAAGATGTTTATATAAAATGAAAGTTACCTCACAACCATAAGATTGAGATTTTCTTGGGAACTGAGCAAAGAGAATGATTACATGTAAAGAAGCAAAGCATAATTTAAGAGTAAAATACTTGTTTTGTACTTAACTTAAATATGAATTAAATCCACAGAACAGTGGTACAGGTAAACAAATTAATGATAATGCCAGTCTATTTGCCTGAGTTAATCTAACCTCAGAAGTGACCAGAGAATGGAACTCTGTGGACCCTCTTTACAGTTTCACCATCTCAACACTAACATAATTTTACTTGGCTTAAACACATTGCTGTGTTGAATGAATTAATGATTGAGTTTAACATAGCATTATTGTTGTTGTTGTTGTTGTTGTTATTATTATTATATTGAAATTACTTACAGTTTCTTTGCCTCAATCTATAGCCCATGCAATTTTAGAGAATTTGTATTTCAGCAACTTCACTCACTCATTTTACTGCCTCTGGATATGGATTGTTTCTAGTTATTAAGGTTTTATTTAGTTAAAAATAGTTTTGTTGACTTTATTCTCCAAGTGATAAGAAATTAGAATCTTAGAAAGAATAAGCAAAATCACTCATGTTTAGATTATGGAACAATCCAAAATATATAGAAAATTTAACATGTGTATTTTTTTATCTGATGTTTTACAGATATGTGCTTTGTTTTTGTATGATTTGCAAACGCTTGGAATGATCTAATTTATACTTACCCATCTAAAGATAAAAATCATTCTTTATGGTATTGTGTGTATTGATTACATCTAGAACTGAGCATTTTTCATATATGGTTTTAACATACATGAAGTTGTTTCTTTCTAGCTTCCTCTGTGCAACATATGGTATAATGTTTGCTATCTCTATTCCAATACTTAATAATTGATATATAATTGACAGACTTTTGGTTTTTAATCTGCTAATGATGTATATTATGCACCACTATCTTATTCTAGTAGTTATTTGCTGGCTCTTTGATTTTTCAACATATAACATAATGCTATATGACTGTGAAGACAGTTTTATGTATTCCATCTTACTTAGGTTTTCCTTCTTCCTTGTGTTTCTTTGATATGATATTAAGATACTGGCTTCTACATTTTACATTGTAAAGGGTGACATTAGTTATTCAATAAGTCAATTTACATATAGTTCATAATTTTCATTGTGGTCTATAATCCTAAGTGAATATTAGCAATGCTAATATCTGTTGAGTGATTTGTAGTATTATCTTGCTTCTCTGGTTTTCTAAAGTGAAATATTTAAATATTAAGTTGAGTTCTTTTTTCTTTCTTAATGCATGCATTTATTGTTTAAATTTTCCAGAGGTATCCCTGGAAATGATAACAAGATATATTCATTTTTATTTTCTCAAAGTTGTTTTTTTAATATTTTTCAATATAGATTTTTATTAGTATATGTTTTTAGCACATGATTACATTACTTGTGGGGAGCAGATACATGTATATAACTCATCTTTATGCATTTTAAGTCCATTTTCTTCCTGTCCTTTTCTCTTCTTCTCTTGGTCCTGTTCCCATATCTTACACATAAATCTTTCCCAGTATCAATGAAATACATCATATATTATTTAGCCTTTCATTTAATAGTTATCATGTAAAAATCATGATTTAATATCTACTTACTACTAATTTCCTAAGTACATCTTTACTGTTGCTTTCCAGTTTCATTTCAGTGTGATTTGAGAGTTAGTCTTACATAATTTCCCTTCTTTGGAAATATTAAGACCTTTGTTGTTGCTCTGAACATGGTCTGTGTTGGGACTATTTCTTGTGATTTCAGAGAAAACTGTGTCCATTTGAGGAATGATATTCATCTTTACTATACAAAGACTAGTTTCTTTTTTATTACTAGTACGTGTTTGGAGTACATGCATTTTGTAATAATCTTGGGGAAATGTGTACATGTTCATAAAACAGCTTGGTTCTTTTTTTAATCCTGTTGCCTCCTGTCTCCCTACCTTCTTCCCCGAATCCTATTTCCCCATTTTCATTCTTGTTGATATATTAATCTTATATCAGATTTATGACATAATGTTTACATCCATTCAGGTTATTAGGTTATTTTATTTGGTATAACTTTATTCTACTTATTTCACTTTCCCTCTACCCATTTGCTCATATTTGGTCTCCTGGACCCTTTCCCTTTGGCACAAGATTTATCCTCTTTTTCTTCTATCCATCCATTTTTTTGCTCCTTCTTTTGCTTTCCCTTATTCAAATGAGAGACACTATATAGTATTTAAGCTTATGTGTCTGATTTATATCTCTCAGTATACATTCCTGGTCCATCTATTATCTTACAAATGTTTCAAATTTGTGCTTCTTTATAAGTAGTGTTCTACTCTATATAGATGCTACATTTTGTTTATCTATTTTTTCTGTTGATAGGTATACAAGCCCTTCCAGGATATAGTATTATGAACTGTACTGCTATAAATATTGGTACAGATGTATAGCTGTAGCAAGATGTCGTAAACTCTTTCAGAAAGATACCTAGAAGGGAAATCACTTGGTCATATGGAATTTCTAAGTTTAGTTGTATAAGGAATTTCCATAGTGGTTGTACTACTTTACAGTCACATCAGAAGTGTAGGAGGATTTCTTTTTCACAACCACACCAACATTTGTGGTTTTTTATTTTTTATTTTTTATTTTTTAAAGAAAAAATTGTACAGTTTTAAAACAAAATAATTGGAGGATAACAATGATAAATACATTGTGTATTGTTATCATCAAATCAGTTACTCAGAATAGAAGTTATCAGCATTTAATTGTCCAAACAATGTTAGCACAAACCTTTCCTTTCAATGAACTGAGAGAAATTAGTAGTATATCTATCAAAATATAATTTTTTTTGCTTTTCCATTCCTTCTTTTCTCCATTCCTCCATCACAGTTTCTCTTCCCTTGTGAAATTTCTTGCCATTTTACAATATATATTGTATATTTTTATCTTACTTACTCTTTCAGCTTCTCACACCAGGGAGACAATACAATGTTTACACATGTGCATCTGATTTATTTCACTTATTAGTATGGTCTTGAGTTGCATCCATTTACCTATAAAAATCACAAGTTTATCTTCTTTATGGCTGAGGAGTACTCCATTGTATAAAAATACTGCATCTTCTTAATCCATTTCTCAGTTGATGGGCATTTGGTTTGTTTCCAAAGTCTATCTATTACAAATTGTGCTGCTATAAGCATGGGTGCATATATATTATGTAGTATGATTTTTTTAATTCTTCTGGGACAATACCCAGAAGGAAAATAGCTAGTTCAAATGAGACCTCCAATACTAGTTTTATGAGGAATCTCCACACTGATTTCCACAATGGTTGCACCAGTCTACATGCCCACCAACAGTGAAAAAGGGTTCTTTTTCTCCACTGCCCCACCAGCATTTGTTATTGGTTGATTTCTTAATAAATAGCCATTCTTTCTGGTGAGATGGAAGCTCAGTGTTGTTTCAATTTGCATCGCTCAAATAACCAATGATGTTGAATATTTTTTATACACCTATTTACTGTTTGTACATCAGTGATGTTGAATATGTTTTCATACACTTATTTATTGTTTGTATTTCTTCATCTCAGATGCCCATTTTTGGATTGGATTTTTAAATTTGGGTCTTTAAATTGGATCTGATTTTAAAGTCTTTACTTACATCAATGTCTTCAAGATTTTTATTCTATCTCCCATCAGAATGAGTGTTCCTGTTTTAATATTTAGATCATTGATCTATTTTGAATTTAGTTTAGTACATAGTGATTTCATCTTTGAAACTTAGCCTCCCTCATTAAAATACTGGCTCTGTGATCCTACTGGTGTGATCTCAGGCCTCCCAAGAGATACTAAGAGATCCCTCTTTAGCACTCCCTTTCTCCAAGCCTAGCTCCTAAGTTTTCTCTGACCCATCTCTGTGGTAGGGTAACACTTCAGTCCCTAAGCAAAACTCTACTCTGGGTGTTGTTATCTTCAATCATGTGTCTGTTGTCACCTCTGTTGCTGTATGCTACAGAGATCCCATAAGCAGCTGTTGATACAATACTGGATCAGTGGGTCTTGGTATCCTACCTGGGTAACCACAAAGACCCCAGCATGCAGCTATAGGTTGCAAACTTGGTTGTTCAGTACTGGGTCTCTCCTTGGCCTAAGCATGTGGGTCACAATGTGTGGCTGACACTGACACACTTAGTCAGTCCTAATGTCCTCTTTGAGCTGGGTGCACAGCACTAACCTGTGGCTAGAGGCAGGAAACTCAGTTGGTTAGTACATCCCATTTCGATTACACCTTAGAAATTTTTATCTCTGTGCCGAGTATTTTGTGTCATTGAACTATAAGATAATGTCTTCCTTAATCTAATTTCAGTGATATTCTCCACAAAAAAAAGCTGTAGTTTTTCATTAACATTTTAACTTACCATTCATGAATTTTACTTTGTGTTTAATTAAAGTTTTGTCTATGAAACCAGTTTCAACTTTCACAATGCTGTTTAAATATAGTCAGAGAAGGAAGGGTTCTTTTTCCTAAATGATAAGTTGAAAATACAGATATTTTCTATGATTTGTCAGAGCAAATCATTAGATTTTCATATACACATTTGTTTGTTTGTTTGTTTGTCTTTTAACTTTAGAGACAGTGCAGAAATAAAACTGGATTAAGCCAGCAGAAAACCAATATTCTCATTCTGCTGTTTGTTTAGCAATGAATTTTCCACTAGCATCCAAATTCTTATGTGACAAGTGCTTATGAATGGAGAATAAGTATTTGATGACTAAAGCCAGAAGTAAACATTTGTAGAACCCAGCCTTATTTCAGCTTTTTATGAGTAGAGTGAATATATTTCATTTTGTGAGTCTCACTCTTCTTCCTGGAAATATATTTCTAATGACATAGAAGGCAGTGACCTTTGAGGATGTGGCTGTGACCTTCACCAGGGAGGAGTGGGCTTTACTGGATCCATCCCAAAAGAAGCTCTACAGAGATGTGATGTGGGAAAACTTTAGGAATGCAGCTGCTATAGGTAAGGAAGATATCATTTTCCCATTTATGCAATGAGACAACTGAGTTCATCAGTTCAGTTGCCTAATTGGAATAAGGAAATATTTTGATGAATTTTCCAGGCATGGTCACATTATATAATGAATCAAATGGAATCTAACACTTTTCATGTACTGTATTAAGTTATCATTCTATTTATTTTTCAACTCTTTAGGAAGAAATTGGGATGACCACCAAATTGAAGATGACTATAACAATTACAAGAAAAATCTAAGGTAATTTGCTTTCACAAGAGGAATGTTCATGAAAGTTTAGAAATATTAGAACCAAGTCAACTACACAAATAAAGCAATGTTGAAATTTCTTTAATCTCACAAAATTTCTCCAAAGGTGGATACATGTTGGTTATCTAGAATGTGTCAACGGAATATTTGAAATATGTTTATGACTGAAATGCATATAGTATTGACATTAAGCCACAAGTGAAATTATATAATGTATAAGAATAAACATTAGCCAGTCATGGTGGCACACACCTATAATCCCAGCACTTGGGAGGCCGAGGCAGGAGGATCACTGCATGTCTGAGACCAGCCTGGGCTACAAAGTGAGCTAAAGCCCAGCCTGAACTGCAGAGCAAGACCCTGTCTCAAAAAAACAAAAAAAAGAAAAAACAATAAATATTATTTCCCATACTCAAGATTATAAAACTGTTGTATGAAAATGTCTTTAAATATTAACTATGGGTGTATATAAAAATATTTGTACTCAGACCAAGAGCCTAGTGCAGGATATGTAATTACATGTACATGTATTTTCAGAAGACCACTTTCCTATCAAACAAGTTATGGAAGTAATACCATATCTATTTAAATGTGGCCTACACATTCATTATTTGCAAAATTGGTAACCTTGAGGAAGTATTCAAAATCCAAATGAATGCTCCCTGTTTTGATAATTGCTGTTTTCCAGCAATGTTCCAAAGCATTCATTCTTTCAGTTTCTGAAATATTAGAAGTCATCTTCTATAATGTCGATAGAAATATCATTGTAGTATAACATCTATAGAAATGTGTATTGAGATTCCTCAAAAAAGTAAAAATAGAAATTCCATTTTATCCATGTGTACTTCTACAGGGTTTATTCCCCAAAAGTTAAAGTAATCATATTAGATTGACACACATATATATATATCTACTTACAAAAGTAAAGATCTGTAAACAACATAGATCCCATTCACAGATAAGCAAAAAGAAAAAAAATGGGATAGCCTGGGCAGGATGGTACATACATGGATTCCTAGCATGTTGGGAAGCTAAAACATGAACATCAAAAATTCATGCTCCACCTGGGCAACTTAATGATTAATAAAACTCTGTCTCATAATAAAAGATATATAATTGAGAATGTAGCTGAGCACAAAAACCCTGGGTTCAGTCTATAGCACTGAAAATGATGTGATATGTATATATAATGAAATAGTAGTCAACCATAAAGGAAAATGCTATGATATCATTTTCCAAAAAAATGGATGGTTCTGAAATCCATGTTACATTAAATAAGAGAGACACATAAAATTCAACATCACATGTTATATTTTATATGAGAAATGCAAAGTATGAATAAGGGCCAAAATAGAGATGGTAGAAAAGAGAGGCAGACATTTTGGAGAAAATGAAAAGCCTCTGTGGAAGGGGCAGGGATAGAGTCATGAGGAAAAGGGTATGAAAACTAATCAGT
Organism: Chinchilla lanigera; assembly: GCF_000276665.1. Lineage (NCBI taxonomy): Eukaryota > Metazoa > Chordata > Mammalia > Rodentia > Chinchillidae > Chinchilla > Chinchilla lanigera. Next base: position 188,121 of record NW_004955546.1, read on the forward strand.
GTATCATACATATGTACCAATTCCTCAAAACGAAAGTATTATGTATTACAAACATGTCAGTTATAAACTCTCAAAGGAATCATTTTGTCAAAAGCTATTTACAAGCCATCACCTAGAGTATACAGTAAATTCAAAACATATTCCTAGGGGGAATCAAAATAGACCTCATTCTGGTAAACTGTTAATATAAAGATACATTTCATTGTGATTGGTTGTTTTGATGGTTTTTTCTTTGACAGAAATGAAGAGGTAAAAAAATGCCATCAATATAAATTATTTGATCAACACAGAGAAATGGATTTTATGACTTCTGATACTAATGTGCATTTGAAACTGCTCAGTGCAAAACCAGGTGAAAGCCTTGCTTGTGGAAAGCTTCTGATTGGTCATTCATCACCAACTGTGCCCATCATAGATAACCCTGGGCTCAATTCATATGAGTATCATAGATTTGAACAGAAGCTGTCTAACTGTAACAGAAATGGGAAAGCCTGCACTGACTTTCAGTCATTTCAGAAGAATACAAAGGCAAATCCTGGAATGAAACCATATGAATGTAAAGAAAACGAAAAATCCTACTCTGATTGGACTGAAGAAACTAGGCTTGAAGAGAAGCCCCTTTTATATAGGAAGGATATGAAAGCTTTCCATGCACTCAGCTATGTTCAAATCCAGGAAAGAAATAACAGCACAGTGAATACATATATATGTGTACAATGTGGGAAAGGTTTTACTTCTCACAGTGATATTCAGAAACATGAAAGAGCTCACAGAGAAAAAGCCAACTTATATAAACACTGTGGGAAATCTCTCACAGGTAGCACTTCATTTGATAATCATGTAAGTACCCACATTGGGGAAAAATCCTATGTGTGTAAACAGTGTGGGAAAGCTTTCAGCCAATACAGTTATTATCAAATTCATGAACGAGCTCACAGTGGTGAAAAACCCTATGTATGTAAGCAATGTGGGAAAGCTTTCAACGCACGTAGTGATTGTCAGAAACATGAAAGAACTCACACTGGGGAGAAACCCTATGTATGTAAGCAATGTGGGAAGGCTTTCACTTCTCACTGTTCTTGTGAAAGACATAAACGAACACACACTGGGGAGAAGCCCTATGTATGTAAGCAGTGTGGGAAAGCTTTCAGCACAAATAGTCATTGTCGAACACATGAAAGAATTCACACTGGGGAGAAACCCTATGTATGTATGCAATGTGGGAAAGCTTTCAGTCAACACAGTCATTGTCAAATTCATGAACGAACTCACACTGGTGAAAAACCCTATGTATGTAAGCAATGTGGGAAAGCTTTCAGCACACGTGGTGATTGTCAAAAACATGAAAGAACTCACACTGGGGAGAAACCGTATGTATGTAAGCAATGTGGGAAAGCTTTCACTTCTCACTGTTCTTGTGAAAGACATAAACGAACTCACACTGGTGAGAAACCCTATGTATGTGAGCAATGTGGAAAAGCTTTCAGCACAAACAGTCATTGTCGAACACATGAAAGAATTCACACTGGTGAAAAACCCTATGTATGTAAACAGTGTGGGAAAGCTTTCAGCACACAAGGTGATTGTCAAAAACATGAAAGAACTCACACTGGGGAGAAACCCTATGTATGTAAGCAATGTGGGAAAGCTTTCAGTCAACACACTCATTGTCGAATACATGAAAGAACACATACTGGTGAGAAGCCCTATGTATGTAAGCAATGTGGGAAAGCTTTCAGCACACACAGTGGTTGTCAGGTACATGAAAAGAATCACATAGGTTAGACACTATGTGTATAAACAATATGGAAAAGCCTTTAGTAATCAACAAAGACATTAAAAAATTAGGTAATCCATTTTGTATGTATAAAGTAACCTGCAATGACATGAAAGGACAGTGCAGAGAAGCTTTTTTTTTGTATGCAATATAAAATCTCTTTCAGCACACTGTACCATTACAACTTAAGAAATTCTTACAAGAGAGAATCTGAACATAATAAACAATTTGGGAAACATTTTATTTTTCTTGATGCATTCAAGTACATAATAGTCTTCACATGAGAAGTAAATTATATATATATATATATATATATATATATATATAAATGCTATAAATGAGGGAAATGCTTCAATTTTTCCACTTACCTTGATGAGCAGAACTCCCCCTATAGTGAAAGCCTATGTAAATAATGTGAAAAAGCATTTTATAATTCTCATAATGTCAGAATATACACAAACTCAAAATTTAGTAAAATACAAAATGTGAGAAAGCCAAGAATCAGAGATGTGTGTTAGTAATGAGATACACTGTTTTAAATCACACACCCAGGGACATTCTTCCTGTACTATATCTGTGTGTTAATATACTGATGAGATCAGAAAATGTGTCATAATATTAAACTCAGAATGACAAAGCACCTTGCTTCCCAATCTTCACTACCTGGCCTTAAAGGAACATTTTACAGGCATGCCATGGCCTTAATTAAATGGATAAAGTAAAATTTATTCATATGCTGAAATTTTTTTGACACGTAAAGCAAGAAATCCCTCATTTGTGACAATGTAAATTAAGCAAGAAGTCATTAAGTGAAACATGGAAGGTATAAACAAATTTGATCATATTTGTTTTTAGCATCTAAAATTAAGAATTTTAAAGAAGCAGAGAGGATAGTGATGGTTGCCAATAATGGAGGTGGTGAAGTTGGGAGATGTTAATGAGAAAGTCCAATGTTTCTCTTGTAGAGTGCAAAAAGGTGACATAGATCTCGTAGTGATTACTATGGATAATCCTGTGCCACACAGAATTACAATTTGCTAAAAGTTGTTTTTAGGATGAGTGATTCCAATATGTAGGTCTTTATATGCATTTTAGATTTTTGAATCTTTGTTTAGAATTTTGGGGTACAGTTTTGATTGACTCTGGTTTTACTGATAAAGCACATTAAACTAGAGAAATTTTTAAATGTCTGAAGTTTTTATAAGAGGGTTTACTGGACAGAAGTTAAAATGTATGTGTATATTATAGTATAGTACTTGATCCCTATAGTTGGCTATTTACTCTTGCTGGTTTGTATAATTCTTCATTATCCTTTCAAAAGTTGAATTTCTGTGCATTCAACTGTAGCATGCTCTCAAGTTCCTTCTCCCAAGGTGCTGCTTTCTTAGCTTTCTTGCTTTCTAATTCCAATCAACATAATGAGTGCTCTTGCCTACTATTCATCCTCTATCACAGAATCACACATTAAGTAACTTAAATTTTTAAAATATATTTTCTAAACATTTTCAGGTTGGAAATTCCAAAAGCATGGCACAAAAACGTTTTTCCTACTATATACCTTGTTGAAGGCCATTTAACCATATGTGAGATGAAAAGAAAAAGGGAAAGTTGTGCTGATACTAATCGTAAACCATCCATTCTCACATTGATACCGTCGTTCTACTCATCAGGAAAAAACACTCATGTACTCTTCACATTTTAGTGTTCCTGTAACTCAATTATGGTCATTAGATATTCAGTTTCCAACATAGGGATTTTAGAGAACATACTAACTCTCGCAATTAAAAAATTTGGGTTAATAATTTGAAGTCTCTAGAGCCAGTTGGAAACCCACAGGAAAAGGATGTCTACAATTAACCTTGACTTTCCACAGTAATGGAGATTGAAATCTCAGTGGTGGTCAGTGTACATTTTCTGGATTATTTTTAGTGGATTACATGACAGTAGGCTCCAATCTTTTGGTGTGTTTTACTTTCATTTATTTAAAATAAATATTTCATATCACATAAGTGTATCCAGTATTCAAAATGATAACATGGTTGAGTGAAAAGAACCATTGCAGCCTCTGATTATTCAAAGGGTTTTTCTAATGAGCAACTCTGCAGAGCCTTGAATAGATTGTTGTCCATCTTAGTGGGAAGTGAATACAATGCAATATATGCTTTGATTATTAAGGCATCGTTATAAAGCCCTCAGAAGTAAGTATTCTATAGAAAAATATTATAGGACTATTTTCTTGACAAGAAAATGAATGGGGTCAATACTATGTGCCTTAATAAATTCCTCAGTACTCTTTGCTGATGCATTTTTATGCAATTCAGCTCACGCCTATCCTTATTTTGTTTTTCTCAGGCTTATGACTCATGAGTCATTCTTTTGTCATCTGGTGAGAAGTGAACTGTTTTTACTCACAGCACATCTGACAGAAAATGTCAAGGCTCTGCATATGTAACTGACAGTGTAACTTGAAACTTTAAAAGAGTTTTTTCCTCTAGTGATGAGGAGCTTCTAACTTCTTCCTCCTGAGCACATAACCATCTACCTCTTGTCAGCCCCAAACAAGTGACAGAGTATGTACATACTCTAGGTTCCAGAGTCAAGTTTTGTTCCCACTATAGAAGAATGATCTGAGGGATGTGGAAGTGGATATACATTGGTGCATCAACATCTTCTGCCCCCCTCCCATCATCTGTGTTCATTACTATAAAAGACACACACTTCTACATAGTATAATCCTGCCTATTCTGCGATCTGGAGCCTGGGTTTGCCTCCTGACTAGGTAAAGCAAAAATTTTACTAGTCACTCAGTTTACTGTGTTCAGGTTTGTGTGTTCACTGCCAAATCAAAGGAGGTCATTTTTGGGGGGAAAGGATTCATTCAAAGCTGACTGTAAAGAGATGGAGTGGAGTGGTCCATTTGCCTCAAATCACAATATACGTGACAATGGACTATATAACTCAGATTGAGAGCTGCTCTTTTTAAATATCTGATAATCTTTAAATTTGGTAAGAAGGGTTTTTTATTCTGTTTCCATCAGTCATCTCTGTTAGGACTGGCCTGTGAGAAACCTGGGCTACCCACTACATACAATAAATTCCCCAATACAGACAATGGCTTGGCAGACAAGGATTAAGAGGAATAAAGATACTTAGGACCAGATTTAAAAATCTTCCTAGTACCAGTTTTATCTCTGCACATCAGGACTGATTGCTTCTGCAATGTTAACTTCAAAGATTCCATCCATGTTCTTTGGGGCTCTTTGAAGTCTTGACCCCAATCCAAAAAATCTTATATAAAACCAGCTTTCCTCCACATAGCTGCTGCTATCACTTTGATGTCAGTCTGCCCCTTAGGTGGGATGAATAAAATCTGATCTTTCCTACAGCCTAAGTCTCTGGGTGTTGTCTCACTCTGTCATTCACCTAACAAATAGTACTGTGACTTGGATGGTGATAGGAAATTCCTTTTGGGAAGGTACTTCCTATCTTGAGCCTTTTCCACTGAAGCTACCTGGTCACAATGATTCCAGACCTTGCCCGGTGCTTCAGGCAGCTCCCCAGCTCCTGCCATGCATACTGATTCAGATTAGGTATGCTCACTCCACTTTTCCAGCTTCTAACACTCTGTACCTTATTACCCACCCCCAAATACACATGATTGTTCCCTGCCATAGTCACAATCACAGCTTTAGCCACACCTGCCACTTTTAGCTCTAAATGTTTAACCTCTGTGCCAAACCTCCTTCCTCTCTGCTGTCAACTGCTCCCTAGGTCTCTTCTCTCACCTCTTGGAACAGAGAAAGGCTCACTCCTCTGTGCCTGTAAACCTAGTACTAGTCATGGATGGATGCTTCCCAGAGAGACTGGATCCTCTTGCCAATTGGTCAGTTGAGGTGATGACCTACTTGCCCATTCACCCAAGTTCCTAACATCCTTGACTGTTCAACTGAACATATTCAGTATAGGTCCTCCTGCCACCCTTGTTTTGCCACACTAGGTGTGGCAATTACCTTTCTCTGCTCCTGATGGGGAATTCTTCTCTTTCCCTTAGCCCACCTCTAAAATGTTCTGAAGCCTAAACATCTAATCTCTGTGTAACATTTGGTGGCCAAAGAATGGGACCTTTGAGTCCCTCCATTCTGCAAGAATTAGACAGCTACTGCCAAATGCTAAAAAATGTTCTCTATGTACAGAAATTCTTTACCTTCCCTAATATTTCTACTTTGCATACCTCATGTGATCCTCTCAAATCCTTGTCTCCCCCTTCAGGGACTTTATTTGCTACACCCACTTTTCCACCCCCAGTGCTTCCAATGGTTGTTATATCTGCTCTCCTCTCCTGTAGGGTCCCCTGCTGACTAGGTACCTGTTCTATAAGCAATACCTTATCCGACTTCGTACCCAAAATGGATTACAATTTTGCCCCAAAACAAGGACAGCAAGTTGCCAAAATTCTTTAAAATATATATATTATTATATATGTTATGAATAAAGGGTTTCTATTCTGATTTTTATTATAAGAGATCTCTGTTACATGATCTACAAAAACTTCTGACTACTTATAGTTACAAACTTTAAAGTTGTAAAAGTTATTATAATTTAAAATGGCCAAATGTATCTGAGTGCACTTTTATTTTTATAAATAAATTGTCTTGTGTGTATTTGACTATCTAAGCTGCTGTTTTATTTGAACTCAACAGTATCTTTTTTGGCCTTTTTGGATTTTTAAAACATTTGTCTATAACGAACTAGTTTATAGATGTCATCAAAATTAAAGAGATGTTTCCAGTTTGCCAGTTGATCAAAATGGTGTTAAAATTGGATTTATATGTGTAATACGTATTGTCTGGGTAATTACTCCAGAGTCTTTGATTTTTCAAATATAATGCATTGTGTTAATACCTGCTTCTCATAAATCATTTAAAAATTGTTAACTAAATAGGGACTTCTTAGGCACAGGAAAACTGTTAGACAGGACTCCCCTTGATGAGGAAGCAGCTGCCTGGAAATATTTCTCCAGCACTTGTGCACTAAGGGGACCCCAATAATCTCCATACCCTTATGAGACACATCCCAATAAATGTTTAGTATATTATTGTAATTTATTTACATTGTTTATTGTCAAAAATTTGTTTTCTAGAAATGAAACAATGAAGTTTTCTCATTAAAAGATACTCAGTACAAAACAGACAAAAGTTTTCATATAGCTATGACATTATTGCTAATCTCATGGTGTATTAAGTATATTCATGCCTTCCACGTATACAGATCTTCCAAGATACAAAAAGGATTATTGATGGTGATAACCTTTTTCTTTTAAATTCAGATATCTATCTTTCTCCTGTGCTCCAGCTATTTATGATAAGTATATGTCAAACCAACATGAGACAACCTGTCAAAAATATTTTTAAACAATTCTGTGATGTTTTTGTTATATTGGTGTTACTACACTTCCAAATGCTTGGACAGTGTGCATTGTCCAGGCAGTGTCACCAACTTCAGTGATATTCAATTAAAGGATAAATTAAATGAGAGTATCTTTGTGTTATGTAATATCTAATGATCAGAAAGAGATGCTTGACTAAAAAGGTTGTTCTATATTAAAATGGACATTTAAGTGTGTTACAAAAATAATGTCATCCTGCTTATGCTGAAATATGATGTGTGGCTTTTGATCTCAAGTTTTCTTTGTAAAACTATATTGTCTGTTAGCGTTCTGTAAGGACTTAACTATTAGGACAACTATGGTTGATAAGAAATAACAGTCCTCTGACTGTACTTTATATTTCAAAGTGTTTGATATTCAAATAAAATTATTATAGTTAAACTAATTGTTCCCAATACAATCGTAATGTCACTGATCTCTTCTGAGTGTTGAATAACTAGTTTAGAGACCAGAGCTAAAAAGGTAACTAGGCTAAGAGAACAGCAATAGTTTTGGCCATGGATCTGTGAGATCAACAGGGACCCAGGACATGAAGGAATATTTCTTTGTGAGATCCTATAACTTTGGTGAGTAATACAACCTCCTGACCATGGAAATTGCAGAACACCAGAGAATGGAAATCAAAAGTATAGTATGCCTAAGGAGAGTCACTAGAAAAAAAAAATCTCCCATGATTTCACAGGAAAAAAAACATGGTCAAGCAAGACTGACCCATCTTGGCAGCTCACACTGACAGGACCCAAGAGGCTTTATACATGATTCCAAGAGTAGTGCCTCAAGAGGTTTATCAGACTTTGATAAACATCAAAAGGTCAACTTTGTTTAAGATAGGCCTCACTTTAACTTGGTTTTAAATACCCAGCAGAAAAGTATAACCAAAAGATATAAAAACTAATGCCATAATAATAAGCTCCAATCACTGGCCCCTTGCATTTTTCAGATACATAGCAATAACTACAGTAAAATCTATAAACCCTCTTTCAAAAATAAACATTGCCCCAGAGAATCAGAGCCTGCCTATTGCTGTTACAATCCAGGTCCAGCACACGGAGCCATTCATTAATTTCTCTGCTTATTGGTTTGGATATCACTGGTGCTACAAGAATGGGCATCACAAATTAACTACTTTCCTGACAATCCTACTACTGTCTTTCTCTCAAGGTCTTTTTGGCAGCCTCACAAACAGCTCACTCCATTCTCACCTTACAGAACAAGACAGGATACCCTGGCAGCAGTAATCCTTCAGAATCGTAGTTTTAGGTCTCACTGCAAAAAAAGGTTGGTTACATGTCTTCCTTGGAGAAGAATGTTGTTGTTGTTCTAATCAGTTAGGAATAGTACGAGATGCAGCCAAGAGACTGTCAGAAAAGGCTTCAGAAATTGTACAGCATCTGCCTGGCTCTTAATGTTTGAGGCTGACCCTCATGGCTTCTTCCACTAGGTGCCCCCTTCATCAGTATGATTCTCCTCTTTGGGCCAAGCCTTTTCTCTCAGCTTTTACAAGATTGTATGCAGGTGATTACCAACACATAAATGCTGGCACTGACTTCTCTTTGGTACAGTCCTATTCCTCAAGAGTTCTCTGCCAATTTGGCTACTCATACCAACCCATATGTCACACCTGAAGTATCCCTGAGAGATTCTGTCCTCTTTCCCATCCCTCTTCCACATATAACAACAAAAGATGGGAATGTCAGGTCTGGCCTGAGAGAGAACTGGCCTGCCTACTAAATACAATATACACCCCAACACTGACAATAGCTGGCCCTCTGCAAACAAGAAATAAGAACAATAAAGATAATCAGGACCAGACTTAAAATCTTTCTGGTGCCAGTTCTATCTACACACACCTGGGATGATTGCTTCTGCAATTTTAACTTCAAACATTCCCTCCAGATACTTTGGGGCTCTTTGAAATCCTTCCTTCCAGATGGCTGCTGCTGTCACTCCAATGTCAGCCTACCTGTAGGTAGAATGAATAAAATACGATTTTTTTTCCACAGTCTTGGTCTCTGGGTATTGCCTCACTCTACCATTCACCTAACAATCTCCCCTTCAACAACAGAC
>NW_004955546.1:198712-199971 GCF_000276665.1 Chinchilla lanigera
AAAGAAAGAAAGAAAGAAAAAATAAATTCAGCAGGTAAATTCTAGGCTTTTTGTACAATGAGCAAAGAATTGCAAGTACATGATGCATATGGCATGTGAAAAGCAGCTACATTTATTGAAGATCACGGGAAGGTGTGCTCAGTGTAAGTTCATACCAACAAAAATATGGCACTATAATAAAAGTGATGCTGGAATGAGAAGGAATCAAAAATCACTGCACACAAAACACAGCCCAAAATCCACAGATAAATCAGACTTTCAGAATTTAAATGATATGCATCTTAGCCCAAGTGACTCCTACTGAATCTCTAGGGAAGAGTGACAAATGCTTTACCACGTGATGAATATATATAATCAGTTTTGAGTAAGGTAAACATGACTGGCCAAGAAATCCGACAGGTATGTTCTCTCACATAGAGATTACCAGGATTTTTGTTATGCTATTTTCTACCCTTAGGACAAAGGAAGGAGCCATGGCCCTAGGGAGCTATTTAAACTAAAATGGGTGGAGGGGAGTGATTTGATCAGTCTCAATGTTTTAACTGCACTCCCCTCCTCAGAGATCTCTTCCTCCAAAATATCTAAGGGATATTTCATCTTCTATGCCTATTTATGGTGCATAGAGACAGTCACCAAAGACCTCTATATCTACACAAAGACCAAGGGAACCTTACTCTGTCAGATCTATGAGTTTAAAGGAGTTGAGTTCTTCCTCCAAGGATGTCTTCAAGAGCCTTGGATCTGGAGATAGTTTTTGATCTTGGGCTAAGTCACTGCCAGTATTTTGTCAACTGTCAAATAAGAAAAAAATCAAATTGACTGATATATTAAGTGATCTAAATAGCATTGTTAAAAGAAGCATTAATAAATGCAATGTCCAGTATAGGAACAAGGAGTCATAGGCAGGAAGCTTTATAAAAATCAAAGGAAAATCTTGATGTGGTATCTTCTGCCTCTACAGGTAGCCTCTACAGTTAAAAAGACAAATATTTTACATCCAAAGAGACACCAGGTGGTACAGTTACCATGGGTATTTATCAGAAAGTTAAAAAATCAAAGATAGCCAGGGATATAGCTTAGCAGCATAGTGCATGACTGGCAAGCACAAGGTCCTGAGTTTTATTCCTGGACTCAAAAAAAAAAACAAAGAGAAAGCCAGTCATCCTCAGCCATCTGACAGAATGCAAAGGAGATAAGGAACAGCCACCTAAAGACCCTCATTTAATACATAAAAGATACTCACAGAGACCTATATTTTA
>NW_004955546.1:204160-214818 GCF_000276665.1 Chinchilla lanigera
TTTTTAATTTCCTCTTGAATTTCTTCTGTGACCCATTGGTTGTTCAGGAAGTTGCTATTTAATTTCCAAGTGTTTATGGAGTTTTTGGAGTTCCTTTTGTCGTTAATTTCCAATTTCACTAGTGCATGTATATTTGTGATTGTTATCTCTTCCTCTTGAAGTTTTCCCCCTGACAAGTATGTCATGACTTTCTTTATCTCTTTTGATCATTCTTGGTTTGAAGTTCACATTGTCTGCAAAAGCAATTGCTACTCCTGCTTTTTTCTTGGTTCTTGTTGAGTGGAAGACTATTTTCCATCCTTTGACTTCCAGTCAGTGAACTGTTTTTTGAGTTAAATGTGCTTCTTTTATACAGCATATAGTTGAATCTTGTTTTGTGATCCATTTTGCCAATCTGCTTGTTTTGATTGGTGAATTGGGGCCATTTACTTTGATTATTATAACTGACATGTTTTGGCTTATCTTTGTCATGATATTTTCCTGATGTTGGCTCCTTACTTTTCTCCTCTGTTTTATTGCTTGCCTTGCCTGGTGGTTTCTTTCTCTTGTTATTCTTGGAATTGTGGTCAATTTTATCACTATCTAGAATACCTTTCAGTACTCATTGTAGGATTGGTTTGGTGGTCATAAATTTCTTCAGTTGTTTTTTGTCATGGAAGTATCTTATTTCTCCTTTTTTTTGAAGGATAGCTTTGCAGGGTACATCAGTCTGGGTTGGAAGTTGTTTTCTTTCAGGACAAAAATACTTCACTCCAAGCTCTTCTTGACTTGATGCTTTGTGTTGAGAAGTCTGGCATGATTCTGATGGGCTTTCCTTTATAGGTGTTGGGTTTCTTTTCTCCAACAGCTCTTAATATTCTGTTCTTGTGCTGAAATTTTGGAGCCTTGATTATTATATGTCTTATCATAGTTTTATTTTGGTCCTGGACCTTTGGAGTTCTTTATACTTCATTTATTTGTATGTTAAATTCTTTATTTATGCTTGGATTTTTCAGGCAATATTTAATGATGCCTTCTCTTCATGTTCAGCTTACCCACATTCATTTGATTCAAACTGCTTTCTCTATCAATTTTTTTTTAGTATTTCCTAGGACATTCCTTTATGAATTCAAGCACTTCCATGTAAAATACCACCCTTTTCATTGAAGTGGTTTGTTTCACATTCCTTTCTTTCATCTTCTCGCAACATCTTATCCTTTCTTCTTGTTGTTGTTATTTTTGTTTTGTTTTTTCTTCTGGTACCAGGAATCAAATTCACAACCTTGCACTTGCCAGGCAGGCACTGAGCTAAATCCCCAGGCTCTCATCTTATCCTTTTTTGTTTTTACATTTGTCACTACTGAGTTTTATGTTTGTTTTATTTGGAGGTACTGTACTTGCTGAGAAACAATAATTACTATGAATAAAGTTTCTCTATGTCCTCAGCTTCTCATGACTCTGAAAAATTCTTTTACACTGAGCATGAAAACTTGGAATAAAGTGTGGCAATATAAATCAGGTGTCCATAGGTGTTCAGTAATGTTGAAAAACTGTGCAAAAAATTGAGAGGAGGTGTCTGCAAGTAGTAATGTTTAAATTAGACCTGAAGAATGTGTATTTGTGATTCAGGTAAAGTAGTCACCTGGAGAATTAATGTCCAAATAAAAGAGACAATATGTGCATTTTAGGGTACATGCACATGGAACTGTCATGATGTAATATTAGGTTAGCACTTTCAGGGTTATTAGGGTGTCTTCCCAGAAAGCATTGTCAGATACATCTTCACATTATTGTGGCTATTTTCCCTACGTTTTTCTGAGTCAACACCTACAAGTGAAATTAGTAGTTAATAAAGGCCTCCATCAGTGTGCAAAAGTCCTGAGGTCTGTAGCAGTGGGTTTCTTTTAAGCATGAGTTCATGGCCAGATACCTGTTGGAATTCTTAGTTCTACCTGTATGTAAAAGAATAGTTTATGGGGGGAAAAGTAATTTTGATATGCAAAAAGATACTGGAGTCAAATTTATATATGTACACATGAAGGAAATCTATGAAGAGTAATCACAGAGGAAAAACCTCTTTCAAGTAGTTTTATTAATGAAGAACTTATAGATTTGGAACTTTATTTAAAGCAGACACCTAACATATATTCTATTTTTATTGTTGATGGTGGTCATGTTACAGAAGAAAATAGTCAGCATACAAAATTTAAGAAGCATAGTTTTGTTTTTTCTCACTGTTTCAGAGATTTCAGCCTGTGTTTGATTTGTTCCAAAGGAGAAACATCATAGTAAATACAAGTGAGAATAAAGGGTAACTAATTTATGAGAGCCAGGTACCAGAAAGAGTATGGAAAGGGCCTCAAAGGAAGGTGCCAAGGGCCAGATTTGGTCACACTAGCATGACTCATCAAGACACACTTAAAAGTGTGCTTTACAAATGTCCTATCTATCTCTTGAGTCAACCAACTGTAAACAAGAGTATCACATGACTCCACATAATATATTCTTTCTAGAAATATTCACATAGAATGATAGAGAATTTCAACCTGTGAGGAGAAATCAGTCTGAAGTCATTGTGTATCCCTGCCTCATCACTGGATAAGGACCAACTGGAACAAGTGTGGGGCTTCATTTCTGCATTTATCTGGCTCCCATGGCTGGCTATATGTTTATCTTCAGATTTCAGTGTTTTTATGACCCTGGATGAAGTATGAAGCTTCTCTAAGGGAGTTGGTATACTTGGCTTTCTTCCACCTTTACTCTTTTGCAAAATATTGCTATAATTCAACTCCATTTTTTAAAATTTACACAAAAATTGTCTTTTTTTGCGGGGCACACATTCATTTTCTAGGCTGAAAATGAAAATTGGGATAGTGTGAAAATTTTGACAGTGAAGCTTGTTCTCTCATTACCAAATATTGACATCTCAAAGTCTGCCCTCCCTTTATTCCATTGTGTCCTGACCTGGCCTGTATTCAGGATGTTTCCTAACATTAGATTTATTGTTCCCTAGAACACTGACCCTGGAACCTTTTGAACACAGTTGTAACCCATTTTGAGGAAGAAGCCACTGAATCCTTTAAGAAAACAGGGGCAGATCTGAAAAGCCAGATGTAAAGTCTGTAATTGCAAGTATACTTCTCATGATGCGACATCATTATGGAGGAGGACCTGATCTATAAGTCTCTTTGTTTAAAATCTGTCATTTGGACTCCACCTTAGCAGGCAGGAGTTTGTTTCTCCAGTCACTCTTGGCTAATGGAGCATGCGTCAATCAGCAATAAAGAGGCGGACTGCGTGAACTGTCCAATCAGGTTAGCCAAGATAGGAGGATTCTTCCGGTGTCATGGCGCTGAAGTGCATGTCCGCAGCAAATTGCTGAGAACCGTACCTGAAGATATACTTCTGTGATTTTAATGGCTGCAGGCTGCTTGGGAAGGACTCTAGGAGACCCTGAATCACGCAATGGTGATGTTGTGGGACTGAACCTGGGGATGGGATGGAATCGGGATGAGGTCTGAAAGGAAGTGACCAGAACCAGGTATGGGGTGAGATCTGCAAGGCAGTGATCAGAAGCAGGTATCGGGTAGGGGTCTCCCTGCTTAGCTCCAGACACTATGGTCCTGATCTTTGTTGCTTTTGTCCCTTTTTACCCTTTGTGAATCAGGCTTTCCTGTATCCTGTCCCCACTGTGACACTGTCAGTCCACAACGTTGTCCTGAATGGCCCCAGGCACAGCTTCATCTGCACCAGTCTAGGGAGAGCTAGGAGCCCTGGGGAGACCGATTCAGATGTGGGTTGAAACTAGGTGTGCTGTGGTGTGCCAGGTCCCTGGTCTCACTCCTCTTAGTAACAGACAGAGGATCTGTTATTTATAAATGTCTGCAATACAGAATCTTCCTCCCACAGCTCATCTCAGACCTCTGCCTTTTTATATTCACAATGAATTCCTAATTTTCCAATATTTTGCCACATTGCCAAACTCATAATAGGTGTTGAGCAGAGCCAAGAGAATTCGAAGAAAAGTTTAATCTTGCAGGTGATGTGACTAAGGGGTGGAGTGCTTTTGCTAAGCATGCAGTGAACTCCTGCATTCCTTCCCCAGCAACACAAAAAAATTCTCACCTTAATTATTTATGTCACACTTCTACTCACAATGATAAAGAACAGAGATTGTGATCTCACAATATTTTGGAGTTAGGTCATGAAGCAAGATGAGGATGTTAGGACAGTTTTATGTTGGAAATAATATAGCTCCCTGATTCCTTTGAAGCATCCTGAGTGAGTAGTCAAGTGGCTGCTCAATCCAGACCTAATTATAGATAACCAGATCACAGAAATTGCTCCATTATTTAATGGCCACCTATCACAAATAACTCTGTGTATTTAAAATGACAATTTGGAACTCAGGCTCTTAAACCCATTTTCTTACTATGTGAAGTTTAAGGAGTTCTAGAGAAAAAGTAGTTAGTGGGATTTTAGAGAAAAACTATTTATTTTTTACTTTTAGTTTCTAGAAACTTGGGAACTTAGTAAGGAGTGTCTACAGCTCCGTGAAATAGAGCAGGGCTGCACTTCGTCTTTCCTGAGAAAATTTATTCTGGGTGCACTATGTGTAGTTCACTATCTGTTCTTATTTTAATTTTTGTCAGTGTCACTTATTAGCCAATTCTATTTCAGGCCATTTTCTCTAGCTAGGTGGCTTATTCATAAGGTAGCTAAGTCAACTATTATAATTAGACTATTTAAATGAGGTCTTCCAGAGAGTTTAGAATGCTAAGGAAAATGGATGGGATGTTAATGTATTACCAAGGAAGCAAAAATGGTTCTTGCTGAGGGAAATTTAATAAAAAGGTTGCTGGTTAAACCCATACCAAGGAACACATTGAACTGGGGTATCTACATGTACATGAGATAGCATGGGAAGAGAAAGGGATTTCATCTCTAAAATAATTGCTATAGTCACTCTATTATAGATAGCTATGTTACAAATGTTATAGGTAGTCAGATAGGACTAGGACCTTGAAGGAGCCATGTAGAAGATGAGAATACAACTGTGGTTGGAGGTACATTGCCAGAAGGTCAGATTTCCAGACAAAAGATAGAATGCCTACACCTACATACTTTCACAAGGGATGAGCAACAATTACTGATACTCTAAATAGGTATCAATCACCTAGGGTGAGAGTCCAAAACTTCCCTGGCTACCCCTTCCAGGAAAAGTCCTTGTTCATCCTTGTACACTTGCAAAGTTATTTGCTTCTCCATTGGATCAATACTACCTAAGCAACTATACTTGTAATCTTATTGGTTGACTAAGTTTTGCCCCACCTTATACCCAACCCATGATTTTGCTCCATAAAGCTTCCCCTGAAAAGTGGGCTCATAGGTAACCCACTTTCCAGCCCCCACTTCTGTCTCTTTTAGACAGAAGCTTTCTTTTCCCCCAGTAAATATTTCCTGCTCTTTACTTCCATTGTTCCTTAGAATTCACTCTTTTACAATTTTAGGGAACATTAAGTCAGTGTATCAGACATCTAGCAGGTTGGGACTTCCAATATTTCCCTTATAATATTTGGCTTATTTGGAGGTCCTATGTCATTGCCATATCACTTGGACTGTTTGTAGACATTGTTTAAAAATTCAAATGTTGATTGAGATGGACTTTATATATCATAAGCACAAGTCTAGGTAAAACTTCATAGGGTCTACAGTCATACATATAAATAGGAATAAAAGTTGTTTTCGAATGGGGAGCAATAAAGGGGAGTACAAAGGAAGTGGGAGAGCAACATTTGTGGGTGAGAGGTGAAGTCAACAACTACAACAGTGAACTACTTCCTCTAAAGTTAGGTTGTTCTTAGTGTGACAAAAATTGATGGATTGTATCTAGCTTGCCCTGAGAGTGGCTCAGAGATCAAAGTCAAAAGAAAGGAGAGGAACATAGTAACATAAATGTGTCTTCTGTTACTATTGATCAGTTCACCTAATCATTTGTGGGGCAAAATTGAAAATTAGGAAACTGATCTTATAGATGTAAAAATAAGTTGGACATCATTATCAAAGTAGATTGGGAAAGGTTATCTCTTGGATAAAAAGATTTCAAGATGTATTTGATTTTTTTTGTACAGGGACTAAACTCAGAAATTTTGCTCCAAGGCACACACCCACACACTCATTTTTTAAACCACCCCTTAGACCTTTTCTTACTAAGTTGCACAGTCTTGGGAGAACTTTTGATGCTGTTTCCAACTGCATGACTGTTGAGATGTCAAGCGTATATCAATTTGCCAACAGAAAATTGGAGACCTCTAATCACCATGATTTACCAAGCATTCAGTGGTTGGGTAAAGTAAATGTCAATGAAGCATGATCATGCAAAATTTAATCCCAGCCACTTGGGAGACTGAGACAGGAGCATTGCAACACTAACCCCAGCCTGGACAATTGAAACAGATCATATTGCAATCTGAAGTAAATATTTTGCGATGTACTTCCAGTCTAATTCATCTAAGATGCATGAGGCCAAGTTAAAACTTTAGTACTACAGAAAAAAAAATTATTTGGTGGGAACATTTCAGTTTTGTAAATTATTTACTTTTCTCACTGGTGGTACATGGTAAAATACTTGCTCATCATGGTAGACAGTAGTAACGAGTCATTGCTCTGTCAGCAACTGGACACCAAGCATGAAGAGCCAGTGGTTTGCAGTGCACTGTTTTTGTAAAGTTTATGAGATATTTAATATTTTAGTAATAATTTTGTGTTGTGTTACATATATTTCCCTAAACACAGATCAAGGCAATTGTGTTGAGGAGGTTTAAAAGATCAAGGCTTGACAATGATGTTTGATTGATCAGTTATGTTCTGTGCAGTTTCAGTACATTTTATTTGCAACTTTCTTTGGGTAGATCATGATATTTTCCCTTTAAAATTCAAGTGGCATCTGTAAACTCAGTCTGTCAACTCTTTGAGAGACCTTTTATGTTTGTTTTGGTATTGTAAAAAGGTCCTATGTTCTGGTCATATTCTCTGGCTTACATCACTATGATGAGAGGATAGAATAAAATGTTTCAATTAAGACACAGGGCTGAAGAGTTTGACCACAAGACACCAAGCATGTGCAAAGCTAAAGAAAAAACACTTGCATTCCTAGTTCTGCTTTATGCTCATTCTGTAAACCCTTCTAGCTGTTTAACCTTGGGTCAGCTTTTGCCTTTCTGTACTGTGTTGTTCACTGCTATAATTCCACTTCTCTTCAATGACCTTAATGGGCTGGAGGCAGGTCTGTCTTAAAACTCTTTCCCCTTTGTAATGATTTATACCTCTCTGGGGGAGGAGATGACCATAAGCCTTTGTGATATGTTCCATAAGTGACAAGAGAGTGGGATCCCAGAAATTTTCCTAAGTGTCTCCTGGGTTCCACAAACTCTGAGGACAGAACTTTTGTTAGCATCCTGGAGAAACCTGTGGAAATGGCCTACAGACAAAGGCAAAGTTGAGTTAAAGCACAGAGCTTGAGTTCAAGGCATCTTTTAGTCTGTCCTCTACATCTCCCAGTGAGTATCATCATAGACCATCAAGCATTAGAGCATCCTCTGCCTTTTCACACTAGTGACATATGAAAAGTACTGCAAGTAGTGGGGACAAGGAAAAAATACACAAAACAGAGTATTTTGACTAGTGTCATTGATTCTGCTTGGGCTTGGCTTGCAGGGAATTTTGGCAGCTTTTTTGGTGTTTATTTGCCCATCCCAGGTACCTTAGTCAGTAGCTTATGTGTCTGCTACACCCACTAAGTCAGTGATTTTTGTACATTGGTGATTGTACACACCAGAAAACATATGAATGTGTCTCACCTTTTTTGTTACCATGGTGTAGCACACGAGCCAAATTTATAGCATGGGTAGAGGCCAAGGATGTTGATCAATGTCACATAACACACAGGACAGCCCTCAAAAGAATGAAACATTGCACCCAAATATCATTGGTGCTCTGCTTAACAACCCTGTTGTGTGTCTTCTTTCCACACTGTGGCCTGCTCAACACTACTGGATTATATACCATAGTTTACATGCATCATTTTTGCTGACGATAGACCCTGGAGACCCGTGAGGACTGTACATGTGCTCTTCCACTGAGCAACACATCAGGTTCGTGCACATTTAGGTTTGTTGTGCCCAAAAGTAAGATAGAGGGTTCATCCTGTGTTTTACAAGATTCATTGAATTTTATTTTTCAGATTTATTCACATTGCTGTAAGTCTTGACATAATCCCCACTGTTTGTCCCCATAACATTTTCTTTGGCATTCCACAGTTATGGAAAACCAGGCTTGTCTAGTTTTGTCGCTGGTGTAAATGCCACAAGGCTCATTCTTTTGCTGCCCTGGAAGCAGATTTGACAAAGTGCCATAGATGCTCAGGGCTCAGGAACCTATTTGCTCATGCATAGAGTATGCATCCATTTAAATCTTAATGTACACCATTCATAGTAAACACACCAGCGGGCTATAGTTCCTATTTCTCATAGGCAATCAACATTAGGCTTTTTCTAATCCGATGAGTTTCATGGATTTATAGGGAAATTTAATGAAGGCTTTCCTTTTTATCAGTCTTTTATGCCTTCATTTTATGCATCCTGTTTTTTTTTCCTATGTAAGCCCTTCTATAAAATATCTTTTACATCATATTCTCACATTTCTGATAAGAAATTTTTATAAAATCTTTTTATTCTGGGTGTTTCCTCACTACTTGTAAAGTATGAACGTGGCTTTTCATAATATTTCCATCTGCATATTAATTTCATAAAATATTTTCTTTCCTGAACTTACACCCTAAGGTACTTATTGTTGTATCTTAAAAGTCACCTTAACATTTATAGTTTTAACTCCTAGATTTTTTTTTTTTCCTTTTTTCTTATTTTGTTTCATACAAGGTCCAGCTATGTATTTCAGGCTGGCCTTAAACTCACAAGATAGCCTGTGCTGTCCAAAATACTTATGGCAGTTTTCCTGTCTCAGCTTCCTGAGTGCTGGGATTATGGGTGTGCACAACCATGCCCTACCTACATATTCTTATATAGTACTTTTTGTCATATATTACTCCCACATTTTATGTATTTTTGAATCTACATAGAGTATACACTTGAATGTTTGTGATGCAAAAATCAGATTCATCAGGCATATAAAATGAGCCGTTTACCACAATAAAGGAATGATGTATCACATCTTACGTTTGATTTGTAGTGCCAACCTTATCAAAATTCAGTTTGTTTAAAGCAAACGTATTTCTTGATACTTCTTTTAAATTTAGTATGTCTACGTGTTCTCTCAGTTTCAAGTTTAAGTGACTGACTGTATAGCACATTCCTAACATGGGAAAGAAGATCTCTCTTTTTTATTTGAGATTTGAAAAATATAACACTATCCTTTTTTGTAGAAGAAATTCTATTTTGATGTTAAATTTAGAGTTGTTTTACTGCTATTCTAAATATAGTTATATTAAGTGTATAATTTAAAAATTTGTAACATAATACATCATCAAATCTGAGTCTGTACATTATTCTCCTAATATCCAGACCTCCAGTTTTATTTGTGTGCATGATTTTTCTCTTTGGAGATGTTGTAGACTTTTAAATAATTTGTTGATATAGTATACAGTATGTTTTAGAGATTTCAAACTTGGTAGGCTGTGAGATCATTTCTAGGTTTCAGTGATGTCCTTATTCTATAATGATAAGTGAGCAGCATATTTATTAACAAAACAACATATTGACAGAGGTTGATGGGAACATCTAGTTGACTCCTTTCAAGAAAGATTTCCAAATATTTGGAAAAATCTTAAACAAGTTCAATTTTCTAATTAAATATATTTTAGACAGTGTAGTTTTTCCCCCTAAATTGTTTGTTATATCCACATGGCATAAGGACAGTCTTGCATTTTTATTCTATTAATAGCAAAATATGTCTTTTCTATTTTCACTGATAATCAGCTAAACACTCTTTTTAAACAACAGCCTTTTAGAGTTCTCTATAGTTTTTGTGTGTACTGATCATCAGATCAAAATGTTTGAGAGCTGTATTGACTTATAATTTGTGTTCTGATTGCATATCATGTGGCATCAGTGAGTTTCAATGAGTATTAAAACTCTGAAACATTATGACCTCTTTCCATTTGATCTTGGCCTTGGAGACATAGTCTTCCTGTTATTGTTCTCAAATTTTTTATCTTGATACTTTCATCATTCATGCACAGAGATTTTACTTCTTTTATTTCAATGCTTTTGTTAGTTTTTGTCTGTATTGTTTACTTGTCCTAAAGTAACACATGAATTTTTGTTTCCTGTAACAGAATAGTGGAGACAGTGAATATCCTTGAGTTATTTCTGATTTTGAAATAATACATGTACTGCATCACTATTCATTGTAACATTTACTAGTTTTATCATATATGTGCTTTCTCAGGTTATTATTCACAGAACAGTGTTTTCCTTCATTAAAAGCCTGTAAGAAATAATTAACAAAAATTGAGTTTTAGAAAATACTTTTGTCAAGATCCAAGCAATATGATGAGTTCTTTCTTTGTTGTTGTATAGTTTCACCACATTTTAATGATGCTGCACCATTCTTCAATAAGATTAAGAAATACAGGGGGCTGGGGATTTAGCTCAGTGGCAAAA
>NW_004955546.1:215168-218469 GCF_000276665.1 Chinchilla lanigera
CCCTTGTATTTTGCTAGGTAATATTTTGTCCTGGATTTGATAATCTACATACATATGTGTAATGGGCCAATATTTGTCATTTCTTATAAACATGCTATGTGGATGTAGGTAAAGAAACTGTTTTGCAGTATGCCCTTATATTTTGCTAGGTAATGCTTTATCTTGGACTTGAAAGTCTGCATACATATGTATAATTGGCCTATATTTGCCTTTTGTTATAAACACATTGTCTGGATTTGCTTAGGTAAAGTGTGCAGTAACCTGGTGACATGGGCTACAGAGATTTCTTACAACTGTTTTGATTAAAAACACTTGTTTCTCTGCCCAGCTGAATATATAATTTTTATTATGTTTATATTTGTATATATGTGCTATATATAATAAATATTTTCATACTGGGAAATCGGTACGTACACAAATAGCATCTTGATCAATGTCAGAAAAGTTTCAGTGAGTCACTCAGAAAACCACTGGGAGATAAATTGATGAAAAAAAAGGTTTTTTTTTATTATTCCTTTGGTTGCTTGCCAACTTATTACATTCTCCACCATCTGCCTCTTCATTTGTCAGATTTGTAAATTATACATTTATGAGAATTTTCCACTATTTAAAATTCATTAAGTGATAATTCTGTTATATATTTTATTTTAAAATATCCTGATTCACAAAGTGCAGTTGTATGTATCTATAATACCAGCATTCATGGGGCTAATGCAAGAGGATCAAGAGTTGATGGCAGCATGGGTCAGTGAAATCTTTTCTCAGAAACTAGTATAATCATTTTTTTCTCATTTTCATTGTATGCTTTCCTGCTGCCTCTTTCTTATTACTCCATCTTGCCTTTTTAAATATGTTTACTCTTTTTCCGTTAGTTATTCATTGTGTTTTTGATGAAATGGTTTTGCTAAATGTTTTTCTCAGAAGCTATATATGTAAGTGAAAGTGTTCTTTCCAAACACTGATGCATCATGAAATCATTGCTTAATTCTATGCATCTCTAAATTATTTCATGCCTTTCTATAGAAACTATTTATTTAATAATATATTTTTCAGCTGAGCATGGTAACTCATGCCTGAAATCCCAGCATCTAGAACTCAGTTGCAGGAGGATCTGTATAAGTTTGAGGCCAGCCTGGGTTACCTAGTGAGTTCAAGAACATTCTCGACTACATAGTATTTACCAGTCTAAAAATGAAAAAAACATATTTTACATCAAAACCACATGAGTGAACTAATAATATAGTTCAGTGGTAAACTGCTCAGTGTAACTAAGTTCCAATATTCCATCCTTCCAGTGAGAAAAGATAACAAGTTGGAATTATGAAGTTATTTCTTTGCTATTATTTATAGCATTTGTGTATTAAATCTATAAACATTTAATCTTTGTAACTGAAGAAAAATTTCTTATATCCTAATAGAATTTTGTATATTTCTATTCTTTTTTTAAAAAATTATATCTTGTTTATACACAGTGAAAGTATACTTAATAACTATTATTTGACTATTTCTAAGTGCATTAAAATTATCACTTTTTCAGTGCATTTGTGATGGATGGTAAATTCATCACTAAAATCTACATTACGTATACTGATTGAGGCAGGTCTATTTCTGAGTGATGGTGTGCTATTTACTACTTGAATTTCAGGGAAATTTTATAAAATATTTGCAATTACCCTAGGTTTATACCAATACAATCTCCTGCTAAATCACCTAATTCTGACCTTTAAATTTTGACCCCCTTGCTTTAGTTTCCAAAAAGACAAATTTCAAAATATTTAGCACGTTTCATTCTCCCTTTTTTTTTTTTTTTTGTCCTTTCGAAACAGGTTTCACTATGCAGTTCAGGCTGGCCTTGAACTCACTTTGTAACCCATGTTGGCCTCAAACTCGCAGTGATCCTCTTGCCTCAGCCTCCTGAATGCTGGGATTACAGCTGTGCATGACCACACCTTACTTCCTTTCACTTTTGTATTCAATAGCAAATAAGACGTGGATTGACTGCTGATATACACATTAAAAATAAATCAAAATATTGAAGTAATCAAGGAAAAATACCAACACTCTGAGAGAATACATTTTGTTAAAAATATCCAAATCAAATGGGTGTTTCCAAGAACATGGTCACTGTAAGTAATGCAACCTGATCGCTCATGCCTGTTTGCAGTACTCCCAATGCATGCCTCTGTTTTGAGTTAGTGTTAACAAAAGCCAATATGTTGTTCAACACTGGCTTAAAAACTTAGTATATTGGTCTCATTTTTATCATTCACTACAATGAATGTTAAGACCATTATAATTGTATAAGAGAGAAAAAAGACTGTACAATGCCTAGCAAGTTGTTCAGTCACCTAAAGAGTTTAAGCTGCTGTTTGGTCTGTGTCACAAATTAAATTTTCCCATTGTGCTGCATTCTGTTTTAGATCTTGGCAGATACAGCAGCCATTCTGTTGAGAAGTATTGAAACTTGTCTTCGGTTACCTTCTTTGGCTTACTGGTTTACCATGGCAGCTCCAATCACTTTCCTTTCTGCTATATTTGTGATGAATCTGTTCACACTGCAGGGGAATCTTCTCAACAGGGCACTGTGTGAAGTGAATACAGACTGCACACGTTCATATACCTATTCTTGTCTGCTTTTTGCATCTCTAAAACTATGCTTAGTGTCATTGTCAATGGTGGTCAACCTGTTGTGCCTCCATTACTTTATCACTTATGTGTCTTGAGCTCAGTGGATGTTCTTGTTTTTACCCTTTGCTAGACTCAATTCTTGCTCATTATGCCCAGTATTTGTCTATTTGCCTGACTCTGTTATAGTATACATTTTAGCTTCTGTGGCAGTGTCTATCTTGTGGCTTTATTCTGGGATGTGTTCAGTTACGGCAATTATGGTAACGATAGTAAGCCTCTATGTTGCCTTGTGTGAGTCTAATAGTATCCAAGATTTTTCCTGCCACATTTTCCCTTACAAGGGACCCGTGTACAAAGCACAAATCCTACTTATTGTGTTTGTAGTCTCATAAGTTGTTCAGTCCTCATTATCCTCTCCTATGTCTTCATTTTATCTGCCATCATCAGCACCCTGTGCTGAGGGGTGGCAGATTGCTTTCTCTATGGATATAATTTACTTCACTGTGTTTGGCAAGCTCTCCGGCTTTTCTTTGTCAGTTATTTCCAGCCCAAATGCTAAAATATCTCAAAGGAGACTTCAGAGTCAGACAGAGAAGGTCAACAATCCTCTAACTTGAATCACAATCCCTAACCTGAAATTATACTACAAAGCTACTGTAATAAAATCAACCTG
>NW_004955546.1:219924-228912 GCF_000276665.1 Chinchilla lanigera
TGTTAATTTCCTACCACTTTGTAACTCTGTACTGTCTGTACTGTTCTTTTGCTATTTTTTAAAGGTTGTCTGTCTGTTAATGTTTCCTCCTTTTATTTTTAAAATTAAAAACGGAAAACAATCCTCTTAACTTTTAGTTCTAGGAATAAGGATCAACACAACAACAAGAACAAGGCCTTCCCCTTCAAATTCTGTCCTAGAAGTTCTGAGGCTTGGGATGTAGTAAGTAAGAGCACTCTGGCCTCCATGTTTCTTCCTTTTCTTCCATCCACCAGTCTTCTCTCCATGCTTCTTTTCTACCATAGTTTGGGTGTTTTCATCTCCTTTTTGCATTCTTTCTTTGCTGCATTTCTCTTTCCCCTCCCATTCTTATTATTTCCCTACTTTTTTCCTCCTTGCTTCCATCTATTGCTTTCATACTACTCCTTTTTTAACTTGCCACTCAAATCTCTTCCTCTTTCTTACCCTTTTCCCTTCATTCCTTATTATTAGCTGTACTGCAAAAGGTCTCCAAATTCTTTGTATATTTATTAATTAGAAATTGTCTTTTACTCCAGCTTTACTAGAATATACATTATTACTCTCTGATTCATTCACTTATGAATATATATAGTCAACAGCCTAGTCCATTTAGAGTGTTTTGTTTTGCCCCTAAAGAACCCTGCCTCTTTGTTACTTCTACTTTCCCAAGCCTTAAGAATGGCTAATCTACTGTGTATTCTATACATTTTTATCATCTCGGCATTTTGAATAAATGAATAATTCAACACTGTCTCTGTGCCTGTCTCTTTTTTTGCATTATATTTCTAAGATGGATTTATATTATAGCTTTTAGCAGAAGTTTCTTTTCATGAATGAATATTATTATGGGAAACTTACATTTTTGGTTATTTATCAACTTTTAGGCCTTTCAGTTGTTTCTGTCTTTTAATTTTTATGAATATTAAGTTGACATGTCATTGTATAGTACATTTTAGCCTATTGAATGTGCCAAGTTTATATTTTGTCAGTAAAGAATGTAAGAGGATGCAGAAAACAAGTTAAAAGAAGCTTATGGGGGGCTGGGGATTTAGCTCAGCGGCAAAGCACCTGCCTGGCAAGTGCAAGGTCGTGAGTTCGGTTCCCGGTACCGGAGAACCGAAAAAAAAAAAAAAGAAGCTTATGAAAGAGAAAAGCTCCTGATTGCAGAAGGGAGCAAGAAAGTAGATTGCAACTGATGTTCTAGAGGCTTTTGTATGGTGAAATTGCATTGTTTAGTGGTTCTTTTTCATGCAGTAAAATCATTTTATAGATGCCCTTAGGTGAAGTTAAAATTAACTTATTGGGTTACAATAAGTTGCTTAGCTATTATTGATCTAGTACTAAAACAAGGCATGTAGGAAGGATTCATGTACAGTGATCGTTTAGTTTATCTGTTACTGTTACTACAAAAATGAACAAGACCTTCCTGGAAGGAATAAGAGGTAATGTCTCAGTGTTCTGGTCATCCATCTACTTGCTTGTTACATTACTTAGACTTACCTGTGTGGTTGGTAGTAGTTACAGTTATTTATCTATGGTGAAACTTCTGGGCCTAACCATAATGTCTGCATCTTGTGGCCTGGTTTCTGTCGTCTTAGCTCTTAACTACAGACCCAGTTCACCTCCTATCAGCCTAATCCCTTTCGAACTACTTATCAATCTTAACCTAACTATCTGCAATATAGACATACACATTTTTTGTGTGGATTTATATCCTCATAACTCTGTGTGCATAACTAAGATAGTAATTAATGAGTAATATGGAAATAATTATGATTATAAATGGATTGTTCTATCCAAAATTATGATAAAATCTAATTACCAGTGGTATAGATGACTAAAGGAAAGCCCAGTGGTATACACTAAATAGGTGAAATCATTATCTGAATAAATATGCACAGTGGGGTTACTTAGGAGGCAATTAGAAGTGCAACAGCAAACAGAAACATCAAAACAACTCCCAGGATTTGAAGGCAGATTTACTTGTGTTGATGGGCACTGAACAAAATCACTCCCAAAATATCAGTCCCCAACGGCTCAGGGAGAGAGATTCTTATGGGGTTGCAAGCAAGAAGCAGAGTACCTGGCTGTCTTTGGTTCTTACAATATACATCATAGTGGCCAGCTATGCATCACAGTGACCAGCCATTTCTAAGAAACAAAAGTAACAGGATCTTTAACTGGAACTATTACCTGAGCAACTAACAAACTGAAGTATACTGGCAGGGGGGCCAGATCTTCTGCTGCATTTCCCCCAATCTTTTAATTTCCCTGGAAAATCTTTGCTGGGCATATAACATGGGATCTTCTGAGGCAAGACCCAACTAGAAGCAGTCAGTGATCCTATAATGAGTCCTAGCCAAGGTCCCCGAGATTGTCTCATGGCTCTATTTGGTGCCAAATATAGAAATTCCTTTCCTTGACCACATCATGGTCCAATGAAGTTTATATTTGTAGTCCCAAGGAAAAGTTATTGGAATTCCAATAAATTAATTCCACTCTACCACATCTAGTGCATCCCTGGTGAGAATAAAGACACTAAGGCATATTTGTAGTCATGGTAAGCCAAGCGGGTCCTAAGTCCAGTAAGAACAATGGCTCACCCGAACAAAGGCCCCAGGGCCAAACCCAGGTTTTACTAATTCATGAAGAGGGGAGTGGTTGAGGATGAGTAACTGTGAGAATGGTGAGAAGTACTCATTGGTGAGTGCTGTGAGCTGGGCTATGTAGGAGATGAGATAGTTCTCGGCAAAATGCAGAGAGAGAGAGAGAGATGCAGAAAGAGCAATCTGCATAACATGGTTTGAGGGAGTGTCTAATGTTTGGGGGTTGGTGCTTCAGCTTGGATGTGCTATCTTCATGCCCTGAGAGGTCATAGCCTCTTTTCTCAAGACTCAGTCTCAGACAAGAGCATGGCAGCATCTCTCAGCCTAGCTCACACATACTACTTGAGAGCTACAGGAGGCGCATCACTGATCTATGGCACTGCTTTAATGACTACACATCAGCATCTCAGCTAGACCATGTGCGATTTTCTGTGAACAGTGTTCTTTAGAATTTATAATCAGTATTGTAGACGTTGCAAAGAGAAATATTTTCAGAGTTTTCTTTTTGTGTAATTATTGTTCACAAGTGTTGATACGTGAATCGAGGGAAAAGTTCTTTCTCATCCATTCCATTGGGCATCTGGTTCAGGACTTTTTAAGTTTACTTGAAGAGAATCATGTCTATCTCCAGGATTAATAGCATAAGGCTTTCTCTGAACACTGGGTAGAAGTCACTGGTCTGTACAGTTTGGTAAATTCCAGAGTGAGGGAAATGTGTGTAAAGTGTATCAGTTGATTCTCCATTCTTGCAGAAGTCTATTTCTTTATTGTGTTCTTCTACACTTCCATTTTCTCTAGTGATTTACTCAGAAAAGTTTTGTTCTTGTTTCTTATTCAGTGTTTTCTCTTAAGTAAGATATATTGCAATCTTTTTTTAGACTTATGTTCACTGATCTTTACACTACAAATAAAATCTTTATGCTGTGTACACAGCAAGTATTTTGTTCTTGTCTGGTTTATTTCCCATGATTTTTATATATTGCAATTTATCCTTCTAATTCTGCTGTTTGCATAATTTTCTTCTGAAGAAACACTTTTTTCACCTCTAGAAGTTTTTCGCCATGAATTCTCAAGGCATTCAAGTTTATTCTGACCTTTTCAATATGGAATTTAATTATTGCAGTTATTGTACATAGAACAGAAGAGTATACAATCCAGGTTTCCAAGTACATACCTGTTTCTCCCTGAACATAAATGAAACAGATTGTGATTTCTTCCAGAGAAGCATAACACCAGCTCTTTCATGAATCGGTATTCCATATACATGTGGACACATTGAAGACTGTCTTCCTTTCATGTGATCCATTCTCTCTACTAATGAGACAGTCTCATGAAAGTTGTAATTTGAATGTCATGTATATTATGGAAGCTATCAATCTTCTCGCTGTTAGATTTTTTATTATACTGTACTGCTATATTTTTTAAATCAGAGCTGGCATTTATAAGTGACAATTTTTAAGTTTTCCCTTTTTTGAGGGGGGAAATTTGAGGCAGCGTCTCATTTTGTATTTCAGACAGGCTCTAAATTTACTATGTAGCCATGGCTGGTCTCAGACTCATGGCAATCCTCCTACATTAGCTCCCAAGTCCTGGGATTACAGGTATGTACCACTACTCCTTGCTGAAATCCTCCTTTTGTGCCTAACTGCTTTGTGATTATTGGTTTTCAATGCATATCATACATTTTAGTCATCTTCTTCTCATTACCCTCCCATACCTCTTTAGAATTTCTTCTGAGTGCAAGGTGACCATTTGATGGCACTGAGCTATAAGATAATATGCCACCTTTTCCCTATTTTCATTCTTCATAAAGTTGTTCTAACAAAACTTTCCATGAACATTTTAATTAGTATTTATAAACATTAATTGATGTTCAGTAATTTTTTTTCTTTGAAACAAAAAAAAAAATTCAAGTTTCAAAATGCTGCCTAAGTATAATCAAAGAAAGGACTCAATGCCATAAATAGTAAGGTTTGAAAAGAGGTAATGCGTACGACTTATCAAAGTCATTTGTTAGATATTCCTCTGCCCCAGTGTTTTATGGATGGTGGTCTGATAGGCTCCCTCTGTGAGTTCTGCTTTACAGACAGTGTACAGGTACACTTACAGTGACTCAGCAAAATAACCCATGCTCCTGTTCTGCTATTGTTTTAGCAATGACTGAAAATCTATTATCAGAAGTGGTGTCTTGGCCAGGCATGGTGGCACAGACCTGTAATCCCAGCATTTGGTAGGCTGAGGCAGGAGGATTGCCATAAGTTTGAGGCCATCCTGGGCCAAGGCAACCTGAATTACGTAGCAAGACCCTGTCTCAAAAAACTGAATAAATAGGGCTGGGGGTTTAGCTCAGTGGCACAAAGCCTGCCTGGCAAGTGCAGAGTCGTAAGTTCGACTCCTGGTACCAGAAAAAAAACAAAAAAACAAAACAAAACAAAAAATAACCTCAAAAAACTGAATAAATAAAAGAAATGATGTTCTGAAAGAAATGTGCATACACATGGAAATAATGATCAAGACATGAAGTTAATATTTGAAGGTTGCACCTTCTGTTCAGATGTTTTGTTGAGATAAGATCTCACTATGTAGTTCAGAATGGCCTTAAACTGACTGTGGAGCCCACGCTGGTCTTGAACTCATAGTGATCCTCCTAACTCAGCCTCCTGAGTGCTGGGATTATAAATAGTTACCACCATACCTGGCTCTCAGTGAAACTTTTTATGAGAGGAGTTATCTCAGGCTGTGAGTTTCAACCTTCCTTCAAGAAATATATTTATGATCCTTTAGGAGGCAGTGACCTTTGAGGATGTGGCTGTGAACTTCACTCTGGAGGAGTGGGCTTTGCTGAATCCATCCCAAAAGAAGCTCTTCAGAGATGTGATGGGGGAAACCTTTAGGAACATGGCTGCTATAGGTAAGGATGATAGCTCTTTCTCACTTGTACTATCAGAGAATATTGTTTGTTGCTTATGAGTGCAATTTCATTAAATAGATTCTGAAAACATTTTGAAAAATATCTCAGGCCTGGTTACTTTACAGTATGAATCTAATTGAAATCTGTTGATTTTTATGTAATGATACAGTGACTATTTCTATTTATATAATTCAGGAAGAAACCTGGATAACCAGGAAGTTGAAGAAGAGTACAATAATTACTGGAAAAACCTAAGGTAATTTGCACTTACAAGGAAAAGGAATGTCCCTTAAGAGTCCACATATGAGGAGAAACATGACCATCAAAAAAATGAGGCCATGTTCAAATTTATTTAATCTCACAAAAACTCTCCAAAAATGTACACAGCTTGACTATGTATACATTTTTAAATTTAGAAATATCCCAAAATAGGAAATTGAAATAGTATTGAAATCATATAACAAGTGACAAGATCTGATATATAATATAAAAAAAATCTTCTTTTATGATCAACATCATGAATATGTATGAAATTGTATTTAGGCATTTTGCATAGATGTATGTGAAAAGAATAAAATTTGAGTTTTTTTCAGGATATTTATGTGTACATGTGAATATGAGGCATTCAGTATCTAAAAATATTGCTAACTTAGAAGCATTATTCAAAGTGCAAGTGAATGCTAGTGTTGTAATGGATATTTTAAGTCACTGTCCAGAGAATTGAGTCAGTTCATTTTTTAAAATTCTTAGAAGCACCCTCCAACATTGTTGGTAGGCATGTTAAATGATCATCAGTATACAGACTGTACTACCAATTTCTATTAGTTTATTGAAAGGAACAGTTACTGCTTAATTGTTTGATCAATTTTGCATGCCTATATCTGGTAATCTGAATAACTACTTTGAAGCTAACAATACGCAGTATAACAACCATTGTCAATTTCCCATCATCTTGTTTTCAAATTCTATATTCTTTTATTGGTTTTTTTTTTGTTGTTGTTGTTGTTCTCTTTAAAATAAAAAAGTAAAAATAGAAATTCCATTTAATCCTAGCTTACCTCTCTTTAGTATATTCCCAAAAGAGTTCAAATCATCATATCTTACTGATACATGCATACTTATACTCAAAGCAGGTCAGTTCATAACTACTTAGCTCTAGGATCAGCCTACATGTCCATCATTGCATGTACTGATAAAAAAATTTTTGATAGACTCAGTGTGATGGTGCATTCTTATAAAGCCAGCATTCTGAAGAGATAATTGAGCAGAATGGCAAGTTGAAGTTCAGCCTAAGAAACTTAATCTTCAATGAGAATCTCTTTCAAAATAAGACACAAAGGAGCAGGAGATGTAATTCAGTACTAAGCTATGTTTAATTTCCAGCACTGAAAAGAAAATGTGCTAATAATGAGCCATGAAATTAATGACATTATGTCATTTACCAACAGAAGTGTGTGGGTTACATAACGTTACATAACGTTACATTTAATAAAGCAGGTGCAGAATGTAAAATGTCACGTTTCCTGCTATATAAACCAAAAATATAAATTAGGGTGTGAAATAAAGGAGAGGTGATAGACAAAAGAAAGGCTGACATTTTACAGATAGGAAAGACAAACAGAGTAAGGGTAGAAGGTGAAGAATGATGGGGAAAAGGTATCAAATATAATCAATATATGATATATATACGTACCAGTTGCCCAGAATGAAACTAAAACTTATGTATTGCAAAATATACAAATTTTAATATTCCCAAATAAACAGTACTATTTGGAGAATGATTGTTTTAAGGGTAACCGACAGTCCATTTAATTCATGGTCAAAATTTCAAGAGAATGTGTTCTAGTAAATCATTAATATCAAGACCAATTTTACTGTGTTTTTTTTTTCTTACCAGAAATGAAGAGGTAGAGAAATGCTATCAGTACAAAGACTGGAATCAGTATAAAGAAAAATTCCTTTGCACTATGGATGCTAATGTAGACATAAAACAAGCAGGTTTAGTACCATCTGAACGCCTTGCTTGTAGAAATCTCCAGATTGGGTATTTGACATTAAATGTGCCCATCAGAGGTCCCACTGCTCTGAAGCCAGGTGAGTATTTGGGATCTAAAGAAAAGCAGTGCAAGGGTAATGAAATTGGAAGAAACTGTGATGACTTCCAGTCCTTTCACAAGCATGCAAGAACGAAGGCTGGAGAGAAACCCTATGAATATGATCAATGTGGGAAATCCTACTGTGGTCTTAGTGAAAGAATTCACCTTAGAGAGAATACCTTTGTATGTAAGAAAAATTTTAAAGCCTCCAGAACAATCAGTGATGTTCAGATCCATAAAAGAAATCACAGCAGGGGGAAACCCTATGTATGTAAGCAGTGTGGGAAAGTTTTCAGTACACAGAGTTATTGTAAAATACATGAAAGGATTCAAACTGGAGAGAAACCCTATGTATGTAAGCAGTGTGGGAAAGCTTTCAGCACACATAGTGTTTGTCGAATACATGAAAGAAGTCACACTGGAGAGAAACCCTATATATGTAAGCAATGTGGGAAAGCTTTCAGCACACAGGGTTATTGTAAAATACATGAAAGGACTCACACTGGGGAGAAACCCTATGTATGTAAGCAGTGTGGAAAAGCTTTCAAAACACGTGTTGATTGTCAAAGACATGAAAGGAGTCACACTGGGGAGAAACCCTATGTGTGTAAGAAATGTGGGAAAAGTTTCAGCACACACAAAAATTGCAAAATACATGAAAGAAGTCACACTGGGGAAAAACCTTATGTATGTAAGCAATGTGGGAAAGCTTTCAGTACATTGTATTATTGTAAAATACATGAAAGAAATCACAATGGGGAGAAACCCTATGTATGTAAGCAATGTGGGAAAGCTTTCAGCACCAACAGTCATTGTCGAATACATGAAAGATCTCACACTGGGGAGAAACCCTATGTATGTAAACAATGTGGGAAAGCTTTCAGCACACATAGTGTTTGTCAAGTACATGAAAGAACTCACACTGGGGAGAAACCATATGCATGTAAGCAGTGTGGGAAAGCTTTCAGCAGAAACAGTCATTGTCGAACACATGAAAGAATTCACATGGAAGAGAAACTCTATGTATGTAAGCAATGTGGGAGAACTTTTAGGACATGTGATGGTATTCAAATTCATGAAAGAACTCACACTGGGGAGAAACCCTATGTATGTAAGCAATGTGGGAAAGCTTTAATGACACGTGGTGGTTTTCAAAAACATAAAAGAAGTCACTCTGAGCAGAAACCCTATGTATGTAAGCAATGTGGGAAAGCTTTCAGATGGCACAATGAATGTAAAACACATGAAAGAATTCACACAGGGGAGAAACCGTATGTGTGTAAGCAATGTGGGAAAGCATTTAGATGGCACTATGACTGTCAAAGACATGAAAGAAGTCACACTGGGGAGAAAA
>NW_004955546.1:229205-274537 GCF_000276665.1 Chinchilla lanigera
GGGAGAAACTTTACATTTGTAAGCTTATTTTGAATATCCTGTGAAAATTTCTCATGTAGTGGAGACCTGTAGAAATAAATAATGCAAAAAGTTTTATGTCACTATTGCTCCATAAATTTCTCAAAGAATACAAATCCCTGATGGAGCTATCAGAAAATTCATAGATTGTGTGGTTTTTCAGTAAATAATTTGTAGATATGTAGATGATGTGTGTGTAATGTTTAATATAAAAATCTTGAGTTGACATAATTGTTTTTATGTGTCTGAGCATAATGCATAGTGTCATTTAATTAAGCATGGTGGATTGAAACAAGTTTTTTACTTTCCAATACACGTAGTGTTTTTGTAGTTTTTATTTTGTCTTTATAATTGGGAGGTATAACCCACTGAAAACTATTTTTTAGACTTGTTCAGATTTTGCACTGTTTTTGTTTTAAATTTTGGCATGTATTCTCTGTAACAAAAGATATTCTTGAATTTGATGCTATTTTCATATTAAGATATATATTTTCATAGATATCTGAATATGTGTTTTTGATAAAGTTGGATTTTTTTGACAAAATTTGTAGATTAGAAAATTCATTTTTCATGTTATGACAAGATACCTGCTTACATACCTACATTATTTTATATTATATCATGTACATAATGTTGGATTTGTTTGCATTTTAGATTCATTTCCATAAAATTTTATTCTTATAAAAATTTTACTTTTCATACTTACATTGCAGTGACTTTTAATTTACTGGTAATTTTTCCACCACATGTACCAAAAATAAACCGCTGTTGTGAGTTTCTGATTACCCCAGTCCTGCTGGACCATAACTTGTCTCCAAAAAGATACCATGAATCATAGTTATCTCTCCAGAAAGCATAAATGATGATATGATTTATCAGTAACAACACTTTCAAAAGAATGTTTTTCAGTTGTGGAGATTTTTTGGAGAGTATGGTTGCTATTAAATGTACAAAGCAAATGCCTTTATTCTATTCCCTCATACCATGGTGCCATTCTATCTTTGGTAATCATTATTGTTCTTACCTACAAATATATAATTTGACATTAAAGAAAACCTAACTCATGAGAGGTATCAATCAGTCTATTAAAAGCTGAAATTTATAATTTACATTGTGTTCTCTTTTTTTACCAATTTTTGTGACGTATTTTTACAATGCTATTTTTCATTATTCATAAGGTCCACTGTCTGATGTTGAGGTATGTTGCAAATGCTCTGAAACCTGTATACTTGGCCAAGGTGTGTGCATGAGTCCCAGTTGGTCTCCTGTGACATGTATTTTTAAAATCATTTCAACATTGAAATATAAAGTGTTTTATACAGGATTCATGACTACAAAAGCTACTCAAAGTCTGATGGGGTTATGTTTTTACAAATCTATGATATCATGAAACATAAGTGAGCAGTGCATTAAATACTCATAATGCAGTGAACACAATAGTTTGCCCACGCCTAT
The DNA here is from genome assembly GCF_000276665.1 of Chinchilla lanigera. Classification (NCBI taxonomy): domain Eukaryota; kingdom Metazoa; phylum Chordata; class Mammalia; order Rodentia; family Chinchillidae; genus Chinchilla; species Chinchilla lanigera. Next base: position 230,679 of record NW_004955546.1, read on the forward strand.
GCTTAGACACATAAATTACCTACCAGTTGTATAGGATCGTCTAAAAAGACATCTATTTTCTATCTAACATATCTGATATAATTCACTGAGTATAATACACTGCAGAGTACATTGCCAATGTTTACATCCTATGCTAACTTCCTTGTAGCACATTTCTGCTTCTTACCATCACCAGAAAGATATGTAGTATGTACTGCTATCCCAGGTAGTAATGGAATAATGAAAATAAAACACATTTTATCCTAAACACATTTACTTTCCTAATATTTTACCATAAAAAATAAGTCTTGTTAGGCTAGGTGATGTATGTTTTCAACCCCAGGAGGCAGAGGTGGGAGGAAAGCAAAATTGAGTCCTAATATTTTACCATAAAAAATAAGTCTTGGTAGGCTTGGTGATGTATGTTTTCAACTCAGGAGGCAGAGGTGGGAGGAAAGCAAAATTGAGTCCAGCCTATTCAACTTAGAAACTGTCTCAAAATATTTGTGAAAGGCCTGCAGATGTACCCAGTGCTTTAGTACTTCTACGTTTAATTTCCAGTATCAAAATTACTTTAACACTAACCATTACACATTAGTGTTTGTCTTTTTCTCACTTAATGTATAAAGGTCTAAGCCAAATACTATTCCTTATGTCCTAGCCATATGAGAGTCTGAGACAAAATGATCACAGCTTTGAAACCAGTGTGGAGGGGAGGGACTTAGCTGGATGCCTTAGCAAACTATAAAAAGTTCTCTTTTTATCTGCTTAAGTTTAAGGGAAAAAAGCAAGTTTCGGTCAAGAATATCCTTGTATGCTAGAACAATAAAAAAAATCACCATTGCAAATTATAATTTTGTTGCTCAGGAAATATTGTTCATGGTAATATTTGTACAACAGTTGTATATATGCCTGAATCATAGATTAAAACATAAACAGTGTAACATGAATAAGCCAGGTATCCCATATTCTGAATATAGAGACAAAATAGTTTTCTCAATGCTGTTTCTGGTGTTTTTAATAGAAAATCAGGTGGGAGGACACAAGAAACATAAAGAATGATATAAAATTTGAAAACCTGCAAAGACATGGACGCAAACAACAGAGAGCAGAAATAACCTAGATAATGAAAAATTTTTGCCAGGTACTCCTTAGAGAAGTAATACCTGAAAAACTGGGTTGCTGAAATGAATACACACTTCTCAGAAGAACAAATTGCCAATAAAAACCTGAATATGTGGCTAATAGAGAAATACACATGTATATATGAGTTTATTTTTCTCCTTTTCTCATATAGGAATTTTTAAGTTTCCTTATATAATTAGAGGCTGTATAGGCCTATAGTGGGTGCCTATAGGCTTAAACTTGGGGAACCACTGACCGCTCAAATGAAACTAGAATTTTAGGAATAAGGAGAACCAGCAATGCAACCACAGCCCAAGGGGGAAAGTTTGAAGGCCCATAAGGAACACTAATAAAGGTCTGTGTTCAAAGGCTGAACATTCTGGAGTCTGATGTCCTTGGATGATGACAGTGCAAAAAAACACACATACAAAATTTAAGAATGCAAAAGCAGAGCTTCCTTTTTTCCACTTTTTATTTTGATGCACCAATGCCCAGTCCTCTTGGATAACACCAATTTTTCTCATGAAATTTGTTTCCCTGTCAGATCAATGGCCCATATATCAGTTATTTTCTCTAAGAACACACTGAAACACGGAAGTGTGCTTTAACAGGTTGTGTGGCATGTCTCCATCAAGTTGTGTTGATAACCAGATTAATAATTCAAAAGCAAAAAATTGTAATAACTTCAAAATTTTTATTAATACATTTGCAGAGTATAGGGTTTACATTTCTTTTCAGAAAGTGTCACATGAAGCTAGGAATGGTGGGACATGCCTATAACTCCAGCACACAGGAGGCTATGTCGGAAGGATTGTTGTAAGTTTGAGGACATCCTGGGCTATATAGTGAGTTCAAGGCCAGCCTGAAATACATAGCAAGACCTTGTCCCAAAACAAAAACAGAAAAGTGACATATGTACACACCACATCTGGATATTTTTACTTCCCTTTCCCAAGTCCATTCTCCCCTTCCATCCATTTCTTCTTTTTCTTATAAAAGTACCATTGTGGATCTACCTGTGCATAATTTATCATAACTACATAAGTATTTAAAATGCACAGGTAGATCCACAATGGTACTGAATAATAAAATGGATACAATAAAACATGATGTAATCGGTGCCACACCCCATCTTCTAGACAGACAGGGGCAAGACCTGTGCTTCAAAACTCAGGCAGCCATGCAGCAAAGTTTGTGGTAGTTGATGTGATGCTTCAATTTTCATGCACTGAACTCATATGCTGTGATCATCACATGCTAATGCTGCACACTTGTGCGTCTCTATTTCTGGGGTTGCAGTGTGGCCTCATACCTATTATTTGGGATTTTGTTTCTTGGAAACATATTCTGTGCATTTTCTTTAGAAACACAGGAAGACTGCTGAAATCTTTTCACAGTTGCATATTTAGGGGTGTGACTCCCTCCTCCTATTTGGGGGTGATCGACTTTACCATTGGAAGTATAAAAGTTAAAACTTTTATAAGAAAAGATAAAAGATTAGTAACAAAAATGTGAAGTATTTGGAAGTACTTGGAATACAAATACAAAAATGAGAAGTATTTGGAAGTATACCATTGGAAGTATAAAAAGTTAAAACTTTTATAAGAAAAAATAAAAGATTAATAACAAAAATGAGATAGATATTTTCCAAGTAGAAACAGGATGAAGCACTCTTCACAGTGTTACAAATTATTTGCTTTAGAATAATATTCCAACCAGAATTCTGACAGGCAGTCTCTTAAATTGTTATATCATACTACTAGAGGTTATCTAACAGGTCTTTTGGATAATACTTTGTATTTATTTTGAACATGAACTTACCTGAGGAACTCCTCCAGTTTCAGAACCAGGTGCCTTTTAGGGAGAGAAAAGGAAAAAAAACAACTAACAAAGAAAATCCAAGATTGTTTGAGTTTCTGTCTGTCTTATATTTCCTACCACCCAAGTATTCTAAATGTCAACCCTCTTCTGGATAGAGTTTTGTTTTGTTTTTGTCACTTGTGTCTAATGCCAATTAGCTAATCAGGGAGAAAGAAATGATCAGATGACTTTCTGGTATCCTTGAGCCACTTCTCTGTGTAATATAGACTTTAGATTAGTGCCTTATGGGTTTTAATTTAGGCCATTAGCTGTCATAGCCACTGCTATGTTTGTGGAAGTCTTATTTTGTACTGCAATATAACAGGACCAACAGGGAAAAGGGGTTGTATGGATGTTAATGTGCAAGATTGTGAAAACTGCTTGATTGGTCTTTGCCACTCAATTTATTTTAGCCAAGCCTATAGGAGGAAGTTGTGCTAAAATACTTTCTTTCCTTTTGTTGTTAGGTAGGTAGTCCAATGGAAAGGATAGAAACCTTTTAAAAACTTCATGCCTTATGTATTGTGTTTCTCACTTATCAGTGTTTGCACACTTCAAGTAATATCATTGTTTTTTTAAAAAACTAGAAATGAGTTCTATGTAAGTCATTGCATTTTCAGTCAGGAGGGAAAAATTTTGTTCCTTCTTGAAAATTTAAGGACAATTCTTGAAAATAGATGTGTAATTCAGTTATTTGCAATTTTTAAAAAGAGAATTTTGAGTAGTAAATGTATCACCTCTATTTTCAAATATTTACTAATCAATTTATTTTAAAGTAAAAAAATGAAATGCTTCCACTTTTACTTTCTTCATTTGAGAAGTACTATTCCATCAATAGTGTGTCATCTACTGAACAACAGAAAATTTTCTTTGAGACAACTATTTTCAATGTCTTCATTAGCTCAGTAAAAATATTATACACACACACACATGCATATGAGCCATGCACCTGTACTTTTCTCCAGGCAAGTTGAGGTGGGACTATGAATGACTCACTTTGGAGAATGGGGACTATCAGAGAAAGAGGTGAAGTGTTGTACCTCTGAAGTCTTTCACCTGCCCCATCTATCCAGCCTCTTGCCACAGTTGTATGTAAGCTCTCCAACATCATTCTTCTCATCTGGGCCCTTTACCTATCACTCTCCATCATGCTTGAGCATTTCTTCTTCTTCATGCCTTTGGAATGGAGATCTATGCTTGGCAGCACAATTGTGCCTTGAGTGACACAGGTTTCTTAGGGTATAGGCTGATGTGAAACAGTTTTGTATGAAGTCTGAAACCCTGTTGACCTCTGGGTACTGGACTTATATCAGTTGGTAAGACTGGGGGCGAGTGAATTACTATTAATACTGGTTATTGACCTTATAGGCTACCCAGGCTCAAGACTGATGCTACATAGTCAGTGATTTGTGAGACTAGCTGTCAGAATGCTGTTCAGTACAGCCATTAAAAGAGTGTTCTTTGAGCTAAGTTCATAGCTTACTGTTTTCTTTGTAAAAGTCAGAATGACAGCAGCTGTGATGTATTTATAGGCTCCTGCTGTCCCTTCTATTCTGTATTCTGAAATATTTCATAGGGGAATGCCAAAGAGGACAATGTCAGTGGAATCCCCTTGCTTGGTGCTTTACCCCAGGAATGTCTTGAATCTGAACAGACTTAATCCTTTGCAGCAGCTATGAGGCCAGACCATCCTTCTATTTCCCCAGTAGCTAATTGTCTGGGATCAGTGTTGGTCAGTATTTTGAAAGCAGTTTTGCAAAACTGCTGTAGAAAACTGCACTATGATGAAACTTGGAGGAATCCAGTTCTCCTAAGACAAAAGTTTTAAATTATTACAGGGGTGGTTTAGCTGCTGTAGGCAATGTGGCAGAGGAACTCATTCTGAACAGTAGGTGACAGTGGAACGTTTGCTTTCTGGCTGTGTTGAACATTGTGAAAATCTGGCATGTTTTCAAATTCCCCTTCAGTTTCTTTCCAGCCCTTTCATGAGACCTTGTTCTTATAACTGAATTTCTAGGTTCTGCTGATATCCTGGGTTTTTCTTGCCTGGTCCAGGAAATGTGCATATGACACTTAAATAGTTTTTAGGAGAAAAATGCATTGGGCAATGTTTGTAAAGGTGAATGTTAACAGAGAAGCCATAGTTAACAAGTTTGGATATCATGTTGTGCAATCTGAGGGCTTTGATTCCTTCCTCCCCACACTTTCTCCCCTACAAAAGGAGATGTCTGAAGTATTTCTTAGCTCATTTTAAGTAACATTAGGCATTTCTTCCGGGGGGCTTCAGAGCTTTTTATCTTTGATATATTCAAGTTTAGCACTGGTTAGAGGATAGGGCTGAGTGGTTATTGTATCCACAAAGTGGCTGAGCAGGGACTTCAAAAAAATCCTTTTACTTTTCCATCCCCAAACATTCAGCTCCTACTCTAGTGCCTCTTCCCTGCATATGGGGCAGGGACCCCATGTTAGAGAAGACGAGGCAAGGTGAAGTGTATTCCCCCTGGGTCAGGCCCAGGATTATGCTCCTGCTTAATTTTGGATGTAAATCTGTTAAAAATGTCAAGTACCTGTGGACTTCTCTGATTCACTAAGCCCCTCTTTGTGAGAGGCAGAAAAATATTTTTAAAAGTATTTTGTTTTAGTTTTAAATAGCAAAACACATGGGCTGGGGATATAGCTCAGTAGCACAGGTGCCTACCTGGCAAGTGCAAGGTCCTAAGCTTGAGTCCCACTGCCAAAAATAAAATAAAATAAAATATATAAATAAATAAATAGCAAAACACAAGCTACATTTTTATTTATTATACACAAGAAAAGTAATTCTGTTTTTAAAAAAATTTAGAATTGGAAACTCTGGGAAACCAGAGAAATACAGAAATGCTTCTTTGTATTGTGCAATATACTTTGCTACTATAGAAGAGACTTTATGTTTGATCTATAAATAAGAAATGTATTTCAATTAAAAGGGAGCTTTTTGTAAAATGACAAGATATTCTTTTATAAATGTACTAAGGGATATCTTGCTCTTTGAAATTTATTAAGATTTTTATGAATAATTTTTCTTAAAGGATTGTTTTTTGAGTGGTCCAAAAAATCAGCGCTGACTGAGTTAGGACATGAACTTATTTGTGAGGAATATTGAAAGAGGTAGAAAAGTCCAAGTGAAGGTTCTGCAAACATCTCAATCATTAGCGCAAACAGGTAGAAAAGAAGCGTGGACAAAGCTGGGAGGCAGGCTATGATGAAGCATGGCAAAATCAGCTCCTGAACCAGAGAAAGTCTTCCCTCCAGGTCAGCCTGGCCTTGGAGTGACAATAAGGCAAGGGTCATGGGCTGATTCAGGGTGAGACTGAGTCAAATAGCAATAGTTCTAAAGATGGAGAAGAATTTAAGGAAATTTTGTTAATGACTCTTGTTCTGGTAATCACATTAGCTAACTATGCTGAAGTCAAAGAGTGGAAATTTGAGGAGTGTCTAGCCTTCTCTTGGTAGAATAGCTCTGTGTGTGTGTGTGTGTGTGTGTGTGTGTGTGTGTGTGTGTGTGTGTGTGAGTGAGTGGTCACCTAAATTTAATGGGAAAACTTTCTGTTTGCCCCAGGCTGTATCTCCAGACAAAAAATGATTGGGGTGCAGGGCCCTGTCATTTTTGGCATATAGATTGTTGAATGACAATGTTAACCTAATTCACAAGTATTTTTATACATGTCATTTTGATATATTTTTATTAGTTCACATAAGTCATACAGAAAAATAGGTTTAATTTTGGCATATTGAAACATGCAAATTTACTTTGATTATATATATTCTCCCTTAATCTCTCTCTTTCTCCTCTTCCTCTGGTCATCTTTCTCTTCTCTAATACTCTTGTTACTGGACTGGGTCTGAGAAGACCTTAACCAAGCTTAAACAAGGAATGTTCAGGGCTTCACTGACTCCATTCATACAAAAAGAATTTTCATGGCATATCAACAAGAGGCACAGAAAATGTTACCTATAAATGTTTTTCTACGTACTCAAGAGTGCAGGGTGGACTATCAGGAGACAGACATGCACTATAGTTTGGAACTGGGATTCTTTATATGTTTTTGGCAGTAAAAATCCATGAGATTTGACAATCTATAATCTCCTATTGTTTTGGTAGGTGGGGAAAAATGGCTCATGCATAGTAAGGTAATGCTCCATTCGAAAAAGAATCTAATTTACAGATAAAAATGTAGTGTATTCATAGGTGAAAAAGGACAATTTGTCAGGGGCTATGGAACAGAGAAATCCATTTGTAGGTGGAAGGAAGTTGTTCAGGCTTATTCTGTTCCTGGACAAGAGAAAAAATAATTTAAACTGGGTTTGTGTCTTGAAGCTGTGCTTTCCATTTTTAAAACTATGATTTTTACTTGTCTCTTTTTCACATATCATTATTTCCTCCAGCATATCCTATAAGACTTTGATATATTATATTATTATATTATATCATATTATATTATATAATAGTATTTCCCAGCCAATTTAGGGTTAAGGGTTCTCCAATTACTTTGCAAACCATGTGAGGAGTATCTTTGTTCTTCTATAGTCTTTCACTCTAACAGTTCTGTCAGCTGCCAGAAGGGTCATGGTCTTTCTCGACCCTATGGCTTTCCTTGGAGGGATGGAGGCATTCCTTTCTTTAGTGATCTTCCTATTAGCGCAATGTACACTGTTCAAGTCCTGGCTTCTAGCATCCGATAATCTCCCTGTTTGGGAAGTTGGGCAGTTTATCAAAACAGTAGTATTCTTTGAGAGGAGTCCCATAATTCCTGGGTAAACTTGGTGTGCAAGGGCCAAAATATTGCCTGTCCTGTTAGCCCAGTTATTTTTTAAAATTGTATTGTAAAGAGAAAACAAATAAACAAACAAAACAACAAAAAACAATACAGAATTTCAAAACAAGGTGATAGGAAATTAACAATGGTTGTTATGTTACATATTATTATTTTCAAAATAGTTGCTCAGATTACCAGATATTGGTATACAAGATTGATCAAACAATTAAGCATTAACAGTTCCTTTCAATAAACCAATAGAAATTAGTAATACAATTGTCTATCTTGTGTGTGTGTGTGTGTATATATATATTTCCTTTCAATAAACCAATAGAAATTAGTAGTACAATTATCTTACCTATCTTGTGTGTGTGTATATATATATATATATATTTCCTATCTTTCTTTTCTCCTTTCCCCCATTATATATATATATATATATTTCCTATCTTTCTTTTCTCCTTTCCCCCATCCCAGTTGTTCTTTCCTTTTAAAAACAGATAAACATCGCAATGAAACTGAGTTTCAAAACAGGTTATTAGGATAGTTACAATAGTTTATACATCGTGTATTGTTATCTTCCTGGTAGTAATTCAGAGTAGAAGATATATAGCCCAATTATTTTGGGTTGTTCTATGTATTGATTTTTAGAAAAATGTCACACTTTGGGAACATAAATGTATTTGATATTTCAAGAAATTAACAATAATTGCATTGCAAGTATATAGAAATTGCTTTATATATTAACTTAGTTTTTATGCTTATAGTGAAATTAATATACTTTTCACAGTTGTGCATGGTGTAACCTCACTGACAAGAATTAAAGGACATCTAAGATGTTTCAGAAACTGTTAATTATCACAAATAGAATTTTTACACAATATATGAATGTTTTTCATATAATACCAAAATGCTCATTTAATTAAAGCAAAAAGAAGTATTCTGTTTTAAACAGTAGGAGCAAATTTTAAAAGACATCAAGAAATTTGATCATTTGTATGTCTAAGGTCTAGCTGTAATGTATATTGCCAGTTACATGGAAATCTCTCCTGAGAGCAAGCAACATTTGTCAGTCCATTGCATCAACAGATGAAAAAGACAGGAAAAGGAAGCTGTACACAACAGTTGGTCTGTGCTGAAAATTTTACCCCATACGTCTTTATATCTAGGCGTTTGTGATACATACAAGGAACTCATACAGGGTTTTTAAAGTCTGGAGATGTCACTTCACAACTACAAATCATGCCATACCATTTTATACAAGGAGAAAAACTTAAGGCCGAAATGATCAGAAGAATACGTGAACCAAATAAGATGTTGGGAGGAAGGAAGCCAGCATTAGAAAAAGAAACCAGAAAAAAACATCTACCGGAAGGACTATCCAGGTGGTTCTAGGACTCAGGAAGGTTATGGTAGATAGCTGAGTGGGGCTGACTTGAATCTCTTCCTGTGGGCCCGTGGACTTCTCCTACCCATAGAAAAATATGGAGGCCACATGCTTCCCCTCCCCATTCCTAAAATCAATTAACCTATTTTGATTTTAGTACAGTACATGGTGGAAAATATGGGCCTAGCATCAATCTTCTGCATATGGTTAGCCAATTTTACTAAAACTTTTTGCTAAGGGGCTATCTTTCCTCCAGCATAGGCTTTTGGCCACTTTGTCAAAGATTATGTGGCTGAATGTGTCTGTAGTTGTTTCTGCATCTTCTATTCTTTTCCATTGAATCACATGCCAGTTTTATGCCAATATAATGCTGTTTTTGTCACTGTAGCTGTGTGGTATAACTTGTTATCTGGGATTTTTATGCTCCTGCTTTGTTTTGTTTTGTTTTCTTCTTATGAGACAGGGTCTCACTCTGTAGTTCTCATTGGCCTTTACCTCCCTATGTAACCCAGGCCAGCATCAAACTTGAAGTAATCTTCTTACTTCACCATTTTGAGTGCTGGGATTACAGGTGTCTGGCACCACAACCAGCTCCTTGCTTTGCTCTTTTTACCCAGGACTGGTGCTGCTTTACTGGTCTCCTCTGCTTCCATATATAGTTTATGGTTGTTTTATGGCTACAATGCCAAAGACCCTCAGTGTTCCCATAGTACCCTTCATGCTCTAGTGGTAGTCCACTTGTAGGCAGCCACACCAACTTGCCATCTGTTATGTTTAGCTTCTCTCTATATATATAGTGAACAGGCTTCCCTTGCCTGTGGTGAGCACAGGACAGGATGCAGCCAGGAAGCTGAGTTCCCTGATCTTTGGAAGAAATAGTGGAAGAAGCCATTATACAAGGAGCCTGTCTTAGGGGTGGAGCCTCTGCTAGCTCATTCCTTTAAACTGTGAGCGCTGCTCTCAAAATGCTGCTCCCTGCAGGGGCCAGGGGAAATGCAGACCAGCCATGCTAGCACCTCTTCTTCTTTTCAATTATCCACATATTTGCTTTGATCTATACGGATTATCTTTCAGATAGATTTTCTACTTCTTAATGTAACTGCCTCTACTATTTCAGAGTACCTATATTTTGGAGACTCTTCTCTGAGTATCTAACATGACATCTCCTCTACTAAGCCATATTGTATCCCATATTTGCAATTTTTAAAAAATTATAATTTTGCAGTAGGGTATTGTGGTGCATGTTTATATTCACATCATTTGGGAGACTGAGCGAGGAGGATCACGAGGAGTTTGAGGCCAACCTAGTTTTCATAGCTGAGATAAGAAAATAGGGCATAGGGGGCTGGGGATTTAGCTCAGCGGCAAAGCGCCTGCCTGGCAAGCATAAGGTCGTGAGTTCGGTTCCCGGTCCCAGAGAAAAACCAAAACCAAAAAAAAAAAAAAAAAGAAAAAAAAGAAAATAAGAAAATAGCTTAAACTGGCTGGAAAGGGATGTGTGGCAAGACTCTAGAACAACTGCACAGAACTGGCTTTCCAAACCCTGCCTGTGAAACTTCCATGAAAACTTGACCAGCTTCAGGATGGGATGATCTAACTGTGATGTAAGCATGGGAAAATTTGAAAAGGAAACAACTGCCATTAAGGCACCACTATCATGAATCTTCAGTTAGCCTATACTTTATTCTAGGGTACTGTTATCTTTGTCTTTACTTTTATTTTCTATTTTTATTTTTATTTTTTACTTGGCTCAAACTCACTCTGCAAAGCCCAGTTTATTTTTCTCCCTTTCTTTTACTTTTTTCCTACCTTTAACTCTTTTGAGTGTTTCACTCAATTCTTTGTTCAAGACAAAAAGTTCCTAGAAACCATCTCTAAATGGTGACTCCAGCACCCCCAGAAGCAGTAACGTAATTGGCTTAGCCAGCCCAGACACCAAGTAAGGCCCTTTGGGCACATTTCCTTGGTTTTCTTTCTATCTCTGTTCCCTAGTCTGGGAATTCAGGAGACTCCTCATGCCACCAGAAATGGTTTACTTCTTTTCTCACCAAGTGGGAGGAAGGTAGGAAATACATCACTTCTGTGTTTTTCCTCCAGCCACAATAGACAACAAACCTGCTTGAAGTTTATCTCCACTCTTCTTTCCTTTTCTCACTTGCTGTCATCTACAGGTGCAAGTTAAGTAGCCAGAAGCCTGCGATAGACTCAGTTGCAGACAGATAATTTGGATGCTGTGTGTGCAACCTAGAGATTGAGATGGCTGGTGCAGCGTGTGCAATATAGAGTTTGGTATGCCCTGTTGTCAGAATATTTTGCAACTCTTTTGGATTTTGTTACTCTTTGGGGAAATTAGCCTGGACTCTGAATACCGCAGTTTGATGCTCTTGAGCTCAGGATCCCATCTGTACTTTTTCCCTAGATGTATTTTTGTTTCTCAAAATTCTATTTTCACCCAGAACACCAGCCTGTCTTGCCGTATAGCCAGATCTTATTGTTACAAGACTAGGTGCAATTTTGGGTCAATTGCAGCCACTTTTGTTTAGGTTTTTTTTTTTTCATTTTTCTTTTTTTTTAATCAAATGGCTTTACCATCCAGAGAAATCTCACCCTTGTATATAGAAGGTAGAATTTCAATTTTAGACAAGTGGACTTCCTCCTTTTTTTCTATTAGATCAGGCTAGAGTTTTTCCTTATTTCATTTACCAAAATTCTAGTAGGTTAGAATTTTGAGTGAGAGTGTAAACAAAACAAAAGCACAGCCAATAAAACTTAACTGTGCATATACAAAAGCAGAACTATCCTTGTTCTTAAAACTTTTTTAGGTGTTTGTGTTGTTTTAAAAATGTTTCTTTCAACAAAGTACCCATTTCTTGCCATTCCCTAATTCACACTGAACCCAAATGCAATATTGGATAAACTGTTGCTATTTTTTAACTGTCAGGATCAAACCTTTACTTTTCATCAAGGATATAGACTAGTGGTGAATTATAGTGGTGAATTATAATAACAATGATTAGTAAGTGAATAAAAATGATGTCTGATATGCTAGCTGCTCTTGAAATGGAGCTGAAAGGTATGTTTTTTTAAAATCTGTTAATTGTGATAAAGTGGGCCAAGTCATAGAGGGCACAGAGGAAAAATTAGCTGTCCCCATAGCAGATTCATAGAAGTATTTCATAAATACATGAACATAGATCCATCTACTTTGGAGGGAGAGACACTCCATTTCATTTGCCAATCAGCCCCAGATGTTTAACATAAAGTACAAAAAACTCCAGGTGGGCTCACAGACACTTATGGCCTAATTGCTATACATGGCCTTTTCTGTGTTCAACAGTTGGAACTCAGAAGAGAGTAGAAAGAGAAAGGTTTAGATTATAGGCTTCATAGTTGAGAACACTTTAAACTCACCTAGGTCATCTAAGGCAAAATCCAAGGACAACTGAGGAAAGAGTTCCTGTTTCAAGTGCAAAAACTCTAGCACTGGGCACAATGACCACATCAAGCCACCCCCTGGGCCCTGATCCAAGTGTGATACAGCCAAGGTGCCTGACTCATGGCACTGGAGGGCTGCCTCTCCACATTTGGATGGGGGGGTGGGCCAGCCAAGACCCTCATTTCTTCCTCTGATGACTGAAGAGGCTCCAGGGAACCTGAAATGCATCTGTCCACAGATTTTATCATCTCTTCTGAGGAAGGCTGGGTAATCCTGAAGTCATGTTTGAGCCAATTCCACTACTATTGAAACAAGAAACTCATTGAGGCTGTGATCTTGGACCTCCTGTCACTAAATAGCTAGGTTTAGTCCTGGGTTTTAAAGATCTAGCTACCTAATTTTGACCTAATGTCAAATCCTTTCTATGAGGCTGTACCCCTGGAATGGGCCTTGAATCTATGCCCCTAGAATGAATAAAAGTGATGTACAATGCATTTAGGGAAAGAAAACTTGCCCTTACTCACGCTCCAGCACTGGAAATACCTGACTTAAAAAGTTCTTTGTTCTCTACATAACAGAAAAAAAAAGAGAATTGCTTCTGAGTCTTGACACAAAGGCTGAGACAACCATGCTCAGTGGCATACTTTTCAAAAAGTTAGATGAAAAAAAAAGAAAGAAAAAAAGAAACTTAGATGAGGTGGCTTATGGATGGCTACCCTGCCTGTTAACAGAAGCAGCTACAGCTTGCTAACAGAGAAAGTTGAAAAATTAGCCTTAAGACAGAAACTAGAAATCCTAATTTCCCATCAGGTCAGAGCTATTCTGGAGACAAAAGTTTAATTGTGGTTTACAGGGGAATGGCTTAGCAAATATCAGGACATGCACTTAGACACTCCTTAAGATTTTACAGAAACCACCTCCTTTGATAGAACTTGTATAGAGAAGAGAGACATATATTGGGGAAACTGGCAATTAAACTTTAGCCACATGCCACCATGTGGGGGATTTAAACAGATATTACTCCTAGCTAACACCATTACAGGCTGGATTGAAGCCTTACTAACTGTTAAAAAAAAATGCTACAGAGATCATCAGAGGCTTCTTAAATAAATCATCTCCTGATTTAAACTACTCCAGTCCCTCCAGAGTGATAATGGGCCTTGTTTTATCTCTGAATTAACTTAGGAAGTGGCAAAGGCTTTAGGAATACAGTACTATCACCATTTTACATGGTAGGCTCAGTCTTCTGGAAAGGTAGAGAGAACCAACCAGACCCTAAGTAAACTATGGCAAAACTTTGCCAAGAAATGTCTGAGTCCTGGCTCCAATTACTGCCCATAGCTTTCAGGAGGGTTTGTTGTAACATGCCTCAAACTGGGCTAAATTTGAGCCCATTTGAAATGTTACATGGGAGGGCCTATCTATTCTCTGATATCATAGTAGACCCAGAGATCCTCAGATTCATACAATATCTTATTAATCTGGGCCAAGTACAACTGTCTATCCAAATGTATGGGAACAGAATTCTGCCAGCTTCTGACCCAGGAGGACCACCTAGTGTCCATCCTGCAGAGCAAGTGCTCTAGAGCCAAAATGAAAGGGCTCCTTTTCAGTGATCCTTGCCACACTCACTGCAATAAAAGTGGCAGAGACAGATGATCAATCTTTCTAGAATAAAGCCAGTTCCACCTGAACTGTCTGATCCAAAAGAGCACCCAAAAGGAAAAAGCTACTCCTCTTAGCCTCTGGAAGACTTGAGATTTCTTTCCATAAAGCAAGACTCCAGTGCTGTCACAGATAACTAAACAGGCACTTGCTAAGGCTGTGGCTTTGAGAATCTTGATAATTTTTCTGACATTCCTCTGACAAAAATTCTCCTCTAAAGAGAGTTTAAATATTGGACTAGACCTCTTATTGCATCCAATAGTAAAGTTTCTTTCTCCCATAAAATAGGCAACTCAATGGTGAATAATTGTTTTCTCATTGTCTCCTAAGAGTTTTTTTCTTCAAAGGAGGCAGTCAGTCAAAAATACCTCAAGGTAGTTAGAGAGCACATAATCCACAGTAGGTAGGATCTGTAGACCCAGTCTGAATAAGCAAAAAAAAAAAAAAAAGAAAAAAGAAAAAAAGACAAAGATCTCCACTCTCTTAGCACTCCATAAAGAATTATGGGGATTTGTGTCTTTTGTGGGGAGGAGTGAGATATGGAAAATAGGGCATGACTTAACGTGTCTAGGATAGGAGGTGTGGAAGTCTCCAGGACACCTATGCAGAACCAACTCACCATACCCTGCACGTAGATTACTCATGAGAAATTGAGCAGGTTCCTGATGGAATTATCTAAATGTGATGCAAGTGTGAGAAAATATGAAAGGAGTAAAAGAGGAGAGAGGATGCCTTTAAGAGTTCGTTATCATTATTCCTCTTCTTAGTCGACCTAGGATATAATTTTACCTTTGCTTTTACTTTTATTTTTTGTCTCATTTTACTTGACCGCAAATTGTTCTGCAGAGCCTGTTTTGTTTTCTTAACCTTCCTTTTATTTTTCGACTTCTATTAAATGCGAAATTTTGCCACCATTTGCTTGTTTCGTCCAGTTCTTTCTTTGAGACAAAAAAGGACATAGAAACCATCTCTAAGTGGAGACTCGAGCAACCCAGAATCCAGTAAGATTGTGAGTTCAAGTCTGGTATGAATTACACAGCAAGACCCTAGCTGAAAAAAGCCTTCAAAGGACAATTTTTAAATTATGACTTTCCTTGTCTCATCTATCTTTATTTCTTCCATCCTAACTCAATGCACCAAAAAATAACCTCTCTTTTTCAGAAAATGGATGGAACAGGAACTGGAGACCTCTATATTTAGTGTAACAAGAGACTCTGAAAGTTAAACATAACATTTTGTCTCATCTATGAAATTTACAAAAATACTGGAGAATCACTGAGAAAAAAAGAGATACCACAGTATGACTAGGTCAAGCCCAAAGAATTATGGGTTCTTGTTAAGAGTCAAAAATGAGGGAGGCAGAACTGCCATCCCCAGCAAGGGACCAGGATGTATGGGCCCTTGTTAAAACAATGAGCCTAGCAGATAAACACACATGGGCACAACAGCATGGTGGCGAAAAGTTATACAAAGCAACCTCAAGATAGCCACAATCCACTCCTTCAAATACTATTTAAATTCCCACAGCCTAAGGGCTGGAGATATGTCTCAGTGGCAGAGGCACCTGGCTGCAAGCACAAGATCCTGAGTTTGATTCCCAGTACCAAATAAATAAATAAGTACACAAATAAAAAAATTCCCACAGCCTAGAAGAGAGGGCCACTCTTGTCATAGTGGTTCTTCTTGGGCATTAACTCTAAATCAAAGGCTATCCTCCAGTAGAGCTCAGTTCCCTTTCTTTCCTAACAACAAAAAAAAAATTTTTTAAAAAAGACTGAGGTAGGATAGAAGAAATCAAGATAAGTAAAAGGAGGCATAGGAAATTATAATTTGAATAGTGAAAATTACAGCTTTAGAACATAAGCCCCATTTATTTTGTCCCTCTTTTCCCCAAACACAAGAAGGCTGGTGATTTTCCTTTACCTAAAACTAGGTTCAGCTCTTCTCTTTCTATTTGTGAATGGTTCTGTGTCTTGTGTGAATAGATTACATTTTGACCTCTAAATTAGACTTTTTCCTATGAATAAACTTTTACCTGACTGTGGGTGGACCATCCTCTCCCAAGTTTCAAACCAACACTGAGATCACAGACTGTCAAATCCCACAGAATTTCACTGCCATAAACACATAGTTGGGAAGAGAATTTGAAAATTATCCTCTACTATGTGTACTGGGCTCATTAGGAAATCTGCTCCGGTCAAAACATCCCACTCCAGAGGAAAATAGAACTAAAATTTTTTCATCAGGGAGACACATAAGTACAGACCCACCCACTATCTTGAGCAAAGTTTCTCATGCAACAGTCATGGGAATCCTAGTCCTGAGTCGCCCTGGTGAAGACCAGCCTTTGTGAAAACCCTCAAAGAGTCAATCTCTTTAACACATGTACCTCTTTGTCTTTTAAACACCTTAGATAAAAGGAAAATACTAAATTCTAAAATTCTCTTTAATTTTCTTTGTTTCAGAAGGCATAAGAAAACTCTGTTGATGCTATTGCTGCCCTATTTTTTTGAGTGTAGACTTTAACCTCTGCCTGAAAAATCTCTTTATGCCTTACTTTTGCATTTTGAAAATTCTTTGCTATGATGGAAGTTAGTGCATGTATAAACTGGCCCCTAGAAGAAATGACTTACGGTTTTCTATCTCTGTTTGAAGGCCTTTTTGGACTCTGTCCAGTGACAGAATTAAACCCCAAAGCCTTCTGAGCTATGACCTTAGTCCTTTTTTATTTTATTTTTATTTTTTTATTTTGAGGCAGGATATCAACAAGTTTCTACATCACAGAGGCTTATTTGGAATTTGTGTTTCTCTTGACTCAGTCTCCCAGAATGCTAGGAATAGAGACATGCCACTAAAACCAGCCTTGTCATTTTTATGCCTAAATAATATTTTATTACATCACTATATTACAGTTTATTTATCCATTCATCTGTTTACGGACAGCTAGGTTCTTTCCATATCATAGCTATTGTGAATTTCACCACAGTAACACTGTATTGCTGTTATCACCAGAGCATGCTGTTTTAAACTTTTCAAGAATATGAGATACACATCAGAAAAATAAAAGAATATGAGAAATGTTCAAGCTGGAGAAAATACTTTCTCCATTTTCAGTTTTCTTTGCAAAAGGTTTATGTTGTTTTCCATATTGGCTTTTTGTTAATGCTCCCATTAATAGTGTACAATTCCCCCCTCCTCAAATTCTCATGAGTATATACTGCTTTTTTATATTTCTGGAATTAGTCATTCTGAAAGGAGAAGACAATTTAAATGCAATTTTGATTGACATTTCCTTAACAGCTAAAGTTGTTGAACATTTAGCATTGTAGTCATTAGCCAGTATAGAGAAAATCTGCTCACCTTCTTATAGCAAGGAAGCAGACAAAAGAGAAAAAACAGAGGAAGGAACTTAAAATCAGATATGTTCACCAGTTATATCCCCCAGATGCTCTTGCTTCAAGGTCTGGTCTCTTGCTTTCAACACCTCTAATACTGCCATCAAATTATGATATCAGTTAATTTGATAAAGTTAATTTGATTAAAACAAATGAGGTGTTAGAAAAGACCAAATCTTTCCTAGTTTTTCACAAGACTCCTTGGGCTTGTTCATACAGTGAGCAGTTCTTGTATTTATTTTGTAAGTTTTAGTGATATATATTTACCTAGGATGTAATTTGTATCATGACAAAATTGTTAACTGGTATATTCCATTGAGACTCTGGTTGCCAAAATATACTGTGAGTACATTGATTGGATTTTTGCTTTTTCCTTTTCCATTATAATGATTCACAATATTCATTCATCAGTACTTGATCCTTTCTAAAAATATAGAGTTCTTTCACTTCCTTTATCTCTGTTTCAAAGATTATATCTCACTCTTTTGTTGAAACGTTCTAACCATGTTCTTTTCCACAGTTCAATATGCCTAGGATAACCCAATGGCCACATTTAAAAATCTTTTAAAATTTTATTTCTAACTCTGTCCTGAATTGAATGCACAACTTCAGAAAATATTTTGAAGCCCTGACTAACAACATGATAGTATTTGGAACTGAGACATTTAAGATGTAAATAAGTTTCTTTGTTCACAAAAGTGGGTCTCTTTTTAGTATTCATATCTTCAAATAAGTGTAGACAGAGTTCATTGTCCCTCTCTTCACCCTCTGAGTGCAAAATTGGAAAGCATTCATCTGCAAGCCAAGAAGATAATTGTTACCATAGACGAAATCAGCCAAAATCTATGTTATGTAAATTTGAGGCCACAAAACTGGGAGAAAGAAATCAATCTTTGAGTCACTCATCCTGTTTCAGCAATTTTAGGTTTACCACAGAAAAAGAAACCAAACAGCACTCGGAGAAGTGGAAGGAACTAAGCTTTATTACACCAGCAAGCTCAGAGGAGTGTGTACGCCAAGGTCTGAGCTCCAAGCTAGTATAGGAAGTTACTTTGATACTGCTCATCAGGTAGGGTGGGGGTCTTTTGTGAGCAAGTGAAACTTTACAAATATGGGAGCAAACTGGGAACAAAAACAGGCTGGATACAGCTTGTACCTCTACTGCATTTTGTGATAAGCAAGCCTTTTTACAGAAGTGGAAGGAACACTGCAGACTCCTGACACATTTGGCTTTTGAAACATTTTGAGCACAAAGGTTCTTCTACACTTCCTCTTTTGGGTTCCCCTAGTATATGTTTTCATGGGGCATCACTTATTTCTAGGGGCTGCTATATGGGACTGGTCCGTACCAGCATTTGACACGCAGATTGTCTACTGAAGGCCTGTACCTATTTCTGGAGGAATCCCATTAGTAGTTTAAACACACAGGGCTCAAAGAGTATGATGAGGAGGGTGCTGACCCAGGGGCCAGCCAATGGAAGAAGCCGTGACTTCCAGCTCATCCAGGAGGATGACCAATTACAGCTAGCTTGTTCTCTTAATGTATTGGCTTACTTTTGTAGGCTCTCTGTAGCTCGCCAGACTATTCCTGACTGGTTTGTGTAGAAGTAGCACTCTTCTTTTAGGAATAGACATAGACCCACAATTCTGCTGTCAGAACGTCTAGCTTTCTTTGGTTCCTGAGAGCTATAGCTGTCAGGGAGTCTAACTCACTTTGTAAGATGAGAAGGGACTTAGAAATATCAGTTAAGCTTGAGAGAGTTCTTGGGACAGGGATTTGTAAGAATCAATGGCAGTGGTAGGTCCAGCAAGCCCTGTCCCTGTCTTAGTAGTTATGCCTATCCCCACTAACAAGAGGATGTACACAGAGGCCCAAACAATGTCAGGCTGATATTAGAATAGGGACTGGGAGTTCTTGGTCTGCTTGATCCAATATCCATCTTACGTCAGATTAACCAGGGTACAAGCCCTTGTCCAGTTAGGGAGGCAGATGTAGGCAGAAGTGCCACGGAGCCAAAAAACACTGGGAATACTCAGCAAAAATGATTGTGTATCTGCAGAAGAAGACTAAAGTCTTTGCCTCGTCCTTGCCAGACCACAACTGTTATGGAGCCAGGAAGCAATGCTCAAAGTGAGGACTAGAGCACCCCAAAAGTGAACCAAAGCCACTGTCACTGACAACAAGGTCCCGAGCTCCTCGGAAGATGAGAATAGCTGAGTTCATCAGGAAAAGCCAATATGACAAGCTCCTCCAAGAGAACCAACAGCTCCTTACCGTTTCTACCATCTCCCAACAGCCTTTCACTTTTTCTTCTCCAGTTCTGCCTCTTATTCTGCTGGCAACAATCCTCAGGCGGGTCTCCCATACCCAGCACCACACTTATTAAGTTCAGCTGGGTGTTACAAGTGGCCCACCAGTTGTCAGTCCACCACAGGGGGTTGAAGGGTCAGTGTGAAATTACAGTTTGTGGGATATAAGTATCGCAGGGAGATCTCTAAAGTGGAGATCTACCAAATGCAAAGTGTAGCCTGGGAGTATAGACTGACACCTTGAATGAAATGTCCTCACATAGTCCAGGGTGTGGTAGTTTTTTGGCCTTGCCTTGTATCCTTTCTTTACTTCTTTTATTCAAGATTTGTGTAATACAGTACTATCCTCTGTTTATCACAGGGAACTTAGATTTTTTTGTCCAATTTTCAATGGATTCAATGGTATTATAAATACAATTATATTAAAGAAATAATTTGAAGAATTATATCACATCATATCATCACATCCAAGGATAATTATTCTCTGTATTAGATCATCTTCTACAATTCTATTTACACATATTATCTTACACTTAGAATGTTTTACAAATTTTTCTTCTACTTCTTGTTATTGTGTAGAAGTCTACAAAGTAGTGTGTGAGACCATCTCAAAAAACCAAAAGGAAAAAAGAAAAAAAAGGAAAGATAGAAATAATTTAAAATATTTGAGTTGAATTAAAATTGAGTTACCTAAAATTAGAATTACAGAATCGTGTACTAGAGGAAAGCTGGTCACCTCATGACAAGCAGGAAGCAATAACAAAGGCAGAGTTAAGAATGATACCTATTGTGCAAGAGCACACCCACAGTGACCTCCTTTGTTGCAGTCAGGGGTTTGGAAGGAAATACAATTTAATATAGGACACATAATTATAGGATTATTTTATAATAGCCATCCAAAGAGTCATATACAAAGAGAGTGCAGGAAATCTGTCCACACACTAAAGACCCAAAGAATCCAGCTGAGGGCCTAGATCCCACTGCAATGTCCTGCATGAGTCAAGCTGAAAACTTAGGGCCAATGACAATGCCTCCTACAAGTCCAACTGGAGGCCTAGAACCCACCACGATGTCTCATGTAAGTCTCTTTCACAGATCTGCACTGGGAAGGCCTGAAGGTCAGTGGTGGAAACTTGAAAGTCTGTGCCACTGGGATGAAGGATCTGTGCTAGTAGGCTGACGTTTCTTGCACTAGAACCAGGAAGCGACACTCAAAGACCAGAGCTCCCCCAAAAAGTATCACAGCCATCCTCAGTGACAATCAGGGCCCGAGCTCCTCTGATGATGAGAACAGCTGATTATATATAAGGAAAGCTAGCACAACAAGCTTCTATAGGGCACTGAACAGTGCACAATCTTCCCCTCTAGAGCCAGGAAGTGATATTCAAACTACGGACCAGAGCTCTCCAAAGTGAACCATAGCCCTTCTTAGCAACAAGGTCCTAAGTTCCTTTGATGATAACAGCCAAGTTCATCAGGAAAGCCAGCATGACAAGCCCCTCAGGAGAACCAACAGCCTAGGAGAACCACCAGCTCCCTAATAGCTCCTCTTCTTCTTTTCCACCTCTCCTTTTTATTTTTTTGGCAACAATCCTTAGGTGGGCCCTCCTCACCCAGTGCCATGCTGGTTCAGTTCAGCTGGGTATTATAAGCTGACCACCAGTTGTCAACTAAGCATATCCTTCTTATAATATATCTATGATATATTAGAAGGCGTCATCACTCATGTAGGTGATCAGAGCAATTGACGCATTTGGAAGTTTATTTAGGACAGACACCTAACTGAATTTTATTAGATTTTTATATATTTAGTTAGTTAGTTAGTTATAGGGGCAAAATACCTGAGATACAGAATTTAAGAAAAATAGGTTCATTTTGTCTCATTGTTTCAGACTGCAGTTTGGTTTTGACTATTTCCAATGCAGAAACATCTTGGCAAATATAAATAAAGACAAAATAGGTAACTACTTTATGGGATCCAGGATCCAGAGCATGGACAGAGCTGAAAAGAAAAGATCCAGGGACGAGATTTATTTAGTCAGATCAAACTCACACAATTCCACCAGATATATCTAGAAGTGTGCTGTTCTAATACCCTATACATCTCTCAAGCTAAACAAGTTGTTTAAAAAAATCACATGGCTTCAGGCAATATATTCCTTCTAGGAATATTAATGTCCTGAAAGAAGCAAAATTTCAATTTTTAAGGAGGGAACTACAGGGCATGAGAAGCTTACAGTCTGAAGTCTTTATGTTTCCCTGCCTCATCACAAGGAAATGGTTCAGTGAGTGAGCACCGGGGCTCCATTTGAGCAATCATTCTGACCCTCACGCTTGGCAATATGCTTACTTTCAGAAATCAGGCTTTTTTTCCGACCCTGGATGGGTAACAAACTTGTGTGGAAGAGTTGAAATGTTTGTTTTTCTTTCATCTTTACCCTTTTGCACAATATTGCTATTATTTAACCCAATTTCTTTTGTTCCTTTTAAAGGGCAGATATTAATTTTCTGAAGTGAAAATTAATAGATGGAAAGAGATAGTGTGAAAACCCTCAAAACGAATCCTGCAGCCTCACTCCCAAATATTGTCCGTTCAAACACCCAGTTCTCCTATTCCATTGTGTCCTGGCCTGGCCTGTGCTCAGGTTATTTTCTGACATAAGGAGATTGATTCTTCTCTAGAATATTGACCCTGGAAACTTCACAACACATTAGTGAACCATTTTTAGAAAAAGTCCACTGAGTCCTATAAGAAACCTAGGGGTAAAGTCCTTAAATGCAAGTATTCCTCAGGCGACAAGAGACTAACATTTTACAAGACAGCTTGGTCCAAAAGTCTCCGCATTACAGTCTTTCTCTTGGACTGCACTCTTTCACGTATAGGTTTGTTTCTCTTGTCATGCGTTGGAGGGAGGGTAATAGAGTAGGAATCAATCAATGAAGAAGGAGCAAAGCTGTATAAACTGTCCAATCAGAGGAGGCAAAGTGGGAGGGTTCTTCCGGTGTTATGGCGCCAAAGTGTTTGCCTGAGCACGCTGCGGAGAGCAACCCAGCTGGATAGACCGCCTTCTGTGACTTCTAGTGGCTACGGGCTGCATAGGAAAGACCCTAGGAGACCCTCAAGCTATGCAATGGTGACGTTGTGGGACGGGAGCCCTGAACTGGGGTGGAATCTGGGTGATGTCCGGTTAGAATCGGTCAGAACTAGTTATGGTGCCTGGAGTCCCCCTGTTAGCTCCAGATCCTGATGTCATCCTGGATGCGCAGTGAGTCATTCTCTGTTCCTTTTGCCCTTTGCTAGGCCAAGGCCAGTTCTGAGTCCTCAGAACTTTTTCCTCACTGTGACACCGCCAGGCTACAGTGCCATCTTGAGAAACCCACTGCTGCCTTTGCATCTCCACCATTCTGGGAGGAGCAGGGGCCTTGGGAAGATCCAGACTCAGATGTGGGTTAGAGCTGGGTGCAGAAGTGGTGAGCTAGGTTCCTGGTTTCATTCTTGTCAGCAGCACATCTGGAGGATCTGAAGTTTATAAATATCTGTAATGCCGGGTCTCATACCCACAACTCCTCTCTTCAAATTTCTGCTTTTTAATATTTATAATCTCCTAAATTTCCAATATAGTCCCTATATTTCCCAACTCATGTTAGGTTTAAAAAGGTCCTGAGAATTCAAAGAAGTGTAGTGATGTGCCTCAGTGGTGGAGCACTTGCCAAACACCCAGTCAACTCCTGAGTTCAATACAGAGCAATACAAAAGAAATTTAAGTGAGGCCTGCCACAGAGTTTAGAATGCTGAGAAAAATGAAGGGAATGTTAAAGTCTTAGCAAGGGCGGGGGAAATTGTACCTGCCAAAAACAACTTCCAGAAGGGTCTGCCTATTAACCCCACGTTGTGGGGCTGGGGATTTAGCTCAGCGGCACAGCGCCTTCCTGGCAAGCGGAAGGTCATGAGTTCAATTCCCAGTACCGGGGAAAACAAAAACAAAAAACCCACGTTGAGAGATACCTTGAATTTGGGCATTTGCATGGGCATGTATATGTGTATGAATGGAAAGGGAGAGGGTGTCAGTTCTGTATGAATTGTATGAATGGCTATCTATAGATCTTGGCCTGTTTGTAAATATTGTTTAAATACAAAAATACTGCTTGAGGTAGACTTTCAAAGGACTACTGGAGTAGAGGTGAGGCCCAAAATAGAAGCTGTACAGCATATCAGTGGTGAGGCATAAAGGGTTTTTGTTTAGGGTGGATGAAAGGAGACTGGAAAAGAGGTGGGAGGTGGGAGAGAGGCCGAGGATATAGCTCAGCAGCACAAGCGCCTGCCTGGCAAGCGCAAGGTCCCAAGTTCGATTCCCGGTACCAAAAAAAAAAAAAAAAACAGGTGGGAGAGAAAGAGATGTTGAAGGGTGCCGGTAGTAGTGCCTTCAACATAGAAGATCTTCTCTGAAACTCAAATTGTTCTTAGGGTAAGCACCAAGGAAGAATTTTGTGTTGCTTGCCCTGTGAGTTGGCCAGAGGTCCCAGGCTTGAAGAAAGGAAGGGAATTTAATAATAGATAAATATATCTTCTGCTTCCACTGATGAGTTCACCTAATCATTTCTGAAGCAAAATCTGAAATTAAGAAACTCTCTGGCCTTGGTATAGGTTTAAAAATAATGCGGGCACCATCACAGAACTAGAATGAAAGGGATATTCCCAGTATATAAAAGATTTCCAGATGTGTTCAATGATTTCTTTTATTTATTTATTTATTTATTTATTTATTTATTTTGATATAGGGTCTCACCATGTAGTGCAGACGAGCCTTAAACTCACTTATGTAGTCCAGGCTGGCCTCAAATTCATGATGATCCTCCTGCTTCAGCCTGCTGAGTGCTGGAATTTCAGGAGTGTGCCACCATGCCCAGAATTCTTGATTTTTTTTTTTTTTTTAAACAAGGACTGAACTCTGGAATTTTGCTCTCTTATTTTTTAAAAAATTTTTGAAATCAGCTCTTACTGAGTTTCCCTGGGTAGTGTGAATTTTTGATAGTATTTGTACCTCAGTGGCTGTTGGCATGATATGCATGTGCCACTATGCCAGTTTAAAGTTGAGATTTTTTATATGCCACGATTTACCAAGATTTCAATGCTTGGGCAAAGTAAACATCAGTGAGGATAGTAGCGCACACCTTTACTCTCAGCCACTTGGGCAACTAAGACAGGAAGTGTTACAATACCTGCCTAGACAATTGAGTAAGACCCTCTGTCAATATGAAATGTAAATTCTGGGATTTATCTCCATTGAATGGTACCTTGTTTAACATCCTCTCGGTCTGTTAAAAATCTATGAAAAATAAAGAAATATTATTCAGTGGAAATCTTACTTTAGTTTTCCATTTTATTCTTTTTGCGCATTAATGATACAAGGTACAATACTTGCTCGTGATGGTGGACAACAATCATGAATAACTGCTCTGTGAGCAACAGGACACTGATGGTGAACAACCGGTGATTTACAGTGAACTATATTCAGTGAAGTCAAAGAAATATTTAGTATTTTATTATCAAATTTGTGCTGTGTTACATATGTTTCCCCAAACACATCAAGCAAGCATATTGAGCAGGTTTAAAAGATCCAAAGTGTAGAAGTAATGTTTGCTTGATTAGGTATACTCTGTGAATTTTCAATGCATTTTATATTCAGTGTCCTTTAAGTTGATCATGATCTTCTTTGTAACTCAAGAATTGTCTCTAGAGTCATACCTTCAAATCTTCTTAAAGTCTTCTGATACTCATCATATTGTTTATTGTTTTGAGGTCTGTATTAATCAGGTTCTCCAAAGGAACTGAATCAGGAGAATAATATTAGTATTTGGAAAAGGAAACACTACTGTGGATTTGGGGGTTTTTTCTTTGCTTTGAGTTGTTTTTTTTTTTTTTTTTTTTGGTTTTTCTCCAGTACCGGGAACCGAACTCACGACCTTGCGCTTGCCAGGCAGGCACTTTGCCACTGAGCTAAATCCCCAGCCCCTGCTTTGAGTTGTTTTGATGATGATGATGATGGTGATGATGATGATTATGATTATGAGATGCCCCACTCTGATCATACTGTTTAGCTTGCATCACCCTAACAGGAGGATAGGGTAGAAATTTTCAGTGATCAAACATGGGCCTGAGCAGTTTGAACACAAACCACCAAACATGTGCCTGTGAAGATAAAACAGTCCTATTTTAGTTCTAATTTATGCTGATTTTGGAAACCTTTCTGTTTTAACCTTGGGTAAATATCTGCCTTGCCGGTTTGCCTGCTCATGTAATCCCACTTCTATTTCTGTAACATGAATGGGCTGAAGACATGTCTGTCCAGTACTATTACTTCCAAGGCTCTTTCCCCTTTGTGGTGATTTATGTCTCTCTGGGAAAAAAGATGACTGTAAACCTTTGTTATATATTCCATGAGTCAAAAGATACTATAATTCCTGAAATTCCCCTAAATTCTCTTGACTTGCTCACACTCTGAGGACACACCTTCCATGTTGGTGTCTGGGGGATGCCCATGGGAATGGCCTATGACACAGCTGAGATAAAGCACAGAGCTTCAGTTCAAAGCACCTTTTAGTCTGCCTGTTTCTCCCTGAGGTGTCATCATAGTGTGAAGCAGTGGAAGCTGTTCTGGATTTTCACACTAGTCACATCTGAAATGTAGTGCAGGTAGTGAGGACAGGAGAGTGTGTGCAAGGACAGAGAGCACTTTGGAGAAACTCACTGAGCTTGGGTTTGGGGGTACAGAGATAGAAATATGGCAGCTCTTGGGGTCTTTGCCCATTCTTCTACCCTGTCATTCAGGAGCTTGTGTGTCCACTGCATCTGCTAAGTTAGTTTTTTTCCAGGCAATGATAATTCTGCACATGAGGAAACATGTGAATGTGTCTCAATTTTTTTCTTGTAATCATGATATAGGTCATGAGAAAGATTTAGTAGAATCTTGGGAGTGGTGGTCAAGGATGTTGAACAACATCACATGACAAATAGCACAAACCGGGGCTGGGGGTTTAGCTCAGCGGCAAAGCGCCTGCCTGGCAAGTGCAAGGTCGTGAGTTCGGTTCCCAGTACTGGAGAAAAACCAAAAAAAAAACAAATAGCACAAACCTTACTAGAAGGAAATCCTGGACTACTGCCATCCTTAAAAAAAACCCATTACAGGTGTATTTTCTTTCCACATTGTGCTACTTCTTATCCCTACTAGATTGTACCCCGTGGCTTTTACGCTGGCCATAGACCCTAGATACTGATGAACACTGTACATGTGCTCTACAACTGAGCTACACTGCAGCCTCATGTACGTATATTTTAGTGCCCAAATGGGAGTGTGTTAGATTGTTCTGTATTTTACTTAATTCTTTCAATATTATTTTCTAGAGTTATTTGTACTGCTATACGTAGGTGTAATTCCTGGCAGAGGCTCCACTGTTTGTCTCCATTGCATTTTACTTGCCTTTCATGGTTATGGGAGAGCAGGCTTTTCTAGCGCTGTCACTGTTATAAATGCCACAAAGAACATTCTCCTGCTTGCTTCCCTGGAAGCAAGATTTGAGAAAATGCCAGTAATGCTCGGGAGCCTCTTTGCTGGCACACAGAGTGTACCATTTAAAATCTTATTAGACACCATCCACACTGCCCCCACTGCGAGGCTGTCATTTCTGCTCCTTGTCACCATCAACACTGGACTTTTTCTCATTTGACAAGTGTCATGGATTCATAATGAAATTTAATTACTTCTTTTCATTTTTCTCTGTTTTATGACTCCAGTATTAGGCATTCATTTTTCCATTTCCTTTGCAAAATACTTTTTATAAACATTTAAATTTTTCTCTAGGTTTTGTATGTGCTGACCTTGAGATAAAAATGCTTGAGAGCTATTTATAATTTCTATTTTGGTTGGGTATAATGTAGTTTTATTCTATTGTCATAGTTTTAATGAGTAATAAAGCTATGAGGAACACTCTCTTTTTTTCCAGTTATTTGAGTCTTTAACAACATGTGTGTCCTTATCATTTTCTCAGTTTTTACAGCTTGATTTCTTATCATTCATGCAGTGAACTTTTATCAGTGAAATTTTATCACTTTCATTTTAATCTTCATGTTACTTTTTGTCTGTCTTGCTTTTTAACACCACACTTAAGTTTTTCTTTTAGATGACAAAACAGTGAATACAGTGAATATCCCTGACTTACTTCTGATTTTGAAATAATTTATTTGCTCTGTCTCCATTCATTGTAATGTCCTAGTTTTATAATATGTATGCATTATCATGTTATAAATCATATGATGTTTTTCTCATTAAAAGTCTTTAAGAAATAATTAATAAAAATTGAGTTTTAGAAAATACTTATGTCAAGATTCAAATAATCAGGTCAGTACATTCTTTGTCATTTTTTGTTGTAAGTTTCACCATAGATCTATGATGCTTAACTGTGCTTTGATAAAATGAACAAATGAACAAGCAAAATTTAATTATCATGCAGTCACATTTTTCTGTGTGTGATACTTAGACTGAACCTAGAGCATTATGCAGGCCAGAGAACCATGCTATCACTCACATACATGCAAATATGAGAAACTTTTTCCAGTATGCACTTGTATTTTGCTGGGTAATGTTCTACCCTGGCTTTGAAAATCTGCATGCCCATGTGTAATGAGCCTCTGTTTAATTTTTGTTATAAACATGTTGTCTGGATTTAGGTAAAGATTGCATCAACCTGGTCATATAAGCTGCAGAGATTTCTTACCCCGTTTTTGATTTCAAATACTATATTTCAGACCATGCCCAGCTGAGTGTATAATTTTTATGATAGTGTTCATATTTGTCTATGTTTGCTATACATAATAAATGTATCCATCCTGGGGAATTGGTACATACACAGATGGAGTCTTGATCAGTGTCTGAAGTTTTAGTGAATCACTTGAAAATCCACTGGGAGATGCATTTATAACGAAAGCTTTTTTATTGCCACTTGTTACTTGCTGATTTATTTCTTTCCCCATCATCTACCTGTTCTATTTTCATATTTGTAATTTTGTACATTTCTGAGTATTTATCCACTTTGTAAAATTTATCAAATGATAATTCTGTTATTTTTATTTCCCTTAAAATAACCTTGATTATCCCGGTGTAGTATTATGCATCTGTAATCCTAGCGCTCAGGCAACTGATCCAAGAGTATCAAATGCTGATGGCCAGTATGCATCACATAGTGAGCCCATTTCTCAGATATTAATACATCCATAATTTTGTAATTTTTCCTAATTTTCATTTTGTTTTCCTGTTACCTCTTTCTAGTTGTTACTGTCTTCTTTATCTTTTCCAGTATATCAATTCATTTTTATTAATTTTTCATTGAGTTGTTTTGATAAAAATGTTAAATATATTTCTTAAAAGCTATATATTTAATTGAAAGTGTTTTTTTAAACCATCACATTATGTCTTAAAATTATCATCTAATTGTATGTACATTTACATTTTATTTATTTCATAATTTATTTCATAATTTACTATTGAAACTGTGTATTTAAGCATGTATTTTGCAGCTGGGTATGCTGGTATACAACTGAGATCTTAGCACTTGGAACTCAGATGGAGGAGGATCAGTAGAAGTTTGAGGACATCCTGGCCTATATAGTGAGTTCAATGCCAGCCTAAACGACAAAATTGGACCCTGTCTAAAAAAGTAGAAAAAAATGCATTTTGTATCAAACTACCTAAAGGGACTGCGAAAGTATTTCAGTGTTAGAGCAAATGCTTAGTGTGGCTGAGATCCAGTGTTCAGTCTGTCCAGTGAGAAAAAAAAGAATTGTAAAGCCGTTCTTTCTGATGCTTCATTAGTCTACATAATAGTTTTAGTTTGTATTTGACAGAAGCTTTCTTATGTTCAAAGAGACTTTTTGTAAATATTGTTGATTTTTTGGAAAAATATTTATTTGTTGTATAATTAGTCTAAATATATCCATACCTATACTCTGAATATTTCTAAATGCATTATAGTTAACAATTTTTAATTCCATTCTAACATATTATAAAATTTTCTACCAAAACCATGACTGAGGTATGTCTTTTTCTATCTGAGTGAAGCTGTTTACTACCTGAATTTTAGGGAAATTTTACATTTATGGTTATATGCTAGTTGCTTACAATTAGAAACTGTTGCTAAATTTTCCACTCTGACCTGTGACCACCCCGCTTTAGTCTCCCAAAAAATTGGGTTTGGAAGTTTGTAGCATTATTTCTATCTCCCTTTGCTGTTTATGCAGGAGAAAATAAGATGTCTGTATCAAATGCTAATAATACAGATTAAAAATAAATCAAAACAATTAAGTAATAAATTAAAAGGCAAACACCCTTGGAAGATATATTTATGAAATATCCCTAATTCAAATGTTTATTTCCTAGAACATGCTCAGTATGAGTATTACACCCTGATCATGCCTGTGTACATTGATCTAAATGCATGCCATTCCCTGTAGTCAACGTTAATAAAACCCAGGTATTTGCTAAACTCTGTCTTAAGACCTTAATGTATATAGGTCTCATTTATAGCCTTCACTGCAGTGAATGTTGTGGTCATTATAATTGAATTGATGAGGAAAGAAAGTACAGTGTAATGCCCAGTAAGCTGTTCAATAGCATAGAGCTATTAAGTTGCTATTTGATTTTTTTTTTTTCATATTTGCATCTTCTTTCTATTTTAGACCTCAGCAGGTACAACATCTGTGCTTGTTGGGAAATTATCAACTTTATTGCAGTGTATCCTCTTTGCCTTCTTGCATTTTCCATGGCACTTGTAGCAAGTATCTTTCCTGCTTTACCCGCTGAAGTATGTCCTCACACTGCTGGGGAATCTGCTCACCCGGATACTGTCTGGAGTTACTGAAGAATATCTACATTCATGTATTGTTTTTTGTTGGTTTGGTCCATCTGTAAAGTTGTATTTAGTGTCATCATAAATAGTTGTCATCCTGCTATGCCTCACTTCTGTGCCCCTTGTATGTCCTGGCCTCACCAGATATTCTGCAACTTTTGCTTTGCAATCCTAGGTCATAGTTATGAGCTATGCCCACTGTTTGTGTGTTTCCCTCACACTGTGTTACATTATTCCTGTGCTCTGTTCATTTGTGTCAATGAGGTGACAATTCCAGTCTTCTCCATTGCCTTTTGTGAGTCTAAAGTAAACCCCAAGATTTTCTATGCTAAATTTTCCTTCATGAAGGGGGCCTGTGTAGACAAGAAATCCTACACATCATGCTGTGGGCTCACAGTCTGTTCAGTTCTCACTGTCCTCTCCTATGTCTTCATTGAATCTGCCCACTTCGGAATCCCCTTTCCCGAGGGACAGCAGATGGCCCTCGCCATGCGTACGGTCTGCCTCTCTGTGGTTGGCAAGCACTCTGTCTCTTGCTTTGTCAGTTATTTCTAGCCCAAATTCTAAAATATCTTAAGAGAGTGTAGGTGCTGATACACAAAGTGAACAGTCCTCTCACTTACAACCTTTGGGTATAGCATCAAAAGGCCTTTTTCATCCAACTCTCACCAGAAAATTTGAGGCCAAGGAGGCAGTAAATAGGAGCACACTGGCCTCCATATTTCTTCCGTGCATTTGTCCTCTCCTTCCCAGTCTCTCTTGCCACCTTACTGGTTTTTTTCCTTCTGATTTCCTTTTCTCATTCCTTTCTCTGTCCCTTTCCTTTTCACATTCTTTGCCCTTCTTATTCCTCTTTGCTTCCCTTTATTGCTTTCACACCATTTTCACTTTATTGCTTTCCTTTTATTGCTTTTATTTTCCTCATCCTCAAAGCTGTCCCTCTTTTCTGCTGCTTCCCTTTCATTCTTTATTATTAATTGAACTGAGAACATCTCTCCAAATTATTTGAGCATTTATCATCAGTTTGGTGATGATTTTTTTCCAGTTTTGCCAAAGTTTTACTCACTTACCATTTTATTCATTCACTTAAAATATTCATAGTCAACAACATAATCCACTTACAATATTTTCTTTAGCTTCTAAAGAAACTCGTCCTCCTTATTTCTGTTCTCCCAAGACCTATGAACTGCTAATATATTGTGTACAGTGTCAACTTTCATGTTGTGGGCATTTTTGTAAGAAGATAATTCAGCACTGTCTCTTTGTCTGTCTTTTCTCTGACATTTCCAAGAGGAACCACAATTAAAGTAAAAAGGTTTCTTTTTGGTGTCATTATAAAATACTGGGAAAGAGAAGGAGAGAGAGACAGAGATAGGCAGAGACAGGCCTGCACTCTTAAGACTCTCCATGTGGTGCTGTGTGACTTCAGTTCTGTCAGGTAGAAGACCATTGCCAGATATAAATTTCCCACCTTGGCCCCAAATGGTAAGGCAAAATAAACCTCCTTCATTATTTACTGAATGCAAAATATTTCATTTAGAAACAGCAGAGGAAATGAGAAAGTACCTGTAACTTTCATAATTTCAGGAACTGTCAGGCTGTGTTCCAACATGACTGCCCACCTGATATTCTCAGTAACCACTTTTGAGTTTTCTTCACATTCTCACCAACCGTTGTTACTGTGTACTTTTCTGACACTAATCTACTTCGTAGCATTTTATTTTGATATAACAAAAGATTGGCCTCATGCGTAATGACAGGTATGGTACTAATAACTACAAATATGTGAATTGATTTATCCTGAGGAAAGTTGAAATTTTTGTTCTATTTTTAAGAAGAAGAATCACTTGTAAGATGTGACACTGACTTATTTTGTCTTTTTTAACTAGAATGAAAGAGAAAAAATGTATAAAATAATCTGTCATAATATTTAGAGTGGAGGAAAGAAGTATAGTTTCCTGCAGGTGAGAGATTGAAGAAGCCAGTGTTTTCCCGAACTGTGGGAAGACAT
Source organism: Chinchilla lanigera (assembly GCF_000276665.1). NCBI lineage: Eukaryota > Metazoa > Chordata > Mammalia > Rodentia > Chinchillidae > Chinchilla > Chinchilla lanigera. Next base: position 263,542 of record NW_004955546.1, read on the forward strand.
GAATGGAAACAAGATTCAAATTTATGTCAGCATCAATGCATTGAGTCAGCACTGTGAAAATATTTTTTAAAGTATGACGGGGAGATGCCAGTGTGAAACACTTGAGGAAAGCCCCAGTGAGATTGGCCTAACTGGCTCCCATAATTCTCTGAGCCAAAGTAAATCTCTTTTTTCTTGATCATTTGCTTGGTCTGAACACTTGTGCTTAGAAAAAGAAGTATAAGAGGCTGGGGATTTAGCTCAGCGGCAAAAGCGCCTGCCTGGCAAGCGCAAGGTCGTGAGTTCGGTTCCCGGTACCGGAGAAAAACCAAAAAAAAAAAAAGAAAGAAAAGAAAAAGAAGTACAATATTCATCAACCTTTTGTCAACAAATGCCTCAACTTATAAAGAGTGTCATCTTTTTAATATTAATAGGCTCGGGCTAGGGATATAGCTCAGTGGAATAAGCACTTGCCTGCAAGCACACGGCCCCGAGTTCAATTCCTGGTATCAAAAAAAAAAAGAAAAGAAAAAAGGAAATCCGATCACACCATAATATTAATAGGCTTATACTCAAAAAGATGAGCTGAGGGCAGGTGAAGTAATGAGTGTGCTTTCCTAGCATAACAATAATCAGAGTTTAACTACATTACCCCCAAATTTTTTTGAAAGAAAATAGAAAAATAATTGAGTTTTTTGTAACTGTACTGAAATAAAATCAGAATCCAGACTAGATATCTGTATTCCCATTTGCACTGAAGAAATATTCTCTATAGGCATGTTGTGAAAACAACATAAATCCACTGTAATGGTTCTATGAGTGAGATTTTAATTAATGTAAAATATAGCTGACAGGATGTAAAAGGAAGAAAAATTTAGATTAGTTTCAGAGGTTTCAGTCTGTGGCCAACCAGTTTCCTTGCTTGTAGTTCTGTTGCAAGGAAGGAATATCATTACACATGTACATTATGAGGAGCTCTTGTCACCCTCATTTCACTCAGTCAGGAGAGAGAAAGGTAGAGAGAAACAGGAAAAAAAGGAGAAGGAAGAATGGAGTGTGTAGTTCTAGAGCATACCCCAGTGACCTTCTAAAACATCAGTAAGTTAATCTTAAGAAAATCTGCATGATATTCTTCACCTCAAGACAACAAATCACCTTGTAAAAAACAAACAGAAAAACAAATCACCTTGTGACAAAGTGTACAGAATATGACATTTAGAGGACCTTTTACTCCGTAACAGTTTAAATGCACAAGAATAGTGTCATTTATTATACATAGGAATAGTGTATAGTCTCAAAAATGATACCCTGCCATTCATGACAACTTGAACTAACCTGAAGATCATTAAGAGAAATATTTATTCTATGCAGAAAAATTACTGCACAGTCACATTCATACTTAGCATTTACAATACACAATCTGATAAAAATAGAAAATTCAATGATAGTTGATGTGGGGGGGGTTGAAAATAGGGAGGTATTGATGAAAACTTCATTTTTCTCTTAGAATACAAGCAGGATCTACAGATAGACTGGGGACTATGCTGAATGTTATGGTACTGCACATAGGGTTGAAAGTGATAAAAAAGTAGACTTAAGTGTTTTTACCACATCTCAAAGGTAACTGTGTTATGTGAAAGATATACACACCAGAGAGATTGTGGCAATCATTTCCCATGTAGACATACTGAAACATTTAATTGTACTATTTAAATATATGCAATTTTACTTACCATTATATTTGAATCAAGTGAAGTAAAAGTATTCTAGTTAAAATGACTATGGCTACATGATGTGTCTAATTCAACACTTTACTGCAGATAATGTAGTTATGGCCTACTTTAATTTCTGACAAATATTAGGATATATTAATAAAGTTTATACTTCATTCTTTACAAATATAAAGGAATTGCTTGTAGGATATAATTTGGGAAATAATTGACATTATGGCATCAGGGCTTTCCATCCATGACAGTTAGTTTAAATTTTTTTCTGCAAATTTTGATTTCTAAATATTTTCATCTTTGGAGATATTGCATGCTTTTTTTCCATTTACTGAAGATTTTCTTACAAAGGTTTTGACAGTATAATATGGAGATGGCCTGTGTGTCTCTTGGTACTTTAGTTTTAAGAATACCCTGTAAAGATTTACGTTTGTTATAGTATTCCCCTAAATATTTTGACACTGAGTGAAGCAGCAATCCATTGCATGAACTTTAATTGGTTACCCCTGCTAGTAATTATGTGATTTAGTGAAGGAGAGAAAGTTGGGAAGCATCCTCACATGGTTATTTACAGTACTCAGGTTGAAAGAGCCAATGGACTTTTTTTTTTCTCTATTTGGCCACTACCATGTGTACCAGTATATTGTTCACTAAACAAATAGCCACTCTTTTTGTGCACTGCAGCTGTCCTTAATAGAATGTCAGTGTGTTGTTCACTTATTACAATGAATTTTCACCATTGTGAAGGCTTGTGAAATCAAGATCAAGGCACACACAGTTTAAACGTGAAGTAAGACATAGTTTATAGGTGGTGCCTTCTGGTTATGTCCTCACAAGGCAAGAAGTGTTTTCATTTCTTGTAATTGCAGTCATTATTGAGGGTTCTGACCTCACGAGCTGATTAATCCTTAACAGCCTCCATCACCTCATGTTGTCACCTTGGGATTAAAATTTAACAGATAAAATTGCAGAAAGGGAATACGATTTCACAGATAAAATTACAGAATAGAGCCCAGGCGCACACATGCATGTGTGTGTGTGTGTGTGTGCACGCATGCATGCACATGTGTGTTTTACTGGCTACTGAAATGAGGACCTTCTTTCTGAGGTACACAAGCCCTTTATAAGATTTTTATTTTATTTTTTTTGAATGTTGAAACTAGGTTTCACTGTGATGCCCAGACTGGTGTGGATCTTGGGAGTTTTCTTGCCTCAGCCACTCAGAATGGTGTCATTACGGGTGTGGGTCACCAAACCCAGCAGGGTGGGGATTTTATAAATTAAATTAAAAATCCACTGTTAGTTTTCATATCAAGAAGGTTGTAATTTGTTTCTATTGCAAATATGATAGGGCCATTCGGAAAGACATACCTGGAAGATTTCTGCTATAGATATGTTTATGTACATTTGGAATTAATTGTGTGTAGTATAATTTATTTTTGAAAAATTTCTTATAGATTCTTGAACAGAGATTTAAGACTATTGTAATTTTCTGAATATTAACAATGTCAATTCTTGTATCATGCGTCCCTTCAAGGCTATATCTTCATTTTGGCTAATAAGATGACTCAGTGTGGCATTCCTTGATCCCCTCAGAATGATGACTCATGACAAACACAACAGCACATGATTTCAACTGCAACCTACACTTGCAAGAGTTTATTTGTACTTGGCTTTGAATTTGACATAATTTTGGTAATTCTGAGTCATGTGAAGATTGAATATTGGGCACACCATTTCCTGTTTGAGAATCGTTTAGTGTTCAACAACAGTACACATTAGTGTTCAGAAGAAAAATTAGCAAAAGACAGAAGTCAACCTTGAAGTGACTGGGTGAGAGTAGGTTGATGTTGAGAACTGATCCTAAAGAGAAAACAGTTTTATTTTGAGAGGTTGGCTGCGTAGGCTGTGTAGGTCCTAGACTTAAATATCCTGGCCTGTCACATTTCCCTTGCTCACCACCTGGGAGTGAGCTAACCTGGGCTGCATGGGCGTAGTGAAAGTGTGGTGTTTAGGAATATGTTTCACTTTCTGAGTGTGGGTTTCCACGTGAACTGTACTGAAACAGGATTCTTCTCTGACGTTGGGTTTAATTACTTTGCAGCAAGGTGTTTGAATAAAATGGAAGTTATCTCACTGATTTACATCTTTTCATAATGTAACCATAAAATTGTGGTTTGCTTATTTAGAAAGTGGGTGGAGAGAATGATCATATCTGAAAAGTTGAAGGACATTTCAGAAGTATATTATTTGATTTACATTCAACACAAGTATATATAAAGATCCACAGAACCATGATGCAGATAAACAATTCAGCTATGGTTACTTCCAGAGCATCTCTCTAATTTCATCTAACTACCCCCCACGGTGGCCACAGGATGGATTATATCGAAGCTCTATATACCTTTGCCATCTCATCTAGCAGACTGTTACTTGATCTAAACTCTCTGAAATTTGAATAAGATAATTGTGATAAGTATATAATTAGTGTTATGCTTAAAAGATATTTTGTTATTTGCTCCAAACTATGGCCTACAGGATTAGGGTTGTGTGTCATCCACTACATTCACTTATTTCACTGTCAGTGGATATGGGTTGCTTCTAGTTGTCATTTTTCCTTTCAGATTTGGTAAAAATATTTTTTTTTCTGGATGCAATAGTGAATTAGAATTTTTGACAAAATAAGAAAAAAAGTACAGTTGTTTAGATTATAAAAGAATTCAGAATTTGTACTCAATTTTCAAACTTGGATTTATTGTGAGACAAGCCCTCTCTATATAGTTGAGTTCAGGCCAGCCTTCAACTCACTATGTAGCCCAGGCTAGCCTTGAATTCTTGACAGTCCCCCTGCCCCAGCCTCCTGAGTGGTGAGATTACCTGCATGAACCACCACTACTTGCTTTATCCATAAATTTTTCATGTGCTGTTTTATTGATATGATCTTCTATATTGTGTGTTTTATCAATATTAAAATAATTCAATTTTTTATACTAGTCCAGTTTTTTATTATTTTATCTTATGTTTATTGATTATATCTAGTATTCAGCATCTTTTATATGTCAGCTTTAAACATATATGAAGGGGCTGGGGATTTAGCTCAGTGGCAAAGCGCCTGCCTGGCAAGCGCAAAGTCGTGAGTTCAGTTCCCGGTACCGGAGAAAAACCAAAATATACATATATATATATATATATGAAATTGTTTCTTTCTGTGTCACTTTATGTGGTGCATGTGTGTAAAGGTTAAAATTTCTACTCCATTGTATATATCTGATACATAGTTAAAACACCAATTATTGCTTTTTTTATTGTTTTACTTTTCCAAATGTACGATGATGTTATATGCAAGTAAAGTTTTTTTATGTATTTCCTCATAATATCAATGCCATATATTTTTCTTCTTGCATCCAGAGATTTGTTCTTAGATTTACTGTTCTTAAGATATTTAATGTAATGGATAAAATTAGTTACTCAATTATCTTTTTGATACTTTTTTTCTTAATTATGGTGTATAATCTGATTTAATATTTAGCAATGGAATTTGCTATTATTTGTTGAGGGATTTTTATTTTTATATTGCTATTTATCCTCTCCATTTTATTTTCTTTTTTGGTACCAAGAGTCAAACTCAGGACCTTGCACTTGGCAGGCAGATATTGTTTACATTTTAAAGTTGGGAGCTTTGTTCTTTTATGGTATATGCATTTATTTTTTAAAATTTTTTTTAAAAAAGGCTCCCCAAAGAGCCTTCATTTCTCAGTACTAAAGAGTATAATAAAATGTATATTCACACTGGGTGTGGTGGTGCATGCCTGTAATCCTAGCCCTTGGGAGGCTGAGGCAGGAGGATTGTTGTGAGTTTGAGACCAGCCTGGGCTACAAAGTGAGCTCAAGGCCAGCCTGGACTGCATAGAGAGACCCTGTCTCAAAAAGACCAAAAAAAAAAAAAAATGTATATTTACTTTTTTTTGTCTTTTTTGAGACAGGGTTTCACTAGGTAGTTCTGCTGTGATTCTGATGGGCTTTCCTTTGTAGGTGATTTATTTCTTTTCTCTGATTTTAATATTCTGTTCTTCTACTGAAATTCTGGAATCTTATTTTATGCCTTGGTATAGATTTATTTTGGTCATGGCTGTTTGGAGTATATGCTGTATTTATTTGTATGTCAAATTCTTTATTCATGTTTGGGAAGTTTTCTGCCATTATTTCTGTGAAGAGTTTCTTTTATAGCATTTACATTGCCTCCATCTTTCTCAGGGACAATGTCTTCAGCTTTCTCAATGACACCAATCAGTCTTATGTTCTTTTATGCTTCATTTTCCAACTGTTGAATTAATTTTGCATGGTCTCTTGCTATTTTTAAGATATCTTTCCTTTTGTGGTTGCTAGCCATAATTTTGTCTTCTAGATCTGATATTCTGTCCTCACCTACATTCAGTCAGTTGTGTACACTATCAGTGGAGGTTTTAATCTCCTGGATTTCTGTTGGATCTGTTTCATGGATTCCATTTCTTTCCTATGTTGGACATTCATGGTTTCTCTCAGTCTCCTAAGCTCTTCTATGTTTCTGATCTGTGTCTGCTCTAATGACTTCTATTTTAAAGGTTCTTTTTTTTTTTTTTGGTACCAGGAATCGAACCTGGGACCTTACCCCTGCCAGACAGGCGCTTGTGCCACTGAGCTATATCCCCAGCCCCAATTTTTTTATTTTAAAGAAAAAAAACAATAAATATAATGATACAGAGTTACAAAATAAGATATAGGAAATTAACAATGGTTAATGTATTGCATATTGTTATCTTCAAAGTTGCTCAGATTACAAAATATAGGCATCAAACATTAGTCAGTATAAGCACAAACCATTCTTTTTAATGAACTAACAGAAATTAGTAGTATATTTATCTTAGCTATCTTGTGTATATGTATATTTTTTCTCTCTTCCCTTCCTTCTTTTCTCCTTTCCCCCATCCCAGTCATTCTTTCCTTTTGAGCAGTTTCTTCCCCTTTGACAATATCTGTTGTATATTTTAGTTTTTATTTTGTTTTGTTTTGTTTTTCCAGCACCAGGAATTGAACTCATGACCTCGTACTTGCCAGGCAGGCTTTGTGCCGCTGAGCTAAATCCCCAGCCCCATGTTGTATATTTTGGATCTTACTTGCTCTTTCAGTTTTTTAAACTAGGGAGACAATATGATGTTTACAAATGCGAGTCATTTATTTCACTTAGGAGTATGGTCTCAAGTTGCATCCGTTTAACTATAAAAGCCTTGAGTTTATCCTTCATATAGCTGAATAGTATTGCATTGTATAAAAATACCATATCTTTTTTACCTATTCCTTGGTTGATGGGCATTTGGGTTGTTTCCAATATTTAGCTATTATAAATTGTGTCACTATAAACATGGGTGCACAATATCTCTATGGTATGATGTTTTTAATTCTTCTGAGAAAATACCCAGAAGGGCAATTGGGTCAAATGGGACATCTAATCATAGTTTTTTGAGGAATATCCACACTGATATCCACAATAGTGACACCAGTCTACACTCCCAATAACAGTGGAAAAGGGTTCTTTTTCCCCCACAGCCCTTGCAGCATTTGTTATTGGTTGATTTCTTGGTAATAGCCATTCTTTCTGGGGTGAGATGAAATCTCAGTGTTATTTTAACTTGCATTTCTCAAATGACCAATGATGTTGAACATTTTTTCATATATTTATTTGTCATTTGTATTTCTTCATCTGAGAAGTGCGTATTCATTTCATATGTCTATTTTTAGATTGGGTCTTTGGATTTGGTGGCCTGATTTTTTTTTTGCTTCCTTATATGTTCTAGATAGAAATCCTTTGTCTGAGGGACAGTTGTCTAAAAATTTTTCCCATTCTGTGTGTTGTCTTTTCCCTCTGTTGAAGATTTCTTTTGATGTGCAAAACCTTTTTAATAAGATGAGATCCCAGTTGTTGATTCTTTGTAGCACTTCCTGTGGAATTTGGATTTTTTTTTCATAAACTCTCTGCCTACCCCTATGTCTTCAAGATTTCTATCTACTTTGTCTTCCAGTAGATTGAATGTTTCTGTTTTAATATTTAGATCTTTGATCCATTTTAACTTTAGTTCAGTGCATGGTGATAAACATGTTTCTAATTTTAGTCTCCAGTATGTGCAAAAGCCAGTTTTTCCAGCACCATTTATTGAAGAGGCTATCTTTCTTCCAGTGAGCATGCTTGGCCACTTTGTTAACGATAAGGTGACTGAGTGTGTTTGTAGTTGTCTATGCGTATTCTAATCTGTTTCACTGATACTCAGGTCTGGTTTTTTGCCAGTACCATGTTGATTTTATCACAGTAGCTTTGTAGTACAATTTCAAATCAGGGATTGTGATGCCTCCTGCCTTGCCTTTGTTGCCCAGGATTGCCTTTGCTATCCTAGGTTTCTTTTGCTTCAAGATAAGTTTTAGAAATATTTTCTCTAGTTCCGTGAGGTATGTTACTGGTATTTTGATTGGTATTGCATTAAATCTGTGTAACAATTTTGGGAGTATGGCCATTTTCACAATATTGGTTCCTCCTATACATAAGCAAGAGATATCTTTCCATTTTCTGACATCATCTTTGATCTTTTACAGAGTACTATCATTTTCAATGTATAGATTCTTTACTTCCTTTGTTAGATTGACTCATAAGTATTTCATTTTTATGGATGGTATTGTGAAGGGTGTTATTTCCCTAATTTCTCTCATAGTGTGTTTGTTGTTTGTGTACAGGAATGCTACTGATTTTTGAGTGTTGACTTTGTATCCAGCTATGCTACTAAATTTGCTTATTAAATCTAGAAGTCTTTTGGTGAAGTTTTTGGAGTCTTCACTAAGAATGTCATGTCATCTATGAATAATGATAATTTAATTTCTTCCTTTTCTATCATTATTCCTTTTACTTCTTTCTCTTGTCCGATTGCTCTGGCTAAGGTTTCTAGAATTATGTTGAATAAGAATGCAGACAGTGGACATCCTTATCTTGTTCCTGATTTTAGAGTAAAAGCTTTCAAGTTTTTGTCCATTTAGTATATTGGCTATTGGTTTGTCATGGGTGGCTTTTATCAGATTTCCATCTATTACAGTTTTCATAGATTATTATCATGAGTGGGTGTTGGACTTTGTCAAAAGCTTTTTCTGCATCTGTTGAGGTGATCATATTGTTTTTGTCTTTGGCCTTGTTAATATGTTGTATTACATTTATTTATTTATGTATGGTAAACCATCCCTGCATTCTTGGGATGAATCCACCTTGATCATGGTGTGTGATATTCTTAATGATTTGCTGCCTTCTGTTTGCAGTCTCTTATTGAGGATTTTCGCATCTATATTCATTAGGGAGATTGGTTTGTAGTTCTCTTTTTTTGGTTCTGTCTTTTTCTGGTGTTGGTATCAGAGTAATACTTGTTTCCAGGAATGAATTTGCTTACACTGCTTCCCTTTCAGTTTCATTTAAGAATTTAAAAATAGTGGTATTACCCCTTTGCTAATTTTCTTGTAGAATTCAGCAGCAAATCTGTTAAGACCTGGACTTTTCTTTGTTGGTAACGTTTTAATTTTATCTTTGATTTCATTTATTGATACTGATTTATTTAAGATTTTTGTATCTTCTTGATTCAACTTTGATAATTCTTATAAATCTGGGAATCTGTTCATTTCTTCTGTTTTTTCCATCTTATTAGAATACAGGTTCTCAAAGGAGATACAGATGATCTTCTGGATTTCTGCAGGGTCCATTGTGATTTTAACCCTTTCATTCCTAATTGCATGGATTTGAGTCTTTTCTTTCCTTTTGTTTTATAAGGTTGGATAAGGGTTTGTCAATTTTATTTAATTTTTTGAAGAACCAACTCTTTGATTCATTGATTCTTTGTAGTGTTTCCTTAGTCTCCAGTGCATTAATTTCTGCTCTGATCTTTTAAATTTTCTTCTTCATCCAAGCTTTAGGCTTGGCCTGTTCTTTTCCTAGAAGTTTAAGGTTAAACATTAAGTTGTGTTTTTTCACTTGCTCTGTTTTTCTGATATGAGAATTCACTGCTATAAATTTCTCTCTTAGAACTGTTTTCATTGTGTTCTATAAGTTCTGGTATGTTGTATTATCATCATTTAATTGTAGAAACTGTCTAATTTCTACCTGAGGTTGTTGTTTAATTGCTATGTACTTATGAAGTTCTTGTGGTTTCTTTTGCTCTTGATTTCCAATTTGATTGTACTATGGTCTGATAATGTACAGGGATAATTTCAGTTCCTCTACATTTACTTAAGCATGTTCTGTGAGCCAGTATGTGGTCTATTTTGGAGAATGTCCCCTGTGCAGCCAAGAAGAATGTGTATTCCATTGTTATGGAGTGGAGGACTCTATACACATGTGCTAAGTCCATTTGTTCAAAAGTTTTGCTCAGTTCTAATATTTCATTGTTGATTGTTTTCTCCAGTTGATCTGTATTTTTATGATAGTGGGGCACTGAGATCCCCCAATACAATTGTATTAGTGTGTATTTGATTTTTCATGTCTGTTAATATTTGTTTTATATAGTTGGGTGCACTAGAATTTGTTGCATATATATTTATAATTCTTATTTCTTCCTCTTGGATTGTTCCCTTTGCAAGGATGTAATGGCCTGGTTTATCTCTCTTAATCAGTCTTGGCTTGAAATTCACTTTGTCTGTAAATAGAATAGCTACCCCACTTTTTTCTAGGTTCCTGTCACATGGAATATTATTTTCCATACTTTTACTTTAAGTCTATGAATTTCTTTTTGAATTAAATTTGTTTCTGGTATGCAGTATATTTTTGGCTCTAGCTTCTTGATCTATTCTGCCAGTCTGTGTCTTTTGATTGATGAATTAAGAGCATTAACATTGATGGTTATAACAGACATGCACTGACTTAGGCTTGCCACGTTATTTTCCTGTTGTTGGCTTCCCTCCTTTTCTCCTTCCTTCTTTCCCCCTCTGTTTAGTTGTTTGGCTTTCCTGGTGGATTCCTCATATTGGGGTTTATGGAATTGTAGTCCTTGTTATCTCTTTCTAGAATGTCCTTCAAAACTTTTTGGAGTGCTGCTTTGTTGGTCATAAATTTCCAAGGAAGTATCTTCTCCATCAATTTGGAAAGATAGTTTTGTTGGGTACATTAATCTGGGTGGGAAGTTGTTTTCCTTTAGAGCTCAAAATATTTTGACTTCTGCATGAGGGTTTGTGTTGAAAAGTCAGCTGTGCCAGGCATGGTGGCACACGCCTGTAATCCCAGCACTCAGGAGGCTGAG
>NW_004955546.1:274662-286346 GCF_000276665.1 Chinchilla lanigera
AAAGAAAGAAAGAAAGAAAGAAAGAAAAGCCAGCTGTGATTCTGATGGCCTTTCCTTTATATGTTGATTTATCCCAACTACCCTGTAGTGGCTTTATGGCAGAGTACTGGATAATCTCAGTGGGCCTGGATCAGTCAGTGCCCCTTCTGTGGGCCTGAACTCAGCTCAGAGCCACTAGAGGGTTCTGAGCTCAGTTGGCCCCTCTCCAAGATGACTCCCAGGCAGTCACTTTCTCCTGTGGAATGACAGAGCCTTCAGCACTCACCTCCAGACAGTTCAGTTCTCCATGTCCACTGCTCCCCTCCACTGCTGCATCTCCATGGAGGCCTCTGGCGCTGCCAGCAGTCACTATGTTTACCCAGGCCTAAACCACACCTTCCATGCAGTGAGTCCCAACTCAGGGAGCTCTGCCAGCTACCTCCGTCTTTGTTGAAGTTTCTCTCTTCCCTCTCTTCATGGGCTTCAATTCTCACTTCAGATACTTCCTGGGTACCAGGGGCCTACTTCCCTCCTTGTCTTCCTTAAAGTGCTGTAGTCCATTGTCTGGACAGCAACTCCGATAGAGGCTCTTTCTCTGCTGCTTACCATTTCACCATCTTCCTGGAAGTCTCAATCAACAGCAATTTTAATGAGATATTTTACACTCTTCTCACTGAACTTATAAAACTGTTGTGTACTGTATGTTACACATGCAGCACATCTCAGTGCAGACTAGTAGCTATAGTTCAAGCACTGGGCAGCTATTATGGTTTGGGGCTTATGCTGCAAGGGAGAACAATATAATACAGGACACATTTTATAAGATTATTTATAATAGTCACCCAAAGAATGATATACAAAAGAGTGCAGGAAATTTGTCCACACACTAAGACCAAGGAATCAGCTGAAGGCCTGGATCCCATGAAAATATTCTGCATGAGTCCAGCTGAAGACCTACAGCTCATAACAATGCCTCCCACGAATCCAACTGGAGGCCCAGAGCCCACAACAATGTCTCATGCAGGCCTGTTTCACAGATCTGTGCTGCAAAGGCTCAAAGGTCAGTGGTGGAATCTAGAAAGTCTGTGCCAGCGGGATGACAGATCTGTGCTAACAGGCTGAGGGATCTGCACTGGAGCCAGGAAGCAATGCTCAAAATAAGAACCAGAGCTTCCCTGAAAGGTATCACAGCCATCCTCAGCAACAGTGAGGTCCCAAGCTCCTCCAGTGGTCAAAATGGCCAAGTTCCCACCAGGGAAGCCAATGTAGCAAGCTTCTCTAGGAAACCAGCAATGCACCATCTTCCCCTGTGGAGCCAGGAAGCGATGCTCAAAGTGAGGACCAGAGCTCCCCCAAAGTGAACCCAAGCCATTCTCAATGCCAATGAGGTCCTGAGCTCCTCAAAGGATGAAAACAGCCAAGTTCATCAGGAAAGCCAGCATGACAAGCTCCTCCAACAGAACCAACAGCTCCTTACAGCTTCTACTAGCTCCCAACAGCTTTTCGCAGCTCCCAACGTCCTCTCTTCTTCTCCAGTTCTGCCTCTTACGCTGCTGGCAACAGTCCTCAGGTGGGCTCCCACAGCCAGCACCAAGCTTACTGAATTCAGCTGGGGGTTATAAGTTGACCACCAGTTGTCAATCCATTGCAACAGCCACGAGTACCAAAATGGCTGCTCTATTGGACAGCACAGCTCAGCCAGTCTCTAGTGAGCCCCTCCACCACAGCCAGGTCCTCGGGAGACAAGTACACTGGGCCCATTTTTACATTTTAAAATCATTGTGTGGTGTTGATATCCAAGAAAACCTGAAAAAAATATTGAACATTGTAAGTCTCAGTTTTTGAGCAGTTGCCAAGCTTGTAAAATTTCATTGTTAAATCAACAATGTTGAAAGAAATAAAGATAAAAGAAAATTTGCATTAGAATGTTTAGAATGCCAAATCTGGAGAAGGAATTACTGGTTTATGAGGAAGAAAATGAAGTAATCTTGCAAATGACAGCTTTCCAAAAGGGATTGCATGTTAGGCAGGAACTGATGCTTTCTTCAAAGTAAAGGTAAATGCCCACAAGTAAATGTCTACATGTAAATGTCATTTGAGTATGTGCAGAAAGAGACATGGATGCCATCTCTCACATAATCCTTCAGTCTTGGATAGTTTATAGAAATTTTTAAAATAATTAAATGTTTAGTGAGGTAGCTCTTTCTTAAGAGTTAGCTATATCTATTTACAGCTAATCTAAACCCACTTTGTAATGTTCTATTGCTTCAGAGATAGTTTTGTACCTTAGCATGTTGATAAGTGCTTCCTCTCTTACACACAATTCATCACTTATATTACAATTCAGTAGTAGTAAACATTGGTTTAAATATAATTTCCATGTTACACAATGCAGTCTGCACCAAAAGATTTATTTTTGTGTTCTTCTCTGCACTTCAGTAACTTCTGTACTGTCTTTTGATAATGCCTAAATCTTTATAGATATTATTATATATAAATACTTTGTTTACCTTCAAGATCTTTCTAATTGTATCCACCACTTTTTGCATAATTAATTGCCTGATTGTCTTTATGTGATTATTTACCCCCTATTTGAAATCTGTTTTGCTTAATTCTATTCCTTCAAGACCCATATTTTCTTCTTCTGAGGTTTTGTTGTTGTTTATTTCTCACAAGTGTACATTTAATTAGTATTATGAGGTAAATGTCAGAGTCCCACCCTCCCTCTTTTTCAATGTTTAGAGATAAAGACTGAAGTGCCTGAAATTGGTTGCTTTGCTTCTAACAAAGTATTTGTGTATAGAAATGTCTCGTGGTTTAAATTTTCCAGAAGTCCTTTTTTTCCAGAGAGATGTTATTGAAACACCAGGTATTTCAATAAATATTGGATTGACCAGAATTAAGAAACAAATGACCAGAAGCTTTCTGTCTGTTTGGTGTATACTGATGCTGAGATCTAAATTATTTAGAGCTAATTCTTCACAATTTATTTTTTGTTGACAATCACTCAACTCTATTAAATTGATATAGTTTTAGTGAATGTTGAAACTGTGAGAAACACTATGATTTTTTTCCCATTTGATCTTGTGTTTGGCAGCACCATTAGCCCTGTTATTTTTGTAAAATGTTACATCTTGATTCTCGAATCATTTATGGAAAGTGATTTTGTCCCTTTCACCACAATGCTCATGTCACTAATTTCTGTTTATTTCTTTGTAACAACTCGTATTAGTTTTGGTCTAATGTGACCAAATAGTGGAGACAGTGAATACATATATTTTTGATTTTAAAAGAATAACTAGTCACTGTCTTCATTCAGAAATCCATGTGCTAGTTATGTGGTCCTCTGTGCATTATCTAGTTATGAAGTTTCATTTAATTTTTTCTTCTTTAGAAGCCTTTAAGGAACAATGACTAGAAATTGAATCTCAGGAAATGTATTTGTACTAAGATTCAAATAATCAGATGAGGTTTTTCTTTGTTGTTTTTTGTGATTAATTTTATGATAGATTTCTGATGCTGAGACATTGATCACCAACATTTGCAAATGTGTAGCATTATTTGTAGCTCCCTACATTTCCTACACAATAGGAAGTTTGATGTACAGAGTGAAAAACAAAGATTTAGATATTAAAAATGTAAATTCAGATATTAAAATTTTAATTACACTCTAAATTATTGACAAAAGACTAATTACACTCTAAATTATTGACAAAAGACAAACTCTTATGAAATACATTTTATAAATACATTCAAATATATTTCTAGAATAAGTGCACTGTGATATTTATCAAACCTGTTCATCCATTCCTATCTGCAGTGACTCTGAATCCATGCACTTTCCTTTTGCCTGTATTAATAAAATACAACTAGTTGCTAAGTACTGGCTTAAGCTTTTAATATACTATATCACTGTGGGGAACGTTAAGAACTTTATTTCTAATCAGATGTTTTAGAAGACACTGTAAAATGTAGTGACATACAGTTAGGTTGTCATTTGAGCTAAGTTCACACCTAAGTTCTCACTTTTGCATCTTCATTCCATTTTAGATCCCAACAGGCACAACAGCCATGCCTGTTCACAAACATGGTACCTGATCTCAGTTTATTTTCTTTGGCTTTTTTAGCTTTCTTGTGGCAGCTCCAGCCAGTGCTCCTTGTGCTGCACTTGCTGATGTACCTCTTCACACTGCTCAGGAATCTGCTAATGAGGATACTGTGTAGAGTGAATTTATACTACACACATCATGTACCTACTGTATACTTTCTCCACCTCTAAAATTATGTTCAGTGTGATAAAGGTTTTCAATCTGCTGTGCCTCTACTACTGTGTCACATATATGGTATAAGCTAATCACACATTCTTCACTTTTTGACACCCTCAACCCTTATTCATGGTTGCGGAGCCAGCCCACTATGTTTATCTTTTTATTCCCCCTGCTAAAATACATTATGGTAACACTTGTGATCACGACTATGTTGTGGTTTTGTACTGGGATGGTAGATGTTCTTCCAAAGCAGCGGGCACTCGTAGATGGGAATTTTGGGAGGTGACTAGATCATCAATATGTGATATTGGATTAGTCCACTGATGGGTTCATAGCTGTGTATGTTGTTGGGAGGTAAAGCCTCATAGGAAGAGGTGGGTCATTGTGGGGGTAGCCTAGATGGGAGTATATACATCTCCTCCTCTGATGAGTTGTTCCTTTCCAATGACACCCCATACACAAGTGTCCTGCTTTCCATTCCCTTCTGCAAGCCACCCTGCCTTGCATCTAGTGAGCTATGGGTTGAAAATCCTACAAATTTTGAAGAAAAGCACATCAGCCTCCTTTAAATTGTGGATATTGTGAATTGTGTCCCAATGCTGAGAAAGTACCTGAAGACAGATTTGTTCAGTTACAGCATTTTAGTGATAGTAGTAGTTCCGCACCTGGACTTATGTGAGTCTAAATGTAACTCAAAATTGTCTCACTGCCTCATTTTGCAATTAATGTTAAATTGTAGTGAGAAGAGATTTTATACACTTTGTATCAGATCTCATTGGCTGTTTAGTTGTCACTGTACTTTCCAGTGTCTTTATTGTGGCTGTCATCTATCTGAAGGATCTACACTGCTGAAGGATAGCAGGTATCTTCCTCAAGTGCAATTTTCCTTACTCTGGGTCTAAAAACACTCTGGCTCTTTGACATTTACTTATGTCTCAACCCAAATAGGTGTGAGCATCACAAAAGCATTGGGGAAGATCTGTTCAAATTAGTTGTCTGACTCCAGTGAGGGAATTTTCAAAGGCAGATAAATTTTGACTCCTGGGTGCCTAGGAGATACAGAAGCATCTTTAATGTCTAGGACAGAGAACTATTTGCATAAAGCTTGGATTTCGGCCAATAAGGTATAAATTAGGAAGTACTGGGTGGAGTGGCACTACCATCTCGCTAATGAGATGTAAATCATGAACCAGTCTCCATTTGTTTGGACCTTTTCTTATTCTAATAATAGGACTGTTATAGAAGCTGTTTCTCTAAGAGACCCCTCTTTTAGAGCTCATTGGATAATTTGTCTTAGTCCATCCTGAACCTCTTGATGCAGGGGATATTGTTTATGATGAGGGTAAGGAGTAGGATTCTTTAGATGAGTACAGACAGGGGTAGCAATTAGTGCTCTTCCCACTGTCTGTCTGTCCACATGGATGGATCCACTTGTAATTC
Source organism: Chinchilla lanigera (assembly GCF_000276665.1). Classification (NCBI taxonomy): domain Eukaryota; kingdom Metazoa; phylum Chordata; class Mammalia; order Rodentia; family Chinchillidae; genus Chinchilla; species Chinchilla lanigera. The sequence continues at coordinate 280,350 of NW_004955546.1, forward strand.
TAGCAAGGGAAATATTAGAAAGCCCCTGTCCTGGTGGAAGCAAGAGTTCTACCTGGGCTTTGGACATGAAATCTCTCCCCAAAAGTGCAGTGGGGTTCTCAGGTATTATAAGAAATGAGTAGGTGAAATGGAGGTAGCCCTAAGAACAGGCCATAGGTTCACAGAAGTATTCTATGGGGTGTCCTGAGACTCCCCTAAAAATGGTATTTAGAGTGAGGTTTGTGGGGAAAAAGTAAGAAGCTAGTGCCAGTGCCAAATTACGAAGTTAATAGATAATACCCCCACTGTTAAGGTTGCCTTGGGCTGCAGTTAATAAACAGGAGTTAAAAGGGCCAGAATGTGGTGTGTCTCCCATACCCTGAGCTAAGACTTTATCAACCTACAAGCTCTACCATGGGAACTAGTCAGCAGGCTGAGACACAGATTGTGAAATCTAGCCCATAGAGGTGGCCCTGGGCCACAATACTTTTCCATTATGCATCTGAAAATGTTGTTTAAGCCAGGGCTGATAGATAAAACATTCCCAGTAGGCCTTCTCATTAGGAGAGTTAAGGAGGGATAAACTGGCCAGTTGCTGGAGAGTTAAAACTTTCTCTGAGGGAAAGGCTATAATTGACTTGAAGCATTGAAATCAAGGCCATGTAGCACCAACAATAGGCTGATAAGAGAAGGGAGAGTAAGGCAGGACCGCTCAAATTTTCTTTTTAACTCATGTAGTAATCCAAGGGGAACAAAAACTAGTTCATCTTGCTGGGCTTTGTTTTTTATTGCTAGTTCTCCTTTATGACAGAAAATGAGAATCAGCATAAGAATATAATTTTGGGTTTGCCACCAAAAGTCTATGGGGTATCAAGTAAAGCTCTTGTCTCTACTATGTTTGTAAAAGTGACAACTGTGAGGTGGGCATTCTAACTTAGAAATTTTAAGTTCCTCATTTGTGAGACACAAAATAGCAAAAGCTAGAAAGAAGCCATACAAAGATATTGTCTAGAGATATGCCAAGATTCCTGATTTCTCCTTCCTAATATCCATGGGCCTATAGTTTGGTCTATCCATTACTCATGACCAAGGCAATACTGCCAGGCAATAGGTGTTTGGACTGGTGAGTGAGCATGCCAACACTGAGCATACTGCAGTGAAAGCCTACAATGCCACCATTATGGTTGTCATTGGCACTCATGACCCTGGACCAAGGATCTTCTGATTTCTGATGAAAGGCCTAGCCAAAGACATGCCACTATGCTAAATAATGATGGGGGTGCTCCAGTACAGAAAGGTGAGTATGAAGGCAGTTGTTCCACCTCTGCTCACCTCCGTTTAGGCTGGGTATACTGACCACATCTGGTGGTCTTGAGTGGACTTTTCTTTAGTTCCAGGTGAGCCGCCACTTGTATCTGGTGGGATCCTCTGAGGGGGTTGGGGTGGCCCATAAGGACCCGCTTTTCTCTGGGTCCTCTGTCCTCACTACAATGAAGAAAGGAAGAAGTGAGGCAAGAACCACTGCCCTTGGCTCAAAACCAACACTTCTGATGGAAAATGAGAAAGTTAGGATTGAAGTAATGTGATGCAAAAGTTTATTTGTAATATTACAAATGCAGAAAAAAAGCTGTCTTAGCACCAGACTGGGCTACAAGGTAGGGGGTCCTCAGCTTATTGTCCAGTGGGTTTGGGGTGTACTCATACTTACAAGTAAGCTGGTTTATAAAAATAACTTTCACTGAATGGTGCACTCTAGGCCAGTCAGGCTCTTTGCCTTTGTTTCTGCAGAGGGAAAAAGATCTGTTAGGTGTGTGAAGCACCTGGTAAATGCATGTGATAGCTTTACAAGGGGCAGACGGTGCAAGTAAATAGTGCACAATACACATGTGATAAGCAGGTAAAGCCCCACTCCTCACCATGCAGTGAGTGGGAGGGTTGATGGAAGACTCGACACATGTATGAGATTTCTGCATGGGTGAGACTGCTGTGTTGGGTGCCCTGCTTTTTTTCCCAGCAGCAGACCAGGTATTGTTTTATATCTAAAATGTCTCCTAAATGTCACATGAGTTTGAAAATTGTTTGATTTGCATGGGCCTTCTCATCGGTGAATTCATTCATTGATATGTTCAGTATCTGAATGTGGTGTTAGGAAGTAGGGACTTTTTGGAAACATACTTCTAGAGGCAAGGCCTGGAAAAGTGTATTCCTGTTTGCAGATCCTGCCATCTTTCCCTCCTTCCACGCTGCTATGACTTACGTACCTTTTCCTTCACCTTTCTATTTTGCCATCCTGTGTGGACCTTGGATCCACTAGACCATGATCTGAATTTGTGAGCCAATATAAACTCCTCTAAACTGCGGGTGTGTGATATTTTGTCTCAGTAAAAGGAGAGTAACTATGACAATTACAGTATGCTAAATTTGTTAAAAGTTTAGATAAAATGTCCTACTGAAACCCCTGTACAATGTTTAGTCTCCCACCGAGCGGTGTGGCACATGGATGGAAAAAGACAAAGAGGGGAAAAATTTGCTGTTCCTAGGGCTCCAGGATGACCAGTTGCTCTTGGTGGAACAAAGGGTCAAGAGTCAGAGTGCCCAAGGCTTTTATTGGCACTAATTGGGGAGGGTGGCTTGGGGTCATGGCACAGTGCGTGGAAGAAAAACTTTACAGGCATGGCTTGTAACAGAACAAAGCATTCTCCAACCAGGCACAGAGGCCCCCCAACTAGTGGTGCAACAGATAACTTGATGTATGAAAGGCTGGCACTTTTACTGCCAGGAAGGTATAATTCTGAGTCCCATGGCCTCAGCTGGGATATTATCTCATGTTTTAGCCCTGGAATCTCACAGGCTTTTACTGGAACCTCCATTCCAGCTGTCAGCAGGGGACTTGTTCCCACTTGTGTGCTGCTGCTTTAACATCCTGAGACATATTGGCACCTCAGCAGGACTTGATCACATTCTTTTTGCCAATTAAGGGTACATCTGCTTCTATATAGCCAGCTTTAAATATCTCTGTGAATAGGGTTGAAGTAAAGGTCACATGAAGATGAAGGCAAGGGGCTGTATTTCTCAGTGCAATTCCACTTGGCAGTCTCCCACAGGGTCCCAAACACTAAGTTGTAACATCCAGTTTGGATGTGCTTGTGCTGATAGTAAATTCCATAATTTCCAAACATTTCTCCACAATTCCAAAGTTACTGTAGTTTTTTTTAAATGCCATAAAATTAGAAGAAATGTTTAACATTCCCTGTGATAAGGCACAGTGTTAGAGACATGGCCAAGTTTGCTTCAACTCTGTGTTATCGCCAGACCAATGCAATAAATAAGTTTCTTGTGGTTTAGTATGCCAGAAATTGGACAGGAAATCATCAATGAAAAAAGGAAGAATGAAAATAATGCTGTAAAGGACAACTTCCAGAAGGGGCTGAATGTTCAGCAGAAACTTTGAATCTCCTTGAAGTAGGGCATCTTCATATAATTTGTGTATGGATGCAAAGATAGAAAAGCACCATCTCTCACATAATTGCTACAGTTCATGGATAGTTTGTATATATTGTTTTAAAAAATGAAATACTAGCTGGATGTGATGTCACATGCCTGTAATCCTAGTACTCAGTAGGCTGAGTCAGGAGGATTGTTGGGTGTTCAGTTTCACCCTGAGCAACATAATAAGTTCAAGTCTAGTCTTATCTATAAGGTAATGCCCTGTCTCAAAAAAAATGATATGCTGAGTGAGGTAGGACAATGAATAAAAGCAGTATTGCAGCAGGTGGGATGTACTAAGTGTAGGTCTGTAGGCATTCAATAATTAGGTATAAAATGGCGCTCTGTATAGGGAGGAGCACAGGAAGTACATACAACCTGGGAAAGCAGTGAACGATGATGATGGGTGGCATAATTAGCTCTTGAGCCAGGAATTTTCCTCTGAAAATTTCTGTGTGAAATTAAAGAATGAGCTCTATGCTGGCTAAATTTTGAAAGTGGATTTCTTTTTATGTCAAAAATGTTGTAATCTTTACCATTTGGAATATGTAGGGTCGTTTTGAAAGACATCCTTGGAGGCTTCTTCCTCTAGAGAAGTGTCTGTGAATTTGAGGTTAGTTGTATGTTTTATAAAAAAGGGATATGTCTATCCCTTTCTATCCTAAGGCACTTTGAAGCAGGTTTTTTGTTTCATTTTGTGTTATTTTTTGAGTCAGAGTCACGCTATATAGCTCAGGCTGACCTTGAATTTACAGTGTAACCCACAATGGTCTTGAACTCATTGTGATCCTCCTGCCTCAGCCTCCTGAGTGCTGGGATTGCAGATATGTACCAACATACTTGGCTCCCAATTACAGGTTTTATGATATTGAGATATCCCAAGTTGTGAGTCTCAACTTTCCTTTAAGAAATACATGTATGATCCTTTAGGACTCAGTAACTTTTGAGGATGTGGCTGTGAACTTCACTGTGGAGGAGTGGACTTTACTGAATCCATCTCAAAAGAAGCTCTACAGAGATGTGATGGGGGAAACCTTGAGGAACATTGCTGCTATAGGTAAGGATGACATCTATTTCTTATTTATACAGTCAGAGAATATTGGTTGTTGCTCCTCAGTGCAGTTTCATTAAATAGATTGTGAAAACAATATGAAAAGTATCTCAGGCCTGGTTAGATTATATCATGAATCTAATTAGAATCTATTAATTTTTATGTAACAATGTAGTAACTCCTTACATTTCTTTGTCTGTAATTCAGGGAGACACTTGGATAACCAGGAAGTGGAAGAAGAGTACAATAACTACTGGAGAAATCTAAGGTAATTTACACTCACAAGGAAAGGGAATGTTCCTTATGAGTTCACATTAAAGATGACAATAAAAAAACTTAGGCCATGTTCAAATTTTTTTAACTTCACAAATACTCTCCAAAAATGTACACAGCTTGAGTATGCATCATCTGACAACTAAATACAAAAGTATTCCAATATAAGAAACTAAATTAGAACTGAAATCGTACAAGTGACACTATCTGATATATAATATAAAAATGTTCTTGTATGGGCAACATTGTGAATATGTATGAAATTGCATTTAGGTATTTTGTATAGATGTATATGAGAGGTGATAGACAAAGGAAAGTCTGACATTTTAGAGATGAGAAAGACAAACAGGGTAAGAGTAGAAGGTGAAGAGTAATGGGGAAAAACAAAAAATAATCAGTGTGTGATACACATATGTACAAATTGCCCAAAATAAAACTAAAATTATTCTATTACAAAATATACCGACTTAAAAATTCCCACATAAACTCTACTCTTTAGGGAATGGCTGTTTTGAAAATATTATCCTGCACATTCATTTAATTCATTGTCAAATTTCTTAGCAGGCATGAAAAGAGAATGTGTTCTGGTAAATCATTAATATAAAGACCCATTTTATTGTGACTTGGTTTTTTTTTTTTTTTTACAGAAATGAAGAGGTGGAGAAATGCTATCAATATAAAGCTTGGAATCAATATAAAGAAAAATTCCTTTGGACTCCAGATGCTAATGTCTACATGAAACAATCTGGTTTCAAACCAATTGAAAGACTTGCTTGTAGAAAGCCCCTCATTGGGCATTTGTCACTAAATGTGCCCATCAGAGCTCGCACTGCACTGAAACCAGATGAGTATTTAGGATCTGAAGAGAAGCTGTATAAATGTAATGAAAATGGAAGAAACCATGGTGATTTCCAGTCCTTTCAGAATCTTGCAAGGACAAAGGCTGAAAAGAAACCATATGAACATGATCCATGTGGGAAATCCTGCTCTGGTGCTAGTGAAAGAACTCACCTTAGAGAGAAGACCTTTATATGTAAGAAAAATTTGAATGCCTCCAGCTCACCCAGTGACATTCAGATCCATGAAAGAAATCACAGGGTGGGGAGACCCTATGTATGTAAGCAGTGTGGTAAAGTATTCAGTACACAGAGGTATTATAAAATACATGAAAGGATTCACACTGGAGAGAAACCCTATGTATGTAAGCA
>NW_004955546.1:286446-287230 GCF_000276665.1 Chinchilla lanigera
TAAAATACATGAAAGGATTCACACTGGAGAGAAACCCTATGTATGTAAGCAATGTGGGAAGGCTTTTAGTACACAGCGTTATTGTAAAATACATGAAAGAACTCACACTGGGGAGAAACCCTATGTATGTAAGCAATGTGGAAAAGCTTTCAGCACACATAGTGTTTGTCGAGTACATGAAAGAAGTCATACTGGGGAGAAACCCTATGTATGTAAGCAATGTGGGAAAGCTTTCAGTACACAGAGTTATTGTAAAATACATGAAAGAACTCACACAGGGGAGAAACCCTATGTATGTAAGCAATGTGGAAAAGCTTTCAACACATGTGTTGATTATCAAAGACATGAAAGGAGTCACACTGGGGAGAAACCCTATGTGTGTAAGCAATGTGGGAAAGCTTTCAGTGAACACAAAAATTGTCAAAGACATGAGCGAACTCACACTGGGGAGAAACCTTATGTATGTAAGCAATGTGGGAAAGCTTTCAGTACACCAGATTATTGTAAAATACATGAAAGAAGTCACACTGTGGAGAAACCCTATGTGTGTAAGCAATGTGGGAAAGCTTTCAGTACCCCAGATTACTGTAAAATACATGAAAGAAATCACACTGGGGAAAAACCATATGTATGTAAACAGTGTGGGAAAACTTTCAGTACCAACAGTCATTGTCGAATACATGAACGATCTCACACTGGGGAGAAACCCTATGTATGTAAGCAATGTGGGAAAGCTTTCAACACAAACAGTCACTGTCAAATACATGAAAGAACTCACACTGGG
>NW_004955546.1:287330-304354 GCF_000276665.1 Chinchilla lanigera
GAAAGCTTTCAACACAAACAGTCACTGTCAAATACATGAAAGAACTCACACTGGGGAGAAACCCTATGTATGTAAGCAATGTGGGAAAGCTTTCAGGACAAGCGGTGGTATTCAAAAACATAAAAGAAGTCACACTGGGGAGAAACCCTATGCATGTAAGCAATGTGGGAAAGCTTTCAGATGCCACAATGAATGTAAAACACATGAAAGAATTCACACGGGGGAGAAACCTTATATATGTAAACTATGTGGGAAAGCTTTTAGATGGCTCCGTGACTGTCAAAGACATGAAAGAAATCACACTGGGGAGAAAACCTATGTATGTAATCAATGTGGGAAAGCTTTCAGCAGAAACAGTCATTGCCGAATACATGAAAGATCTCACACTGGGGAGAAACCCTATACATGTGAGCAATGTGGGAAAGCTTTCAGCACACGTGATTATTGTCGAGTACATGAAAGAAGTCACACTGGTGAAAAACCCTATGCATGTAAGCAATGTGGAAAAGGATTTGCTACTAAGTCTTCATTACATAGACATAAAAAAACTCATTGAAGAGAAGCCCTGTGTATGTAAGCAATGTGGAAGTACCTTAAGTACACATGCATATTGTCAAGTATATGAATGTATATATTTCATGTCAAATGTATGGAAGTCTCACCAGAAAGAAACTATATATCTAAGCCTATTTTGAAAATCCTATGAAAATTTCTCATGTAGTAGGAACCTATAGAAATAATACAAAATATCTGATGTCAGTATTTCTTCATAAATTTTCAAAAGAATATAAATTCTTGATGGAGATATCAGAAAGTATATACATTATGTGGTTTTCAGTAAATCACTTATTTATAGATACATAGGTTATTTATATGTAATATTTAATATAAAAATATTGAATTGACATAAGGTGTTTTATGTGAATGAGCTCAAATATAGTGTCCTAATTAAGCATGGTGGATTAAAATATTTTTTTACTTTCAAGTACAATTGCTGTTTAGGTTTATTTTGTTTTTCCTTTCTGAAGGTATAGGCCATTAAAAATCTTAATTTTGTAATTTTCATTATTAGGATTTTGCACAATTTTTCCTTTAAATTTCAGTATGTATTTTCCATATTCTGTGTATCAAAGGAAATCTTTTAATTTGATGCTATATTTCATATTGATATATATTTTCAGAGACTTGCAAACATGAGTTTTTGACAAAGTTGAATTGTTTTCACCCAGCTGGTAGATTAGTAAATTTTATTTTTCATATCATGATGATATTTGCTTTAATTTCAAAATCGCTGTGTATTACGTACATAATGATGTATATTTTTTAATATTACAATTTCTCTAAAATTTTATCTTTTTACATGAAAATTTTTCATGTTTACATTGCAGTGACTTCATATGCTTGTAATTTTCCCACCACACATACCAAATATAAACCATACTGTTCTGAGTTTCTTATTGCCAGAGTCCCACTGTTGCAGAACCCAAGAGATCAGAAAGACCAAAGGGGAAAATGAGTATTTATTGGATTTTAGATGCACACCAGCTTGGCTTGATCTTATGACGTCCAAATTGACTGAGCACCAGAATGTATAGTTTTATATATTTTGTTTAGGGGGTTGGACTTTAGAAACTGGAGGGACAGTCAAGGGTACAGAAGACAAAGCAATTAATTTAGCCTTGAAGAAGACAGGGCCTTATGAATCCTATGAGGACAAGATGACATAAACTCTGTTTACAGTATATAGTTATCAATCTTATCTGTACCAGAACAAGAACTTACAGCTACAGAGGAGGAGGAGGAACTTTGATGAGGGGGGGTTGCTCTTTAAGTCCCACTTCACTGCAGGACCATATCTTGCCTCCCAAAAGATACATGAATTATAGTATTGTCCAGAAAGTATAAATGATGGTATGATTTATCACTAACAATACTTTCAGTGGAAATTTTATCATGTGTGGAGTTGTTCTGGAGAATATGGTTGCTATTGAATGTAATAAGGCAAATGCCTTTATTCTATCCCCTGATGCTGTGATGCCATCCTATCTTTGGTAATCATTATTGTTTTTATATACTAAGCTATAATTTTGGCATGAAGAAAAACCTAATTAATGAGATGTGCCAATCAGTTAATTAAAAACTGAAATTTTTGAAATTATTATTTAGACAGTTTTCTTACAAATTTGGGATATGTATTTATATAATGATATTTTTCATTGTTCATGAGGTCCATCCTCTGATGTTTAAAGTATGTGACAAATGCCTTTAAACACATATTCTAGCCAAGGTGTATGCATGAGTCCCAGTTGGTCTCTTGTTCCTATTTTATAATCCTTTTAACATTGATATATGTTATGAGGTGTTTTATAAGTATTCTCTAATACAAAAACTGCTTAAAGTCTGACAGGATTATGTTATTACAAACCTATGATATGAAAAAATAAGTGAGCAGTGCATTAAATACCCATAATGCAATGAACAGTCTAGCTTGCCCAAGCCTTACTTATGCTTAGAAACTTTACCAGTTGTGTAAGATTGTCTAAAATTACATCAATTTTATACCTAAATTAGATGATGTAATTCATGGAATGTAATACAGTGCAGACTCCATGGTCAGTTTTTACAACCTACAACATGTGGCTTTACTGCAGCACATTTCTGCTTTTTATCATCACCAAGAAGACATGTAGAGTGTACTGCTATTCCAGATACCAAAAAGGGAAAGAAAAGACTCAAATTCATGCAATTATGAATAAAAGAGTGAAATCTCAACAGATCCTGTGGAAATCCAGAAGAACATCAGTACATACTTTGAGAAACTTTACCCCAATAAGATAAAAAACACAGAAGAAATTGATCGATTCCTAGATACATAGGAATTACAAAAGCTGAATCAACAAGATATAAAAATTCTAAATAACCCTATAGGAGTCAATGAAATTTAAAATATTTTTTACCATTTTTACCATTTTTTACCATATTTTTACCATTTTGCTTTTTGAGATAGGATCTGACTATGTAGTCCAGGCTGACCTTGATCTTACTGTGTAGCCCAGTCTGGACTCATTCTCAGTGATCCTCCTGCCTCACACTCATGAATTCTGGTAGTACAGGCATGTGCCCACAAGCCCACCTGAAATTGACAATGTAATTAAAAACTTACCAACAAAGAAAAGCCTGTAGAATTTTATAGGAAATTTAGAGAAGATTTAATGCCATTACTTGTCAAACTCTTTAATGAAGTTGAAAGGGAAACAACACTCCCAAAATAAGTCCTGGAAGTATTACCCTGCTTCCAAAACCAGAGAAGCATCCAACCAGGAAAACAGAATTACAGGCTAATCTCCCTAAGGAATATAGATTCAAAAATCCTCAGCAAGATATTGGCAAACAATGCAGCAAATCATCAAGATTATACATGATGACCAAGTAGGGCTTATCGCAGGGATTCAGAGATGGTTCAACAGAGGCAAATCAGTAAAAGTAATATACCATATTAACAGAAACAAGGATAAAAACCATATGATTATCTCAATAGAAGCAGAAAAAGCATTTAACCAAATCTAACACTTCTGATAAAAAGCCTACAGAAAATTGGAATGGATGGTCTTTATCTCAATCTTATAAAAGCCAACTATTCAAACCAACAGCCAGTATTACATTACATGGTCAAAAACTGAAAGGTTTCTAAAGTCAGGAATAAGACATGGATGTCCATGTCAAAATTCCTATTCAATGTAGTTGTGGAAATATTAGCTAGAGCAATTAGACAAGAAAAAGAAATAAAAGGATTGAAGCTAGGAAAGGAAGAAGTTAAATTATCATTTGCAGGTTACATAATACTCTACAAAGAAGACCACAAAAACTTCACCAGAAGATTCTAGATTTAATAACCAAATTCAGTCTCATACCTAGATACAAAGTCAGTACTCAGAAATCAATAACATTCCTGTACAAAAATAACAAACTCACTGTGGGAAATTAGAGAAACTACACCCTCACAGTAGTATCCCCCCCAAAATGAGTACTTAGGAATCAATCTGACAAAAGAAGAGATGTCTACATTGAAAACTACAGTAGTCTGAAAAAGGAGTTTGAACAGGATATCAGAAAATGAAAAGATATTCCTTGAAATTGCACAGGAAGAACCAACATAGTAAAAATGGCCATATTTCCAAAATTTTTATACAAATTTAATACAGTCTCAATCATACCTCACAGAACAAGAGAAAACATTCCTCAGATTCCTTGGGAACCAAAAGAGACCTAGAATAGCAAAACAATTTTTGGCAACAAAGGAAAAGTAGGGGGCATCAAAACCCCTGACTTACAATTATACTACAGAGTTACTGTGATAAAAAAGTAAGGTGCTGGCAAAAAAGTAGACCTAAAGATAATAAAACAGATTAGAAGAAGCAAATGCAATTTCAAACACCCCCAGCCATTTTCTTTGACAAATGAGCCAAAATATTTACTGGAGAAAGAAACCCACTTTAGTAAATGATGCTGGAAAAACTGACTTTCCATATACCCAAAGCTAAAACTAGACCCATGTCTATCACCATGCCCTGAACTGAAATCAAAATGGGTCAAGGATCTAAATGTTAAAACAGAAACAATCTGCTGGAGGAGAAGATAGGTAGAACCCTTGAAGATACAGGTGTAAACAGGCTTCATAAAAAACACCCCTGACTGCATGAGACATACTACAAAGAATTAACAATTGGGATCTTATCTTAATTAAAAGCTTCGGCATAGCAAAAGAAATCACCAACAGAATAAAAAGACAACCCACAGAGGGGAAAAAGTCTTAGCCAGTTGTTTTTCAGACAAAGGACTAATAGCTAGAACCTATACAGAACTGAAAAATATCAGATCCCTAAATTTAAAGACCTAATTCAAAACGTGTATCCTTAACAAATAGACACTTCTCAGAAGAGAAACAAATGGCCAATAAATGCATAAATAATGTTCAACATCATGGTTCATTCAAGAGATGCAAATTAAAACAATTCTAAGATACAATCTCACTCCAGAAAGAATAGCTTTTATTAATAAATCAACCAATAACAAATGTTGACAAAGCTGTGGGGGAAAAAGAACACTTTTCCACTGTGGGAATGTAGACTGGTGCAACCCCTGTAGAAATCAGTGTGGACATTCTTCAGTATCTAAGACTAGAGGTCTCATTTGACTCAGCTATTCCCCTTCTTGGTATCATCCCAAAACAATTGTCTCAAACAGCCTTACGATAAAAAGAAGTAGACATTTCTACTGTTAAAGAAATTATGATAGCTTCAGGTTCTCTGTTCTAGAATCTGGAAAGTATCATATTGAAAAAAGTACACTACACACACAACAAATCTAAAATTTGCAGAAATTTATCTGAACAGAAAGAATCCAAGGACTTTTTCAGACTGACCCTCACACATTTACTATGAACAAAAATTACCACTTTCTGGACATAAAATCAAATAATTGATATGTTTAATATAAACAAATGCTGTGACCTTTGTAAATAGAAATGATTATGAAATATTTACCATAGCACTGGGCTTGCTGATCCACAGCTCTAAACACATCACCATGGGAGACTGAGGCCAGAGGATCATAAAGCCCAATGCCTGCCTGTTAAACAGTGGCATACAGTATCAAAATTTAAATAATTATAATGATTAATAATAATAATGATAAAATGGAGGGAGTGGAAAAGTGTGGCAAACTCAATCCACATAGTATAGGCCTGGAATACAAGGCCCCTTGCCTCTTTTGATCTCCTGCAAACAGTGGACAATGCAGGCTGTCAATAAATTTCACTGGCACACAGGGGTGAATTACTCCTCCCTGTCCAACAGGCTGCCAAGTATTTTTCCTCTATTTTATTTTCTTTTTCCTTCTTTTTCTTTCTCTGTCAAACACTGTAACTGTTAACTGGAACCTCTAGTGAGAGCAAGGTTAGGGCCTTGAGGATGGCGAGTGAAACGACACAATTCTTGCCCTACCATTGGTGCAAGAGAGGGACTTGGATCTTTCCGTGACAGCCAGGACAAGCACTTCCCCACCCCATGAGCAGGGACCAGCAGCACAAGCACCATTGGGCCAGGAAGTTAGCACTCCCTCTGACCTATCACCTGCAGCGCTAGGACAAGGAGTGGGAAACAAGCACTCCCTCACCCTGTGATAAATGGCACAAGCACACTTTGGCCAGGAAGGCAGCACTCTGACTTGTGACAACCAGCACAGGACAGACTTGCAACCACTAGTGCTGGACAAGGTGGGCAGAGCATGAGAGAAGCCAGTGGTGTGGAACACAGCAGGCTACACAAGGTGAGGGAGAGGCCAACTGTACACAGGACTGGCAGCATCCCTGGGATGTCTCTGTCTGAGGTTTCCACAGCAACCAGGAGGAAATGCAGAGACAGTGAGGAGACATGGGTGGAGCATCCAGAAAACTGCTCCCCACATAAAGTGGCCAAGTTCAGCACATCCAATCCAGCACTAATCCTATTGCAGAATTAGTGAGATGCTGGTTTGGACACTACCACAGAACAGTGGACACAAGAGGAATTTTGTTATTTTTTCTTTCTTTGTATGTATTGTTTCCCTTTTATTGCCTGGTTGGGTTGTTGTTTTTTTTTTTTTAGATTTATGCATATATTTCTGTACTATTCTATTCATCTTATCTCTCTCCTTGACTGTCTCTCTTGATGTTATATCTTTATGTGAGTGAACATTGTCCCTAACCTCTCTGATTTGCTTCAATAATCTTTTGCTTCCTCCTTCATTCTTTCTCCCCACTTCTCCAGCTTCCCAAAGCTTGTGTGATCATCCCTTGCCTTCCAGCCTTGCTTCAACTATATTTGTCTTCATCTCTCTCTCTCTCTGTGTTGTCCCCTATACCTCTTCAAAGTCCCATCTACAGAGTAAAATCACTATTATAGGGGAAAACTCATTCATGGTGCTGAAAAAAACTGGCTTTCCACATGTCAAAGACTAAAACTAGAATAATGTCTCTCACCATGCACTAAACTAAAATCAAAATGGAGCAAAGACCTAAATATTAAAAACAGAAAAACTAAATCTGCTGGCAGATAGAATAGATAGATCTCTGGAAGACATAGGGATATGCAAAGACTTTATGAACAAAACCTCAATTCCACAGGAACTATCACAAAGAATCAACAGCTGGGGTTTCATCTGACTAAAATGTTTTGCACATCAAAAGAAATCATCAACAGAGTGAAAACACTATCCACAGAGTGGAAAAAATTCATGCAAGCTGTTCTTCAGAAAAAGGACTAATATTTAGATCATACAAAGACCTGAAAAAATCAACCCCCAAATTCAAAGACCCAATCCAAAAATGGGCATCTAACAGGTATAGATATTTCTCAGAAGAAAAGTACAAATGGCAAATAAATATAAGAAAAAATGTTCAAACATCAGGTGCTATTTGAGAAATGCAAATTAAAACAATGCTGAGATTCCATCTCACTCCAGAAATAATGGCTATTATCAAGAATACAACTAATAATAAATGCAGGAGGGGCTGTGGGGAAGAGGAACCCTTCTCCACTGTTGGTGGGAGTGCAGGCTGTGCAAATCAGTGTGGAGATTCCTCAAAAAAACTAGAATTAGCCATCCCATTTGACCCAGCTATTTCTCTTCTGGGTATCTTCCCAGAAGTTAATATAATCATACCACAGGGATATATGTACATCCCTGTTTATAACAGCACAGTATGTAATAACTAAATCTTGGAAGAAACTCAAATACCCATCAACCAATGAATTTATTTTTTAAAAGATATATTTTTAAGCAGTGGAGTATTACTCAGCCATAAAGAAGGATGAAACTGAGACATTTATAACTAAATGGATGGATCTTGAGACCATAATCATAAGTGAATGGGACACATGTGTGAATATCACATTATGTCTGGCATGAGAAACTCAAAATGTAAATAAGAACATAAATAGTCAATAGGTATTGTGAAATAGGAAAAAAACTGTTCAAAGGAAAAAGAAAAAGGGAGGGGGAGGGGAAAAGGAAGGAAGGGAAAGAAAAAATGAGAAAATGAAAACCAAGCACTTTAACAGAAGGGGAAGGGGATTTGAAAAAGAGGATGGGAATGAGAAAAAAATGAATCAACATATATCGTGCAGAGATACAAATTCTCTATAATGAGGGGCTGGGGATTTAGCTCAGCGGCAAAGCGCCTGCCTGACAAGCGCAAGGTCGTGAGTTCAGTTCCTGGTACCGGAGAAAAACCAAAAAAACAAAAAAACAAATTCTCTATAATGAATATGGTCATGGCGCCCAGGCAGCGAGTTCTCCGGGAGCAGCAGGGCTCCTGGGACCGAGTGTGGGCTGGACGCATACCACCACGATTCCCAGCTGAAACACGCGCACAGAGCCAGGTAGGCCCCATCCAATCGCGGAGGCCAGGACGCGAGAACAAAGACCCCGCGGACATTGCAGACTGAGTAGCTAGGCGCAGGGAGGCCTAGCTTGGAGTGAAGTAATTCAGGTCCTAAAAGAAAACAACTTCCAACCCAGATTGCTGTACCTTGCAAAGCTATCTTTCAAAATCAATGGGGAAATAAGATACTTCCATGAAAAAGATCAACTGAAGAAATTCATGACCACCAAACCAATCCTACAAAGAGTACTGAATGATTATCTACAGAGAGATACAAATGACCATAATCTCAAGACCAACAATACAAAAGAATTGTAAAGCAGGGTAAGCAGTTAAATAGAAGGGGAAAATACAGAACCAACAGTGGGAAAATGACATGACAAGAATAAGTCAATACATATCATTAATAACCATTAATGTAAATGGCCTCAATTCACCAATCAAAAGAAACAGACTGACAGAGTGGGTCAAGAAACAAAATGCAACAATATGCTGCATACAAGAAACACATTTAACTCAAAAAGAAATCCACAGACTGAAAGTCAAAGGATGGAAAACAATACTCCATGTGGTAGGAACTCAGAAAAAAAACAGCAGTAGCTATTCTGTTTGCAGACAAGGTGAACTTCAAACCAAAAATGATCAAAAGAGATAAAGATCATTATATTCTTGTTAAGGGAAAACTGCAAGAGGAAGAGATAACAATAATAAATATATATGCACCAAATGTAGGCAAACCTAATTATAGAAGGCAAATTTTAACAGACATGAAAAATCAAGTAAGTAATAACACAATTGTAACTGGGGATTTAAACACCCCATTGTAAAAGAGAGATAAATCAACTAGACAAAAAATTGGGAAAGAAATAACAGAACTAAACCAAATGTGTGAACAAACGGACGTAAGAGATCTTTACAGAGTATTCCACCCAATAACATTAGAATACACATTCTTCTCAGCTGCACAAAGGACATTCTCCAAAATACACCACATGCTAGCACATAGAACATGCTTAAGTAAGTGCAAAGCAATTGAAATTATCCCATGCATATTATTGGACCACAGTGCAATGAAATTGGAAATTAATGATAAAAGAGGGGATGGGGATTTAGCTCAGTGGCACAGCACCTGCGTAGCAAGTGCAAGGTCATGAGTTCGATTCCCGGTACCAGAAAAAAAAAAATGATAAAAGAAATCACAAAAGCTCCATAAACACATGGAAATAAAATAACACCCTCCTGAACAACCAATGTGTCACAGAAGAAATTAAAGTAGATATTAAACACTATTTACAATCTAACAAAAATGCAGATACAAACTACCAGAACCTGTGGGATGCAATGAAAGCAGCCCTCAGAGGGAAATTTATAGCAGTGGATTCCAACATAAGGAAAACAGAATGAACACAAATTAACAACCTTATGCTACACCTCAAACTTCTACAAAAAGAAAAGCAAGTTAATCCCAAAGCCTGAAGAAGGGAGGAAATTATAAAAATCATACCAGAAATGAAAGCAACTGAAACTAAGAAAACAATACAAAGAATTAACACATCAAAGAGTTGATTCTTTGAAAAAATAAATAAAATTGACAAACGTCTATCCAACCTTCTCAAAAAAAGGAAAGAAAAAACTCAAATCCATGCAATAAGGAATGAAAGGGGTGATATCACTACAGATCCAGCAGAAATTCAGAAGATCATCAACACCTACTTTAAAAATCTTTACTCTCATCAGATGGAAAACACAGAAGAAATGGGATGATTCCTAGATATATATGAATTACCAAAGCAGAATCACAAATATATAAAAATCTTGAATAACCCAATATCAGCCAATGATATTGAAAATGTAATAAAAAAAAAAAAAAAAAAAAACTTGCCAACAAAAGAAAGCCCAGGTCCTGATGGATTCACAGCTGAATTCTACAAGAAAATTTGAGAAGAATTTATACCAATTCTTCTCAAACTCTTTAAAAAAACAGAAACACAAGCAATTCTCCCAAACTATGGAGAAAAAGTATTATCCTGACACCAAAACCAGAAAAAGAACTAGCCAAAAAAGAGAACTATAGACCAACCTCCCTAATGAACATAGATGCAAAAATTCTCAATAAAATACTACCTCATAGAATGCAGCAAATCATCAAGAAGATAATGCACCATGACAAGGTGGGATTCATCCCAGGAATGCAGGGATGGTTCAATATATGCAAATCAATCAATATAATACACCATAACAGAGTAAAAGACAAGAATCACATGATCATCTCAATAGAAGTAGAAAAAGCTTTTGATAAAGCCCAACAGTTATTCATGATAAAAAAAACTTACAGAAAACTGACATAGATGGACATTAATACAACCTGATAAAAGCCATCTATGACAAACCAAGAGACAACATCAGACCAAATGAACAAAACCTGAAAGCATTCCCTTTAAAATCAGGAACAAGACAAGGAAGTCCACTGTCACCACTCCTACACAACACAGTTCTGGAGACACTAGCCAGAGCAATTAGAAAAGAGAGAAAAACAAAAAGAATAAACATAGGAAAGTAAGAAGTAAAATTATCTTCATTTGCAGATGACATGATACTCTATACAGAAGACCCCAAAAACTCCACCAAAAGACTCCTTGAATTAATCAGCACATTCAGTAGCATAGCTGGATACAAAGTTAACATGCAAAAATCAATAGCATTCCTATACAGAAACAACAAACAGAGAAGAGAGAAATAAGGGAGAACATACCTTTCACAATAGCATCCAAAACCTCAAATACATAGAAATCAATCTAACAAAAGTAAAAAGATCTATACAGTGAAAATTACACTACTCTGAAAAAGGAGATCAGAGGATTTTTAAAAATGGAAAGGTATTCCTTGCTTATGGATAGGAAGAACCAACATTGTGAAAATGGCCATACTCCCAAAATGGTTATAAAGATTTAATGCAATGCCAATAAAAATACCATTGGTATAGCGCACAGAGCTAGAGAAAACATGCCTAAAATATATCTAGAACCACAAGAGACCCCAAATAGCAAAAGAAATCCTGGGCAACAAAGGCAAGGCAGGAGGTATTACAATCCCTGATTTGAAATGATATTACAAAGCTACTGTGATAAAATCAGCATGGTATTAGCAAAGAAACAGACTTGAAGATCAATGGAACAGACTGGAAGATGCAGACACAACCATAAAGACACTCAGCCACCTTATCTTTGACAAAGGGGTCAAACATGTTCACTGGAAGAAAGATACCCTCTTTAATAAACAGTGCTGGAAAAACTGGCCTTCCACATGCCAAAGACTAAAACTAGACCCAAGCCTATCACCATGCACCAAAATAAAGTCAAAATGGCTTAAAGATCTAAATATTAAAACAGAAGCACTAGCTCTAATGAAAGAGAAAGTAAATGAAAGTCTTGAAGACATAGAGGTAGGTAGAGAGTTCATGAACAAAAACAAAACTGCAAGGAAAATACTTCAAAGACTCAACAACTGGGATCTCTTCTTACTGAAAGTTTTGCCCATCAAGAGAAATCAACAACACAGTATAAAGAAAACTCAGGAACTCAGAAAAATTTTTGCCAACTGCCCCTTAGACAAAGGACTTCTATCTAGAACATATAAAGAATTAAAAAGTTAAGCCCCTAAATTCAAAGACCCAATCCAAAAATGGGCATCTGAGATGAGTACACACTTCTCTGAGGAAAAAATAAAAACCAAATGAATATATGACAAAATGTTCAAATGACTGGTCATTTAAGAAATGCAAATTCAAAAGCGTGTGTAGGGTTGTGTTGTCTGAAATGTTTTAGGCAAAGGAGAATGGCTTCCTGTTCACAGTACTTGCTGTACTACTTGAGACATGGTTGTACTACATCAGGATCATCAATGCCACTAAGTTCAACATACCAGATGCTAAAGTTAAAACTGGGGCCCCAGGATAGGAGCAGAACTATCTTAATGAATCAAAAAGAAAACATCTGTTCTTAAATTTTATGCTTCAAGATGACTCTTTGTTCTAATCAGTCTTTAAACCACTAGACAATAGCTTTTGTATTTTCTTCCTTCATCCCACCAAAGACTAAATTTCGTCAAAGTGCAGACATGCATTCTCTCATACCCTAAACATAATATTTTGAACTATAACAGGCCTTTACAGCTTTAGAATCAAGTACTGGGAGGATAGTTGCTTGCTGAAGACCATCTTGAAGACAGGTCAACTGGTTTATCCACTAAAATGTTCTCCTGAAGGTAGGTACACGCACCACTTGTGTGGCATGCAGGGCAGAAGCTGGCACTCAGGCACTGCAGGAACAGCCCTCCCAGTCGCAATCTTGTCAGCACTATAGCAGCCAATTTTGCTGCTTATATCTGGTAATATGAACAACTAATCTGAACACAACAACGTGCAATATAACAACCACTGGTGAATTCCCACTATCGTGTCTAATGAAACTCTGTATCATTTCTAATGTTTCTATTGTTTTTTTTTTTAATTTTCTTTAATGATTTGATCAATCTCGAATTCTTACATCTGGTAATCCGAGCAACTTCATTGAAGATAACAATGTGTAATAAAACAATCCTTTTCTTCTCAAACTCTGTATCATTTACTTTTTGCTTGTTTTTGTCTTGGCTACATTGTTGTTATTTTGGTATTGCTTTTCTTATCATTCTCTTTGAAATAAATTTTTAAAAAGGGCAGGAGCTGGGCGTGGTGGCACAAGCCTATACTCCCAGCACTCAGGAAGCTGAGGGAGGAGGCTCATTATGAGTTCAAGGCCAACCTGGGCTACAAAGTGAGCTCAAGGCCAGCCTAAACTGCATAGCAAGACCCCGCCTCAAAAAAAAAAAAAAAAGGGTAGGAAGATGATGTGCTACACACACCCCAGAGGAGGTAGTTTGCATACAATATAAGGGAGGAAAAGAGGCTTGCACCCTCCCATTTTTGCTCTTGTTGCTGCTGCTCTCTTCCAACATAAACTGTTACCCCCATGCCATGCCTCCCTGCCTTAGAGCCAGGTGATTATGGACTGAATCCTCCACAAAATGTGACAAATAAAACTTGTCTTCCTTAATGTTGGGTATCAGGTACTTTGTCCCAGCAATGAGAAAAATGTGCCTAAGACAGAAGTTGGTACCAGAATTGGGGTCATTCTTTGACTATATCTGACCAAGTGGTTCATGAGCCTTTGGGAATAGCTTTTGCCAAGTTGAGAAAGGATTTGAGATGCTCCCTGAAAGAGTAGTGCTGGAATGCTTTAGGCTGTTCTGTAAGGGAGGTCCTGGTCAGAGATCAGAAGGCCACAAGACAGGTTGAAATTCTGCCAGTAAACACCAGGCTTGGCAGGTTTTTGCTGGAAAGGACTGCACTGGCTGTTGCTGGACTCCAGTTGATGAGTTATGGCTTAACAAAATTTAAAGTTTGTCAGCATTTTGCTCATGTCCAGAGAATGTGCCTGAGACTGAATTAAGGGCACAGTACTAATTAATCTCACAGAAGAAATTTCAAGAGTCAAATGCTTAGCCAGTGGCATGACTATTGTTGGGGGATTTTGGTCAGATTTACACTGCAAATCTAGCAGAGATCACAGCACAATGACTTAAAATGTGAATTTGACAAGAAGCAAAGCTCCAGTAAAGCTGTGGACTACAAAGATAGAGTTGAGATCTTGACTGCTAAGAAGGAACAGGGGAATAGAAAACATATCCTGAGGGCATAACAACAAGCAGCAAGTCTCCATCGTTGCAGCCTCAAAGCTGCAAAAGCGAAAGACTTTGCTTTGAGGAGAAAGCCACAGAGCACCGGGTTCCATAATGGGGGAAGCTGCACCATGTTACTGAATGGGGGCAGCATAGCAAATTTGTTCCTCAGAATAAGATTCAGAGTGCCCAGTGATTCGTGCACTTCATCCCCACAGCCAAGAGAGACAAAAGCCTGGCTGGTTCTCCAGCTGGCAACAGAACTTGGCAAAACGCACATGTACTGGATTTAAGCACATGCAGAATGCTACATTTATAGGGTTAAGGATGCTTCCACACCGACTTCAGAAGGGTTGGTGGCCAGACAGTGTGCCCCTGAGAAGGCAGTGGGTGAAACTGTGAGTGTAAAGCCAAAGGTGCAGTGGAGACTGAACAAGTTCGGCGCAAACAGCAACATGGATTATCTGAGTAAACCTGCAGGGAGGGATTAAAGCTAGCTCAAGAGAGAAGGCATGGTAGCTACAACCACTGGAAATGCCGAGTGGAGCCACCAAAGTCTTTTGGAGTTCCCACCTTACCACACATTACATCAGATGCTGGACATGTAACTAGAGAACTTAATGTCTGCCCTGCTGAATTCTGGGCTTGCTTTGTTCCCAAGTGCCACTGAATGTTGCAAGTGTTTAACTTTTTCTTTGTACAGAAGGCTTGCAGTATGGTTTATTTTGGATACATACGGTGGAAAAATTAACACTGTATTAAAACTGCAATATAAACATGAAACATAAAATTTTGATGGTAAAAAAAAATTATGGAAATGATAAGATTGGCTCCAGTAGGAAAGAAAAATATGCAATATTGCCTGTATCTGCCAATAATGAAGGAAAAACATTAAGTCCATAGAAAACCACCATACTTGAAACTAAAAAGTACATTTTCCAATTCAACATATTTAATTAAAAGACACTATGTATTCAGCATTTAAAAATACAAAATTATGTAAACTCAATATTTTCATATTAAACCCTACAAATACACAATATAGATATGTATAAATGATTTACTGAAAACAACACTATGCACCTACTTTAGGACAATTTTATATGGGAACTGTATTTTCTGGAAAATCTGTGAAGATGTATTGGCATCAAACATCAGGCATTATTTCAGGTCTCCACTGTATGAAAAATTTTCACAGGATTTTCAAATTTGGTTTGAATGTATAAAGTTTTTCTCCAGTGAGGTTTCTTTCATGTACTTAAAGATGGATGTGGACTAGCACCTTTCCCACATTACTTATATACATAGGATTTCTGCCCAGGATGTTCTTTCCTATATGAATACATGAATATAGAATTATTATGTGTACAGAAAGTATTTGTACATTGTTTATATACATAGAATGAATTTTCAGTGTGAATTCTTTCATGTACTTTACATTCACTCTGCCTTGTGAAATTGTTCCTACAATGCTTATATACACAATTTCTTCCAAGTATGAATTCTTTCATGTGTTCGCAAATGTTGGATTGTGGGAAAAGCTTTCCCACATTGTTTACATATATAGGGTTTCTCTCCACTGTCAATTTTTTCATGTCGTTGACAAGATCTGTCTGTTGTGAAAACATTCCCACATTGCTTGCACAGACAGGGCTGCTCTCCAGTGTGAAGTCTTTCATGAATCTTACAATACTGATGTATGGTGAAAGCTTTCCCACACTGTACATACAAAGGGTTTCTCCCCAGTGTGAATTCTTCCATGAATCTGACAGAGTTTCTGCTAAAAGCTTTCCCACATTGCTTACATACATAGAGTTTCTCCACTATGAGTTCTCTCATGTATTTCACAAAATCCACGTGTTGAAAGCTTTCCCACATTGCTTACATACATAGGTTTTATCCCCTGTGTGTTGTCTCATGTATTTCACAAGAACCATGTGTGGTAAAAGCTTTCTGACATTATTTACATGCAAAGGGTTTCTCCAGTCTGAATTCTTTCATGTTATTTTACACGCATTCTGTGCATGTGCAGAAAAATTTTCCACAGTATTTTTGCATGTTTCTGCCTTGTGTGAGTTCATGTTTTTGACAATGATTGCTTTTGCTAACTTTTCCACATTGCTTACATAACTAGTGTTTCTCTAGTGTGAGTTCTTTCATGTTTCTTACAACAACTCTTTTGGTTAAAAGCTTTCCCACATTCTTTACATATATAAGGTTTCTCCCCAGTGTGAATTCTTTCATGTTCTTTACAACCACGGTGCGTGCTGAAAGCTTTCGCACAATGCTTACATACATAGGGTTTCTCCCCCGTGTGAATTCTTTCGTGTATTTTACAATCATAGTACCTAATGAAACCTTTCCCACATTGCTTACATACATAGGGTTTCTCTCCAGTGTGGGTTCTTTCATGTATTTTACAATATCCATGTGTACTGAAAGCTTTCCCACATTGTTTACATACATAGGGTTTCTCCCCAGTGTGAGTTCTTTCATGACTGCGACATTGAGTGTTTCTGCTGAAAGCTTTCCCACACTGCTTACATATATAGGGTTTCTCCCCAGTGTGAACTCTTTCATGTGTTTGACAATGACGTTTTGTGCTGAAAGCTTTCCCACAGTGTTTACAGGCATACGGTTTCTCTCCAGTGTGAAGTCTTTCATGCATTTGACAATTTGTACGGAAGCTGAAAGCTTTACCACATTGTTTACATACATAGGGTTTCTCTCCACTGTGAAGTTTTTCATGCATTTGACAAGATATACGGGTGGTGAAAGCTTTACCACATTGTTTACATACATAGGGTTTTTCTCCAGTGTGAAGTCTTTCATGTATTTGACAAGATTTACGTGTGCTGAAAGCTTTGCCACAGTACTTACATACATA
>NW_004955546.1:304454-310716 GCF_000276665.1 Chinchilla lanigera
TTTGACAAGATTTACGTGTGCTGAAAGCTTTGCCACAGTACTTACATACATAGGGTTTTTCTCCAGTGTGAAGTCTTTCATGTATTTGACAAGATCCACGTCTGCTGAAAGCTTTGCCACAGTGCTTACATACATAGGGTTTCTCCCCTGTGTGAGTTCTTTCATGACGTTCAAAATGACTCTTTCCTCTGAAAACTTTACCACATTGTTTACATACATAGGGTTTTCCTCCAGTGTGAAGTCTTTCATGTACTTGACAAGATCCACGTGTGCTGAAAGCTTTGCTACAGTGCTTACATACATGAAGTTTCTCCCCTGTGTGAGTTCTTTCACAACATTCAAAATGACTCTTTCCTCTGAAAGCTTTCCCACATTGTTTACATACACTGTGTTTCCCTCCACTGCAGTTTGTTTGATGGATCTCATCACTATTGTGTATGTCTATTTGGTTTACATTCACATTAGCATGTAGAGTACAAAGGAGTATTTCTTCATATTGATTCCAACCTTCATACTGAGGGAATTTCCCTAACTCTTCATTTCTGTAAAAAAAAAGAAGTCACAATAAAAAGGGTCATCATATTAATACAAGTTGTTTTGCGGCCTGCTAAGAATGAATTAATGAATTAACTGAATGTCTTGCAAGATGCAAACAAAATCGCAATTCCCAAAACAGTGGTATTTATTTGTGAATTTTAAAGTAGGTGTATTTTGAAATACAGAAGGTTTAGCTTCATTTTCAGCATTTGGTTCATATGAGTATCACACAGTGATCATTTTGATCTTTCCCCATCACACTCCCCTTCTCTCCTTAACCTGTGTTTTTTTCCTTTAACCAGTTTGTCTTCATCATCTCTTAAAACATCAGTCTGTCCTTTCTCTATCAACTTCCCTTTACTGTACTCTCTTAATTTATATTTTAGTTTCTCACATGAGAGTTAATTCTGTCATTACTATGGGACAAAGACCCATCTATTAATTTGTTTGTTTGTTTGTTTTGGTTTTTTGTTTTTTTTTTTTTTTTTTTTCGGTACTGGGGATCAAACTCACAACCTTGCGTTTGCAGGGCAGGCACTGTGCCACTGAGCTAAATCCCCAGCCCCCCATCTATTAATTTTGGCAAATGACATGATATAATATATCTTTTTGGCTGATTATATACTACATTTTCTTTTTCTTTTCAGTGGTCCGAATGAAACCCAGGTCTTAGCACAATATCTCCAATTTTTTTATTTGTAATTTTGAGAGATTTTCAATGAAGATTAAGTTGTTCAGGCTGAAATTCAACTTGCCATTCTGCAACACTTGCTTCCCAGAGTGCTAGGTTTACAAGAATGCACAATCACACAGAGCCTATCAACAATTATCCTTATCCATGAATACAGCAATAGATATCTAAGGTGATTCATGGCTTATTGCTTATAACTTGACCATTTTTGAGTATGGGTATGTATGCATCAGTATAATATGATGATTCTGAAGCTTTTGAGAATATACCCAAAAGTATGTCTCAATCAACTTGTGGAGACATTTGTATAGTGATTATCACAGTGACTGTCATGAAAGTTCCACCAACATTCTAAGAAGGTTCAATGAGAATGAACTCAATTCCCTGGACAATGGCTTGAAAACACATATTGAAACACTATCATTAATTTGAACTTTGAATAGCTGCTTCAAGGTTAGCAACTATTGGATGTTGCATGTGTTATAACCAATATATATACATAGAGTTAATAAAGTCAATTTCCTATCAAAACTCAAAGTCTGTTCTTTTCATATACATCTATATACGATACCTGAATGTATTTTCAAACATTTTCAAGATTCAATTGTCAGATTATACACAATGAAGTTGTATACATCTTTGCAGAACACTTTTGACATTAAACTGAACTTGGTCTCATTTCTTTGGTGGTCATGTTTCTGCTCATACACAGACTTGTGAGGAACATACTTTTCCCTTGTGAGTGCAAATTACCTTGGACTTCTCCAGGAATTTTTGTGTTCTTTTTCAACTTCTTGATTATTCCCAGCTCTTCCTGAATTGTAGACATAGAAATATAAAGAATCATTACATTTATAGATAAAAATTAATACATTTCAATTAGATTCAAGCCTAAGCTATTCTTCAAAATGTTTTCACATTCTTTGTAATGAAACAGCACTGATGAGCAACAAACGATATTCTCTGTATAAATGAGAAAGAGCTGTCATCCTTACCTATGGCAGCCACGTGCCTGAAGGTTTCCCCCATCACATCTCTGTAGAGCTCCCTTTGGGATGAATTCAGCAAAGCCCACTCCTCCATGGTGAAGTTCACAGCCACATCCTCAAATGTCACTGCCTCCTAAATGATCATACATACATTTCTCAAAGGTAGGTGGAGACTCACAGCATAGAATATCTTAACTCTTCTCATAGATAACTCAATTGAAAGCCTGGTGTGGTAGTGCGTAGCTGTAATGCTAGCACTCAGGGGGCTGAAGCAGGAGGATTGCCATGAGTTCAAGACCAGTGTGGGCTCCACTGTTAGTTCAAGGCTAGCCTGAACTAAATAGAGAAAGAGCCTGTCTCAATAATACAAAACAAAATTTTTAAAAAAATGAAACAGCTAAATGAAGGCTGAATTGTTCAAATCTTAGCTCCATGTCTCGGTCATTCATTACATATGCAGCCACATTTTATTCAGACAGCAATTATGATACTAGACTGCAATTCATTCATCAGCACATTAGAAGCACTGGTTCTTTTGCTGGATCACTGCAGGGCTATCTGTGCCCTGTGTCTAAAGCAGAGCTCCCAGTGGGAGCCTACAAAACCACCATCCACAAAGCCCAGGGGCAGATGAATATCGAATGAATCACACTGACAGCCCATAGGTAAAATCTCTCTTCAAATTTCATTACTGATGTCATTGAGTCTTTCTTTCTTTGATGCACTTAAGCAGCATTCTGAAACTTGAGTTTGGTTTCATCATAAAAGAAATGTAACTGAACATCAAATATGGTATATAAACACTAACTGAAATATTCATAGAAAAAGTTTTATCAGAATAGTCTATGAGCAATGAAAACAGGCCAAGGGGGCAAACTATCTTAAAGCTCAGTGTTACCAAGAGATCACCGTCCACTCAGATATGAGAAATTCTAGGATGGTATGAGAAGAAGATGAATAAAATGTATTATATGCATTGAAAACCAATATATCACAAGATAATTAGAAAAAAGGAAATTTTCAACAAGGCATGGTGGTACATGCTTGCAACCAGAGCACTTGAGACAGTGATGCAGGAGAACTGCCTTGATTTTGAGTCCAGACTCAGTTACAAAGCTGTGTGAAATACAAACAGAGAACCTGACTCAAACACCCAGAAACAAAGTAAAGACAAGTTTGATTTGTTTAAAAGTTATAGTTACACAATATAATAAAATTCTAACAACATTTAGTACTCTCTAAGCTAGAAAGTTCATAGCTTCCATAATATAAACACGAAACATTCAAATTCCACAGGTCATGAGACAGTACCATCACTAGAGAAAATGACAAATAGATTTCAAAAATGGAACACAGAATTCAGTGAGTTGACAGGCATGTGAAATCTGGATCACTGCCAAAGCCAGTGGTACACATCTCTGAAAGAAACCACAATCACTTTAATTTATGTTTAGTGAGAAACAGGTATGTGTTTGAGAACCCAGATTATATATACCCTTCTATTCTACCTGCAACATATGTTACATATTGAAATATGAAAGATAACCTTGAATGCTTGAGAACTCATAGTGAAATAACTTCTCAAATGTGAAGTTTTTCCTCAGTAAAAAAATCAAATCACCATCAAAATTAAGTTAAACTGAAATAAATGAAAAGCAAGAGATGTAAACAAGGCAGTAATAAATGTGCACAATATAAACATTTTGTAAAGAGTAAAAATCAATGAACACAAATCTACAAAAAAAATGACTACAACATATCTAACTCAAGCAAAAAACTGAATGAAGAACAAGAACCAAATGTTTCTTAAAAATCACTAAAGAAAATGGAAGAGTGGAAGAACACAATAAGGACATAGACTTAAAGGAGAGTAGAGAAACTATTGCTATACTCTACATTTATTTCCTTTACTTTAGAGTTTCACAACACATATGGACCACTAGCTTCTTTCCAAGGAGCAGAGACTACCCTGTGCTATTATTCCCGGAGAGAGATGTGAATCTTTTCAAGTAAACTTGAAAAATCCTGCCTCCCAGGACCAACGATATGAATGAGAAAGCACTTGACTCTTGATTCACATATCATTACTTGTGAGAGAAAATAACTTTCTCAAAATAGTTCTCTTCATAAATCCATAATAATCACTTACTGAAAATTTCAAGGGAGGAAACCAAAAGAACACTTTTCATAGAAACTCACACATGGTAATCTTAGGAAAAGTCACCAAAGTGGGAGAGTGGTCATCCATGGCGCAAGACAGGATTGAGTCAGGAAGGGTATCAATCACCTGGATGCTCTCAAACAATGCCCAAGACCCAGTTTAAAATACTTTTGCACTTTCTGAATATTCCCAGGTTATTTACATTATTACTATTAAGTCTAACCAATAATTTTGAAAAGAAAGTTTATTGCAAAATATTTAACACAAAATCACCATTAAGAAAGTACACATTAATCTATATCTGTCTGCATTTATATATTTAAAAAACACACAACATTCACACGCTGGGCAGTAATAAACAAAGCACCACAGTTGCAAACAAGAAACACAAAGACTCTTAGCAACCAGTGTTCAAACTCCACATGGCCCCTCAGAAGAACATTTCAGACTGTCAGAGAAAGAAAAGATACCAGAGGTGAACAATCTCCACACATCTGAGTTATGGTCCCAGTGCTGGGCCCACCTGGACAGAAGTGGTTGTCATTTTGACACTGATAAGGGTAGACTACAAAGAAACCTATGCAAAAAGACACACTGGCCTATCAATGATTCCACAAAAAGTGAGGAAGCGCTATTAATTTGACATTATTCAAAGTTCCTCAAAAGAACGCCAGTGATCAGATCATGATATAAAAGGCCATTCTCTGCAGAGAACACACCTTGATATATCTTTGTGTGGGGTAACTATGGTCAACTTAGAACACCCAGGTGAACTGAACCAGTGTGGTTCTGGGTATAGAAGGCCCATCTCAGGTTTGCTGCCAGTGACATAAAAGGAGCACTGCAGGGGAACATGGCATGCTGTTACTGGAGAAGCTTGTTCTGCTGTTTTTCCTGAAATGAACACAGCTCTTCTCATCATCAGACGAGTTTGTGTCCTCACTGTTGCTAAAGATGGTGACTGTTCTCTCCAGGTGAATTCTGGTCGTTACCTTTAAAATCACTTCCTAGTATCAATCCATCAGCCTGGTGGCACAGACCCTCCACCCAGATGGTACAGATTTTTGAGTTTCCACCACTGACTTGTGGGCCTTCCCAGTGTAGCTCCTCGATATAGACTCACAGGAGACATTGTTGTGCACTCTAGGCCTCCAGCTGGACTCATGGAAGATACTGCGATGGGCTCTAGGTCTTCAGTGGAACTTCCGCAGAACACTGCCATGGCATACAGGCACCTTAACTAGATTCCATGGCTTAAATGCAGATGGACAGATTTTTTTTTTTTTTTGGCTTTTTGAGACATGGTTTCATTATGTAGTTCAGGCTGGCCCTCAGCTCACTTTGTAGCCCAGGCTGGCCTTGAACTCACAGCAATCTTCATGCCTCAGCCTCCTGAGTGCTGAGATTACAGGCATACACCACTATGCTCAGCATGTATAGATCTCTTTAACTTCCCTGCATTTGACACTTTTGGGTGGATATTAAAAAATAATTCTATACATAATTTGTCCTCTATTGAATCTATTACCTTAAAAACCCTGACTATAAAAATAATATACACAACAGAGCATCAAATTACATAAGGGAAAACATGCATGTGAGGAGAAATATCTTTGATTCACAACTGTCTGAGGATGTTAAAACAACTAACTCCATCACTAACTGCTAGCTGAAGAAAGAGGAAGACTCTATAATGGAACAATTAAAATTAACAGCAGCATGTTTCCTTAGGACTGACTGAATACTACATAATATTTTATCTAATAACTACATAGTACAATGTCTTCTCAAAATCAAAAGAAACATTCCATCAAATACAACATGTTTAGAGCAAAAGAGAGAATCAATTTCTGGGGGAAAATAACTGAAATATGTTATGGACAT
>NW_004955546.1:311866-312869 GCF_000276665.1 Chinchilla lanigera
GCTGTAATCGCAGCACTTGGGGAGGCTGAGGTAGGAGGACCATTGTGAGTTCAAGACAGGCCTGGACTACAAATGAACTCAAGGCCAGCCTGAACTGTGCATAGTGAGACCCTGTCTCAGACAGGAAACAACAAAACAAAAATTTTCATTCATTATCACTAGAAGAAAATAATAAGGAATAACAGTTTTAATCAGATGAAAAATGCAAACCTGCAATAAATATTCCAAGCTCAGAGGCTGTGGAGTAAGAAGTAAAATGGCTCAAAAATGAATTTTTCTGGTACCAGGAATCAAAATCAGGACCTGCCACTAAGCTATACATATGGTCCTAGAAGATGAACTTCACTACAAACTTATGGGCAATATATTGAGGCAAAGGAACCACAAATAATTCTTTCAGCTTAGTAAAAATGATATAGTAACCTCAATTATTAACTTCTTCAAAAATCCAAACAATTGAAAGTAGATAACAATTTGCATGAAGAAATTGTTAAGATCCAAAGAGCTTCCATAAAATCCATCCTGTGGCCAGATGAAATCAGAGATGCACTGCAAGGAGCCAGAGGTGATTTGTTCACAGGCATCATGATTCTAAGAATCTTGACACATATTTATGACAAACGCAAAACAGACAGAGTTCTAAACTTTTTGCTTCTTCAGTGGTAATCAATTCTCCAGTCCATTTTTAATAAAATCACCATCTCCAATATGTCCACACATCCTAACAGCACAATCAGACACTGAACTCAACAATGAAACAAATTCACTGATGAGGAAAGGGCCCACAAAAATACATCATTGCCTTACAAACTCATGTGACGATCAGGAGATGATTTAGACTTAAACCACAGAACCTGGCCTGCTGCTGGGGAAAACAGTAGACACTCAACACAGTAGTCTCACCCACACTGAAAGCTCACACACATGTCACGAGTCTCCCTCAACTCTGTTGCTATGGAGTAGCATGCAGCAGAGTGGGGCTGCAGGCACTAAGCAGGCAAGG
>NW_004955546.1:334858-341771 GCF_000276665.1 Chinchilla lanigera
CTCATTCTACAAAACTTACAGAGTTAGACCCTTAGGGAGCTCTCACGGGTGAGAGAGATGAGGCATTCCCTTTGTTACTTTTTATTATTTCAATCCAAAGCTATGAACATAGACCAAAGTACACCAAGGTAAGGGGAAAAAATAAAGGTGGGGGTACACTGTGGATATGAGAAATGGCATATGATTCCACTGGGAAATAAATGGAGCCAGAGGAAAGACCAGACTATAAAGGAGAGATTCAAGAGTCATGAGAACTCAGCCTGAGAAAGAACACCCAGGGGCAGAGGACAGGAGGACACCTGAAAAATGCTTCAATAAAAAGTGTACTAAGAGACATGTTAAGGGTTACAGAATTGAATCCATACTTGTCTACACAAGTATGCTAGACAGGGTACTACACTTCTTGAAATCCTAGACTACAAAATGTTGTATATCTACCAAAGTCTTAATGTTCACATTCCATGAGAGTGAACTTCAGAGTGTAAAGCTCTGCAGAACAACTCAAAGGACAAATCTTTTGATAGTGAGTAAAACACTGCTACCCACTCTACCTAGGATCTTTCACTCAGCCAATTCATCACTGTTATTGTGGAGGACCAACTGGATGACTCTCCTTGAGTCATCAAACAACAAAAGCACTTACCTCCACCTTGGCTAAACCAGGCACTATTTCCATGTATTGATATGTACACAGCTGGCTAGCACTTTCCCTTATCCCTTCAATTGGCTTGAAGCAATACAAATCAGTCCAGCCTGAGGGGCTGATGTGTAGTCTTTAAAGCAAGGTGAGAAGTCTGTGTTACCCCACCCCTGTAAAGCCCAAAACACAAGTGTAAGCCAGTCAGGATGGACAGTCACACTCCACGCTGTCAGCAGGGATCAAGCTTCAAAATAAGAGGCTATGACTTCCCAGGGCATAAAAAATTACACATCAGTGCTGAAGCACTGAATCCCAAAACATTAGATACTACCGCAAATTGTATTATGCAGATTATTCCTGCATATTCTTCTCTCTGCATATTGTAGAGGTAACTTCAGACCACATATCTGGACCAGCTCACTCAGTTACTTCCCACCATTCTCACTGTCACTCATCCTCAAGCCGCTCCCTTCTTCATGAATTAATAAAACCTGGGTTCAGCACTGGGTTGAGGTTTTTGTTCCAGTTAGTCATTCTCCTAGCTGGACTTAGGAAGTCTTGCCTTCCCAAAACTACAAATGACTTAGTGTCCTGATTCTCACCATGAATTACACTAGAAGTAGTAGATTACAATTATCTCACTAAAATTCCAGTAGCTTTCTCATGAGATTACAAATATAAACTTCTCAGGCCACAACGAGGACGGTGAGGAGTTCGCTACATGTTATGAATCATGCTTTTCTGTTGTGTAATAAGAACCTTCAGTTCAAATAAGGAAAAGTGACACACAGCAAAGATTGGGGCTTATCAGGGACATCAACAATAAAGCAATAAATGGAGCCTGACTGGTGCTGACATTTCTTTTTTTTGTTGTTTCTTTTTTAGTTTTTTTCCAGTACCGGCACTCAAACTCAAAACCTTGTGCTGACCAGGCAGGCTCTGTGCCGCTGAGCTAAATCCCCAGCCCCAGTGCTGAGATTTCTGTGTCTAGGGCCATGGAGATTCAAGGGAAACTATAGACATCCATGGACAGTGGACCTTCTCCTCACTCAAGTCACAGATTTCAAATAACTCATCATGATTCGATGCCCCTTAAATTTCATATTTTTGGAACTGAGTACCTAATAAACACAGTTGAGGTATGAGACCTCTAGTCAGCTATGGGCACAATTTCTCTCATGAATGGGATGATGTTTTCACATGACAGTCGGTAACTTACAACCACAGTGAGTTTCCACTAATAATACTCACATGTTCTTTCTATCACACACATGGTCACTTAATATTCAAGAATGTATCCTACAAGCTGGGTGTGGAGGCACACACTTGTAAGCTTAGCACTCAGAAGGCTGAGAAGGAGGACCACCATGAGTTCAAAGCCAGCCTAGGTTACAGCTTGAGTTTAAGTCCAACCTGAATTACACAGTGAGACCCTGTCTCAAGGAAAACAATACAAAATAAAAAACAGCATAAAACTTCTCACTAAATGTATATCCATGTTCTTATGCTTTGAAGCCTCCAAATTTGTAGAAAGCATATTTCCCCTCTTCTTTGTGTATGTATAGCGTGTGTGTGACATTCTCACATAGAAAAGAATAATAGACTGCACCACTGTTCTTGATTGGAAAAGAAGGAAGTCATTCCCATTCAAGATATCTAACAAATCAATGATCGTGGAAGTGGGAATGCTACAGCAAGTTCAGGTTGAGTGCACAGAAACCCTTTAGGGAGGGACACTCTACTAAAAGAGTGAAATCTCTCATGTGAAGTAAACAACTCACTTTAGTGTCTGAATAATGTCTCTGGAAACACAAATGGCTTTCAGTCTATCCCCAGCTATGGAAACTTGGGGGACATTATTCAATTTCTTTAGCTTCAGGTGATTCATCAGGAAAAGCATGGCCAAACAAATTGGAACTTCAAAGCTCTTCATGATGATTCAGAAATTTAATGTGCAGACAAGGCCATCATGTTGGAAGAACTCACTTTCGGTTCATTACAGGGCATTCAGTTCGGCCTTGGAGAACTTTGACATTGTTGCTACAGGAATAATGCTGGTCTATGGCACACATATTTGAAACTGGATCATAAGCATATGCAAATGATATATGGGAAATGCTAAACATCAGGTACACTGAGTTCATATGCCACCAAGTCAAAGAATAAATTCCAAGGAGCAATGCAGGTTAAGAGGAGAAAAACTTCTTCAAGAATAAGAACATGGAAAAGGAATGGCAAATAGAAATAGTTCCTGAGAGATAGGCAGGGTGCTGAATGGATTGTCAACAAACCCACCTCTTAAAGGAAGTTATATAGAGCAAAATCACAAGGTGAGTACACTGTGGGTCAAAGTGATGATTAACCAGTAAGATTGCAAGTACAGTCACTTAGTTAATATTGAGGCAATGGTATCAAGCACATATCAATAACATCATTAAGCTTTGTCAATAATCTACAGTCTTAGTCTTGTCACTAGTCTTAGTCTTAGTAATCTTAGTGGTGGTAGTCTTAATCTTAGTCTTAGTCTTAGTTTTAGTCTTAGTCTTGGGGTGGGGGATGGTAACTCATACCTAATGAGATCATGGGAAATCTCAAAAGACTAATACCAATAATCCCAAACTTCGGTTTATCCCTTAAGGAAGTATGGTAATCTGGCCATAAAAACTTTAGTGTTCACAAGCCCCTTCAGACACATTTTCAATAAGTTTTTAGCCACTCCTCTTATTCTCTTGAGATCCCAGCCCTAAGTGCATAACATTATTCTTCCTAACTTAGTTTTCTGCAATAGAAGAACCACAAATGTAAAAATATCCCACACAATTTCATGGGTTATTTTATTTTTGACAGAGGATGAGATCAATGAGGACAGAAGTACACAAAAAGGGTGAAGTGCTAGGCATAGGTGGAAAATAATAAGGCCAAGGTCTGTTATTTCAATAATGTAACTCACTCATAGAGTGCATGTGATAGCCGTCAGGTGTGAGAAATAAATGAATTATGTCTATCTTGAAGCCGATGTCCACTTTTTGAAAGAAATTGCATTTCCTGTGCTATGTGAGGTGAAAACTTACCAACACACTCTGAAGATTCCATGCATTTCCTCTGGTGACCTCTCAAACTGTCTCTTAAATATTTCTTTTCTATCCTGTGTGGCATTATTTTTGTCTGCGGTTTTGGGACTCTATCTCAAGTAACAGTAGGGACTAAAGTATCAAAAGTCACTTTATCAGCATGGAAATATTGCATGCTATGTCATGTACCTTTAAATATTTGTTTTGTTGAGTCTCCAATTTAAAAGTAGTCCACATTTTCTTTTCTGAATGAATGATTTAGACTTTCTGTTCATCATATCTATAGTTGCGTTATGTTTTCTAAAATCTAAATGAATCACTTTCATTAAGTTGATATCATCTATAAACTTCTAAATTTGGATCATATATCATATATAAATAGCTGTGGGAAATGATAAGCCATTTGGAATCCATAATGGTACCCAACACTTTGTAGAGTCTCATATAATATTTTCTTTTTTCTTTTTGTTTTTTTTTTTGGTTTTTCTCTGGTACCGGGAACCGAACTCACGACCTTGCGCTTGCCAGGCAGACACTTTTGCCACTGAGCTAAATCCCCAGCCCTCATATAATATTTTCTATAGTATGGATACCTAAATGTCCTCAAAATTCTTGTAATGCAACATACTTTCATGTTGGGTTAATAACATCTCTTAGTTATTAAGGGGTGATCAGGTCCTCGACCTTCTGAACCAGTGTACTCTGAGGCCAAATACAAACAGGCAAATGGAATGATTTCGGGGCTCCAGGAGGATCACAGCCCTGTCACAGAATTTGAGACTCTCTCAGGCCTCAGACCAAGACCTCAGACCTTCTCTGGGTGGCTAGTATTTATTCGATTATCAGAAGTAGGGAGGGGAGTATTTGAGAAGGGCAGAATCCTTCAAAGACTTCTCTAAGTAAAGGATTAAATTAATCCTTAAAAAGGATTAGGTTAATCCAACCAGCAGTGAGATGCCCGAGGCTATACTCTTTATGCAGTTGACATCTCATCCCGGTGTCCTTGGCTGTGATCTTGTATTATCCTTTGAGGTTTTCTGGCTTCATCCTCCACTACAGGTGGAGGATTTTAGTAAGGATTAATCACTCACAGAGGTTCACTTACTAGGAGGCTGCCATTTCCAAAGAAGCAGCCTAGGCCTTGGGCAGATTCACAAGTGAATATGAAAAGCCAATTGATTAATTTAAGTGCTGCTCAGGTCCGCTTCGCAGTGGTCTCCCTCACTTTCCATTGTGATGACAGAAGGAGGTTTTGTAAGGCCTTTGCAGATACTGAAATCGCACAAATAGAAATCGCAATTATAACATATATTAAATTACTAAGTTGACCAAAAAGACCTTCTCCAGGTCTCCTACCATATGTGAACTCAAGTGAAAGTCACCATCATTAAAAATAAGAACAGATATAAGTTGCAAACACATGGATGACAGACTTCCTAGCCTTCACCACTGTGATAAGTAATTGTTTCATAAAGTGAAGTAATACTTCCTTTTGGTTAGGGCCTCTAAAATCTATTAAGGTCATGGCATAAGAACTTTTTGGTGAATAGTGTACACCAGTCATATTAGCAGACATCCAAAACACTATATTTTCATTTATTCAGTCTATCTTAATGATATACTCATTCTTGTATATGTGTGCACAAATTTTCTTTACTCACTAACTCACATAATTAATGCCATGAGTAGCCCATAGACCTTAATGTTAGGGACTGCTGCTCCATTCCATCAGTATCAATGTAGTTAGTTAAGACCTGTGATTTTTTAAAAATCTTTACATAAATTTCAAAAGAGGAGAAACCACGAAAATACATACAGTGCTCCACAGGCCTACAGTAATCTTTAAATAATATATTAAAAGCATCTACTAAAAAAAAAACAAAACATTTAGGAGCTTGCCAAAAACACGATGGCATATCTGTAGAAAAGCTGTTCGAACAGCAAAAATGCAGGAATTTTTCTTAACAATTTTATGTCAATTTCCTCTTATATGTAAGATGACCTAATGCCATGCTAATTTCTAGTTCATACCACATTAGATGCTCAACCAGTTATTTTACATTTCTGATGGCTGTGCCATAAAACTGTATTTTTGGAAATAGAAGCACTGTAAACTGTATTACTCTGTTAACATGCAGTAATAGTGACGATATTTAGGATATATCATATAGTCATAATCATGTTAATTTTGATTAATTTAAAAATTGTTTATTCATTTCATGTGGCATGATTGTAGTAAGTACAACTAATTTAATGTATATAATGAAAGGATCTCACATATAATTACATTGAAAATGATTAACGCAATTGCTCTATGTAGCATATTTAATACCAAACACATTAATCTTTGAAGTATGTGGAGAAAATAAAACAATACCTCTCTTAGCAACCAGCAACTGTATAGAGACACCACATCAGTCACGAATCAACATGGGATCTGCAGGTGTTTGGCAGAGCACAAAAGTAACACTGAGCCTTTCATTAACATCTCTCAATTTCACCATCCCCTCCCGTGACAGCCATCATTGTGCTCCATAATGCTGTAGGGTTCACAATATTTTTTTTTTTTTCCGTTACCGGGAATTGAATTCACGATGTTGCACTTGCCAGGCAGGTGCTGTGCCACTGAGCTAAATCCCCAGCCCCTGGGGTTGACAATATTAGATTCTAAATATGACTATGATCAAAGTATGCTTTGTCTCTGACATATTTTACTTAAAGTTCTGTTACTTAACGTTTATTTTCACAAATGAAAGGATTTCCTTTTTGGTAGTCTAAATAATATTTCAGGAAAGTAACTCTACTTCATTCATATATTATTGTGATTTTACTGTACACACTAAGTTAGACAAAAACTAATATATAGAGAAGGACTGGGCCCTCAAAGAAGTCAACACAAATAACTTACGACATAAGGGTCTCAGCTGGAGGCACATCTGAAGGCCAAGCCCTCAGGAGAAGAAGCAATGAGAAGGCCTACATGCCTCTCTAAAGGATCAATACCAACTTGAAATACAGTAACTACCACCACCTCCTCTAGTAAGTCCAGACATCCAAGTGGATGACCAGAGCAACCGGACCTGTCCCTTCCCCAAAATCCCTTTCACCTTTCCATGTACATTGTTATATGACTGGCTTTCTTGGGGCTGAGGATAGAGCTCAGTGGCATAAGCGCCTGCCTGGCAAGTGCAAGGTCCAGAGT
>NW_004955546.1:341871-344689 GCF_000276665.1 Chinchilla lanigera
AAGAAAGAAAGAAAGAAGAAAGAAAGAAAGAAAGAAAGAAAGAAAGAAAGAAAGAAAGAAAGAAAGAAAGAAAGACTTACTTCCTAGTTGAATCACTATTAGCTAACTAATCCTATAGGTTGACTGTAGTTTGATACACATTGTACCCATATTGTGACTCTGCTGTATAAATTACCATGGACAATGGGGCTCTGAGACCCCCACACTAGGAACCCCTCCTGAAAACCCAAGAGATATTCTTCTGTCCTTATTTCCAACAAAACTCTTCTAACTTCTTTTGGTTTGCAACTTCATTCCTAAATGTTGTAAGCCTATCAATTTCGTGCATTTGACACCTAACAGACCACGAGTTGAATTTCTCCTATATCAACTTGCATATAAAATGTCTTCTAAAAGACATGCACCAAAGTATCCGTATCAAGCTGCTTGATTGTCGTGAGTTAACATAACCATATACTTTCTCACCCTCTCAGTCTAATAATTCACACATATATTGGAGGAAGGCGGTCACTGGGTGTGCTGATCTAGCACAATAGGTACCATTCATAACCCTGCTTTTGTTAAGGCTTCCTGGTTGTCAAGACATAGCCAGCTGTCCTCTGCCACACTATTCTGTAATTCCAATTTCAGATGATCCAAATTTAATGCAGCTCAGTTGTTTTTCTTTTCTAAATCCCTTCTTTCTTTTGATTTTTAAAGACACAGTCTCACATTATAGTTCAGGCTGGCCTCAAACTGATTGTGTAACCCAGGGTGTCCTGGAACCCACGGCAATCCTCTAGCCTCAGCCTCTTCTGTTTTGGGAATAGAGGCAGGCTTCACCATACATGGTTACTTGGCCTTTTTCTTACTTTCCTCTATCTTTTTGCTGGCAATGACATTCAGTATAGGTCCTTGCATAGGATAGGAAAGTTTCCTCCAACTAAGCTACGATGCTAGGCCTCAATATTTTCCAAGTAAAAAACATAACAGTAGAACACTGCACTGTTGGTTATGTGCATCCTTATAATAAAGACTGCCCTAGAGTTTTGGCACGACAAATTCGTCAGATCTTTCATTTCTTTGTCACTGGCCTTTCCGCTTCACAATCTATAAACACTATTTCTAGCCCTAAGCTCATACTATTCATGATCATTCAAATTGGACTCATATTCCTACCTTTAACCCCCCTGGTTTCTAGCTAGCCTGGCCTGGGATCTCCAACCCATCACAGATACAAACACAGCTTCTGCTCCCCTAATCTACAATTTAATGATACATGAATTTGTACACTTTTCCTTTAAAGGGAGGACAGCTCATGAATCTATATCATATGTATCTCATGTCTGTTTTCTCATCTTTCAAATAAGAGTAACATTTCTGACATCCTTGGAAAGAAAAACTCATGTGTTTGAACCACCTAGGACCCTATCTATTACTAGGCACCTCGTGAGAGTAAGAGGCCAATGAGACTACATTCACAGACGGGATCAGGAGTAAGTTGTGGGGGGGATATGGAGAACACTCACAAACTATTGTTGCAAATGTAAAGCATAAGTGACTTGCAAAGGTCTAACAGTTTCTAGAACGATAAAACACAGTCATAAACAGTTATTTCCTGAATCTAACAATACTTCACACTTT
Organism: Chinchilla lanigera; assembly: GCF_000276665.1. Taxonomy (NCBI): domain Eukaryota; kingdom Metazoa; phylum Chordata; class Mammalia; order Rodentia; family Chinchillidae; genus Chinchilla; species Chinchilla lanigera. The sequence goes on from NW_004955546.1 coordinate 343,495, forward strand.
ATAAAGTGGAAAGGAAAGAATTGTACTTTGGCTTTATGCTCATGGCAGGGAAGAAAAAATTTAAATGTGATAGCTCTCTTCCTGACAGAGTTCAGAGATCATACACAGCATGACACACATATCAAGAGACTGAGTGTGTCTGTGTGTATTATGGTCTCAGTTTTTCCTTTTTCAATGTTCAGTAACTTGGAAGCTTATTAACATGTCTACTAATTGCTTCCCACATGCATCAAGTCTGCACAGACAATTTCCATTCTTTTAGTATCTTCCTGAGGGTTAAAACTGAAAATGTGCTTCAAATAATACACTTCATGCACAAATCAGAGAAATTCACTTGGGGCAGGCCGGGTGTGCTGCAGCATGGCTGTAGTCCCAGCACTCATGAGGCTGTGGCAAGAGGATTGTTGCAAGTTCAAGACCAGCCTGGGCTACAAAGTGAGCACAAGGCCAGCCTGAACTGCACAGTGAGACCCTATCTTAAAAAAGGACCAAAAAATGGGGGCTGGGGATCTAGCTCAGTGGCAGAGCGCCTGCCTGGCAAGTGTGAGGTCGTGAGTTCAATTTCTGGTACCAGAAAAAAACAAAAAAAACAGCAACAAAAAAGACAAAAAGAAAAAAAAAGAGAGAGAGAAAGAAAAATTCACTTGGTACCCATTAATCTTTCTCCTACATATGTATAAAAAGATATCAAGGCCTGGTAAGCCAGACCCTCTGGCCCCACTCCCTGCCGCCACCTTCCAGAGGGTCCTTGGACACAGGAAGCCTCGGTGAGCTACCTGGGATTACAGATCCTCTGGCCCCAACCCCGGCTACCACCACAGCAGCAGCCTTTGACTTGGGAACCTAGGTGAGCTGCCTGGGAACCCAGAACCACTGGCCCTGCCCCCTACCATCACCATTGGAGGGGCCTTGGAATCTGGAAGCTTGGGTGAGCTCTTTGGGTAAGCTGTCTGAGTGCCCGGGTCCTCTGGCTGTGCCCCTTGCTGTCATCTCAGGAACAAACCTGAATCCCACAAACATAGGGAGATGTGAAAAGGACAAAAAGAAGAAGGAAAATGCAGTGTCGGCCAAACACCCCACCCAGAACAAGTCCAGGAAACTTCAACATATAAGAACATTGTGCTCACACTCCGCCCCGGGCCCCCACCCCCGCGCACCCTAGCAACCGGGTTCCACGCCAGTGTCTTTTTCCCAC
>NW_004955546.1:344904-360549 GCF_000276665.1 Chinchilla lanigera
AGCAAAAGAACAGCATATTAAAAGCTATTAGAGGGCTGGGGATTTAGCTCAGTGGCACAGCACCTGCCTGGCAAGCGCAAGGTCATGAGTTTGATTCCTGGTACCAGAGGAAAACCAAAAAAATTTTTAAAAAAGCTGTTACAGAAAAGGCACAGGTCACCTATGAAGGAAAGTCCATCACAGACCATCAAGGCAAGAAGACCTTGGAGTGAAGTATTTCAGGTCCTGAAAGAAAGCAACTTCCAACCCAGATGGCTGTATTCTGCAAAGCTATTTTTCAAAATAGATTTTAAAAAATTAGATATTTCCATGACAAAGATCAACTGAAGAAATTCATAAGTGCCAAACCAATCCTACAGAGTACAGAATGACATTCTAAAAAGAGATAAAAATGACCACAATCTCAAGACCAACAATAGAAAAGAACTACTAAGCAACATAAGCAGTTAAACACAGGGAGAAAGTACAAAACCAACAGTGGAAGGGCTGGGGATTTAGCTCAGCAGCACAGCGCCTGCCTAGCAAGCGTGAGGTCGTGAGTTTGATTCTTGGTATTGGAAAAAACAAACAAACAAAAAAAACAACAGTGGGAAAATAACATGAAAAGGATGTCAATCCATATCACTAATAACTCTTAATGTAAGTGGTCTGAAATCACTACTCAAAAGAAGCACACTGGCCGAGTGGATCAAGAAACAAACTCCAACACTATGCTGTGCACAAGAAACAGAAAGCCAGAAAGGAGGAGTACCTTTTCTATTTGTAGATGATGTGTACTTCCAGAACAATCAAAAGAGATACAGAATGTCACTACATACTAGTTAGGGGAAAACGTCAAAGGAAGAGGTAACAATTTTATATATATATATCCACCAAACACTGGAGCAGTCAACTACACAAGATAATCTCTAACAGACATGGAAAATCCAATAAGCATAACACAATCATAACTTGGGGCTTTAACACCACATTAAAAATGAGATTGATCAACTAGACAAAAAATTGGCAAACAAATAACAAAACTAAACCAAACTTGTGAACAAATGGACTTGGTAGACGTTTACAGAGTGGCCAGCACCACCATCAGAATAAACATTTTTCTTAGCCGCACAAGGCATGTTCTCCAAAACAGAACATGTACTAGCATATAGAACATGCACAAGCAAATGCAAAGAAATTGAAATTATCCCAGGTGTACTGTTGTATCATACTGCAATGAAATTGGAAATTAATGACAAAAGAAACTGCAAAAACACCATAAACACAAGGAAATTAGAAACATGCTCCTGAATAATGAATGGGTCACATTAAAGAAATAAAACAATATTTACAAAAAAAAATGCAGATACAACTTACAGGTACCTGTAGGATGCAACAAAAGCAGTCCTCAAAGGAAAATTTATACTGGTGAATTCCCACATCAGGAAAATAGAAGGAGTACAAATAGACAATCTTGTGCTGTATGTCAAGCTTCCAGGAAAAGATCAGGTCAAGCCCAAAGAAGGCAGGAAATTATAAAGCTCAGAGCACAGATTAATACAATAGAGACTAAGAAAACAATACAAAGAATCAATGAATTGCAGAGTTGGTTTGTTGACAAAATAAATAAGGTTGATAAACTCTAGTCAAATTTATCAAAAAAAGGAAAGTAGAAACTCAAATTCAGGCAACAAGGAATGAAAAGGATGAAATCACTACAGAGCCTGTAAAAATTCAGAAGATCATCAATATCTACTTTGAAAATCTTTACTCTCATAGAACGAAAAACACAGAGGAAATGGACAGATTCCTAGATATATGAACTACCATAGTTGAATGAACAAGATATAAAACTCCTGCATAACTCATTATCAGCCATGAAGTTGAAAATGTAATAGAAAACTCACCAACAAAGAAAATTCCTGGTCCTGATGGATTCAGAGCTCAATTCTACAAGAAGTTTACAGATTTAATGACAATTTTTCTCAAACACTTTACTGAAATAGGAAGGCAAGGAATTCTCCCTCATTCATTCTGGGGACAATTAATTACCCTGATACAAAAACCAGAGAAGGACCAAACCAAAAAAGAGAACTACAGGTCAATCTTAATGAATATAGATGCAAAAATTCAAAATAAAATACTAGCAAACACAATGCAACAAATCACGAAGAACACTATGCATCATGACCAAGGGAGATTCATTGCAGGTTTGCAGAAATGGTTCAACATACACAAATCATTCATGTAATACAGCATACCAACAGAGCCAAAGACAAAATCACATGATCATCTCAATAGATGCAGAAAAAGCTTTTGATAAAGAATAATACTCATTCAAGATTAAAAAAAAAAACTACAGAAAATAGGAATAGATGGTATTTAACTTACTCTGATACAGCCAACATCATACTGAAAGAGCAAACACTGAAAACTTTCACTTTACAAGCAGGAGCACAACAAGGATGTCCACTGTCACCACTCCTATTCAATACACTTCTGGAAGTATTACTATGAGCCAGAGTAATTGGACAAGAGAGAGAAATAAAAGGAATAAGGACAGGAAAGGAAGATGCAAAATTATCATTATTCAAACAAGACATAATACTCTACATAGAAGACCCAAAAACTCCACCAAAAGACTTATAGATTTAATAGCCAAATTGAGTAGCACTGCTGGCTAATTATATCAATACTCAAAAACCAATGTCATTCCTATACACAAACAAAAAAAACACTGAGAAATAAATTAGGGTAACCACACCAGTTTTTTAGCAGCTAAAAAACTGAAACACTTAGGAATCAATCTAACAAAGTAAAAGATCTACACATTGAAAATTACACTACTCTGAAAAAAGATCAAAAAGGATTTTGGAAAATAGTAATAATTCTTTGCAAATGAATAAAAATCAACATTGTGAAAATGGCCATAATCTGAAAATTGTTGCACAGATTCAATACAATCCCAATTAAAATACCGTAAGAATACCTCACAAATCAAGAGAAAACATTCCTAAAATTCATCTGGCCCCAGCAAAGGCCTAGAATACAAAGAGCAATGCTGGGCAAAGAAGGAAACGCAGGAGGCATCACAATCCCTGACTTGAAATTATACTACAAAGCTACTGTGATAAGATCAGCATGATACTAGCCAAAAAAAAAGACCTGAAGCTCAGTGGAACAGATTAGAAGATGCAGACACAACTACAAACACACTCAGCCACCTACTCCTTGACAAAGGGGCCAGACATGTTCACTGGCAGAAAGATAGCCTCTTTAATAAATGGTGCTTGAAAAACTAGCTTTCCAAATGCTGAAGACTAAAACTTGACCCACGTCTGTCACCATGCACCAAAGTCAAAATGGACCAAATATCTAAATGTTACAAAAACACTAAATCTACTGGAAGAGAAAGTAGGTAAAAATCTTAAAGAAATCAGAGTAGGCAGAGAGTTTATGAACAAAAAATAAATTGCACAGCAAATACTTCAAAGAATCAACAACTGGGATCTGACTTTATGGAAAAGTTTTGCCCATCAAAAGAAATCACAAACAAAGTATAAAGAAACCCCAGGAATTGGGAAAACATTCTAGTCACCTGCCCCTCAGACAAAGCACCTCTACCTAGAACACAGAAAGAGTTATAAAGTCAGGGCCCAAATTCAAAGACCCAATTCAAAAATGGGCATCTGAGATGAATACATATGTCTCTGATGAAAAGATAAAAATCAAATAAATATTTGAAAAAATGTACAACATCATTGCTCATTCAAGAAATGCAAATTAAAAGAACACTGAAATTTCATTTCACTCCAGAAGGAATGGCTATCATTAAGAAATGCACCAATAACAAATGCTGGAGTGGATGTGGGGAAAAAGGAATCCTACTCCACTGCTCAGGGGAGGGTATATTGGTGAAACCACTGTGGAAATCAATGTAGACATTCCTCACAGAATTAGCATTAGAAGTCCCAATGAACCCAGCTGTTCCCTTTCTGGGTACTTTCACAGAAGAATTAAAAACATACCTCAATGATATATGTGCACCCAAGTTTACAGCAGCACAATTTGCCATAACTAAATCTTGGAAACAGCACAAATGTTCATCAATGAAGGAATGGATAAAAATGTGATTTTTTTTATACAATGGACTATTACTCTGCTATAAAAAAAAGATAAACTTGACACTTTTATACATAAATGGACGCAACTGAAGCATAGTTATTACAGAAATACATCAGACCCACGGGTGTTAACGTCAGATTGTCTCCCTAGTGTAAGAAACTGAAAGAGAAAATAAAACCCAAAATGTACAATAGATATTATGAAAGAAAAAGAAATTGCTCAAGCAAGGAACTGAGCTGAGGGAAAGGAGAAAAATAAGGAAGGGAAAAAAATATATATATTTATGTGTGTGTGTATATATATATATATATATATATATATATATATATACACACACACATATATATGTTACATGGATGGCTGGGTAACTGTACTGCTGATGTCTAACAGTTCATTGAAAGGAACAGATAATTTTTCTCTTCCTTTCTAATAGTTCATTGAAAGGAACAGATAATTTTTCCAATTGCATTCTGTTTTCTGAATACAATTTTTTGTATTTTGAACAAAAAAATTTTTTTTGAACAAAAATTTCACTTTATTAGCCTAATTTGCGAATAAGATGAGAATGAGGTTGTGGTCAGGTATGAAGAAAGAGGGTGAAAACTTGTGATGGTAAAATCCCTTCAACACTCTGGTGCAGGCCTCAATCACTGCAGCTTCACTTCAGTCAACAGAGCTGTGATCCATACACTGAAAATGCCTCCTGTTCTCCACTGTGTGGCCAGTAACTTTTCACTTACACTGTGATGAAGTCTACCAGGTTGCCTTTACAAGGAGTCATGCTGTCAGGAAAGAAATTTACTAAGGTGTCCAAGACATGAGTTCGTTGAGCATAGGTGTGATTCACATCCTAAAAGCCTAAAGCTCTAAAATCTGAACCACATTTGAATACAGCACAAGCTAGGAGCTGGAACTCTTTTGCCTCTTCTAGGTCTGAATAATCCACAGTTATAAAAAGATCACTTTGCAAGTATTTTAGAGCACTAACAGGATCTATCTGGGCCTTTTCTTCAAAGCTGTGTTTTCTCATGAGGTATGTGCAGTGCCTCACCAAATAATCTTTTGAAAGTCAACACAGCTTCAGTGACCACAAGTCATCCAGTCTCATCTTTACAGAACAAGATTTTCCTGCCTTCCCACCAAATAAGAAATCAACCTTATCTAACTCATCATAAACAAGCTGATGGGCAAATCTTGGACATGGTTCTTTATCCTGTAGACTTTTACTCGGACAATCCTTTGCAGTTTGATCATTCTTATAGACACAACACCAACTAGTCCTCACAGTGTCATAAATACAGAATGAATTTTTCACATTCTTTTCTCTCTTTTCCTTGTCTTTGCAGAGTCCACATAAGACATCTATTTCATTCACTTCTGCATCAACAGTTGTTCTCTCTGTGAACCCTGTCACCGAGACCATCCCACAGTCTTTCTTCATACCATCTGATATTATATCTACATGATCAGAGTCCACATCATAAACAAAGAAAACATTCAAATAGGTTTTTGGTCTCTCACCACCAAACACCTATAAGCAACTATTTTTTCAGTGGAATAACATGCAGTGTCCTATCCGGGATAGGATGTCTTCAGGCCCAGCATTACAGGAGTCCTCTTAAAGAAGTTTCCAGGTTTGACACTGACAGTTGAAAAAAAAAAAAAACACACACTGAATTGTGATTCACTAGCTGTGCTGTCATCTATGCTGCCATTACATGCCAAAATTCTACCACCAAAGATGTAGATCTTATGTTTTTCTGAATCCATACACATCTGATCATCAAACACCAATTTCAGTCCTCCATCAGCAGCAGTATCTTCACTTAGCAACATCCATCTGTTTGTGTCAATATCATAATGGTATAAATTACTTTTCAGAGACTTGCTGTTCCTCAGAAAGGAATCCAAATAACGTCCCAGTGTACAGACCTGCCTCTGTTGAATATCAATGCACATTTTATCACATTATCTGGCACTTGGGCCACTCTCTTTCTCAGTATCTTTAGAGATACATGTCCTCTGGTTCTCTTTCACACTGTATGCCCAGAAGTCAGCAAGATCTTGTGTTCCATCCAGGCCACGAAACAAATAAAGTCTCTGTCTGAACATCAATAACCATCTGATGGCCCCCTCTCATTCCTGGCTGGATGTCTTCCCCATCACCTTTGGTGCTTTGGGGAATGATATAACTCCATTGTGGTTTCTATTCCTGTTGATTGATAAACTGAAGAAGCCATCATTGACAGCTTTCTCAATCAATTCTCTGTAAGCATCAAAACCACTCCTCAACACCAGTTTGCTGTGCAGATCTGTTAACATAGGATGTTCCAGGGCTATCTTAGTTGTCCCTGGCAGTGATTCAAGAGCCTCTGTGTAGTTGTGTTGTCTGAAATACTTTAGGCAAAGGCCAATGGCTTCCTGTTCATGGTACTTGCTGTACCAGTCAAGACATGGTTGTACAACATCAGGATCATCAATACCACTAAGGTCAATATACCAGTTGCTAAAGTGAAAACTGGGCACCCACACAGGAGTGGAACTACCTTAATGAATCAAAAAGGAAACATTTGCTCATCAATTCCATGCTTCAAGGTGAATATTTCCTTGTTATAGTCAGTCTTTAAACCACTAGACAATAGCTCTGTCATATTTTCTTCATTCATTCCATCAGGCTTAATTACTTCAAATTGCAGACATGCATTTTCTCATATTTCCCAAACGTGATATTCTGAACTATAGCAGGTCATTCAAGCTTTAGAATCAAGTAGTGGGGAGGACAGTTGTTCACTGAAGACCATCTTGAAGACTGGTCATGTGGTTTATCCACTAAAATGTTCTTGGGAATATAGGTAGACCAGAAGGAGGTCCACTTCTCTAGCACATAGGGCTGAACCTGGCACTCGGGAACACTAGCAACATCACCACCAACCGCCATCCTGCCAGCACCATAGCGGCCAATTTTGCATGCTTATATCTGGTAATCTGAACAACTAATTTGAAAACAACAATATGCAATACGACAGCCACTAGTGAATTCCCACCATCTTGTCTAATGAAACTCTATCATTTCTAATGTTTCTATTTTTAATTTTCTTTAGTGATTGGATCAATCTTCAATTCTCCAATCTGATAATTGGAGCAACTTCCTTGAAGATGACAATGTGTAATGTAACAACCCTTCTGTTCTCAAGCCCTGTATCATTTTTTGCTTTGTTTCGTTTTTGTCTACATTGTTGGTACTTTGCTATTGTTCTTTTTCTCTGTATTATTCTCTTTAAAATAAATCTTCAAAACAGGGCGGGAAGATGATGTGAGTGTTGCACACACCACAGGGCAGGTAGCTTGCATACAATATAAGGGAGGAAAAGAGGCTTGCGCCCTCCCACTTTTGCTGTTGGTGTGTCTGCTCTCTTCCACCAACATTAAATGTTGCCCCTATGCCATGCATCCCAGCCTTAGACCCAGGATTATGGACTGAATCCTCCACAAAATGTGACATAAATAAACCTTGCCTTCCTTAACTTTAGGTGTCAGCTACTTTGTCCGAGGAATGAGAAAAATGTGACTAAGACAAAAGTTACTACCAGAAGTGGAGTCATTCTTCCCACTCTACCTGACCAAGGGGTTCCACAGTCTTCGGGAATAGCTTTTGCAAAGTTCAGAAAGAAGTTGAGATGCTGCCTGAAAGAGTACTGTTGGAATGCTTAGGCTGTTCTGAAAGGGAGATCCAGGTCAGAGCTCAGAAGACCAAAAGGCTCACACAAACTGCCAGTAAACACCAGGCTTGGGAGCTTTTTGGTGGGAAGGACTACACTGGCTGTTGTTGGACTCCAGTTGATGTCTTATGGCTTGACAAAAAGTTTGTCAGCATTTTGCTCATGTCGAGAGAATGTCCCTGAGACGTAGATTAAGAGCAAAGGACTAATTAATCTCACAGAAGATTTTTCAACAGTCGTATCTTTAGCCAGTGGCATGACTATTGTTCGGGGCTTTTGGTCAGATTTATGTTACAAATCAGAGATCACAGCACAATGACTTAAAATGTACATCTGACAAGAAACAAAGCTCCAGTAAAGCTGTGCACTACAAAGATAAGAGTTGAGATCTTGGCTGCTGAGAAGGAACACAAGAATAGAAAACATATCCTGAGGGCATAACAACAAGCAGCAAGTCTCCATCTTTGCAGCCTCAAAACTGCAAAAGTGAAAGACTGCTTTGAGGAGAAAGCCACAGCACTGGGTTCCATAATGGTGGTAGCTGCACCACGTTACTGAATGGGAGCAGCACAGCAAATTTGGTCTTCAGGATAAGAGGATAAGAGTCCCAGTGATTTGTGCACTTGACCCCTACAGCCAAGGGAGACAAAAGCCGGGCTGGTTCTCCAGTTGACAACAAAACTTAGCAAAACATACATTGTACAGGATTTAGGCACATGCAGAATGCAAGATTTATAGGGTTAAGGATGCTTCCACACTGATTTCAGAAGAGCTGGTGGCCAGTGTGCCTCTGGGAGGGCAGTGGATGAAAATGTAAGCATAAAGCAAAAGGTGCAGTAAACACTGAACAAGTTTGGTGCAAACAGCAACATGGATCATCTGAGGAAACCTTAAAGGACGGATCAAAGCTAGCTCAAGAGAGAAGCCATGGTAGCCACAACCACTGGAAATGCCAAGGGATGGAGCCCCCAATTCTTTTGGAGTTCCCATCTTACCACACATTACATCAGATGCTGGACATGTAACTAGCGAATTAATGTCTGACCTGCTGAATTTTGGACTTGCTTTGTCCCCAAGTGGACTGAATGTTGGAAGTGTTTTGTCATTTGAACAGGAGGCTTGCAGAATGGCTTATTTTTGGAATAGGGTGGAAAACTTAACACTATATTAAAAGTTATTACAATATAAAAGTGAAAAATAAAACTTTGATGGTAAGAAAAAGAACATTTATGAAAATGATGATATTGGCTAAGTAGGAAAGAAAAATATGCAATACAGCCTGTATCTCCCAATATAGAAGGGAAAACATTAAGTCCATAGAAAATAACCATACTTGAAACTAAAATGTACATTTTCCAATTCAACATATTTAATTAAAAGACACGATGTATTCAGCAGAGACATAAAAATACAGAATTATGTACACTCAATATTTCCATATTAAACACAACAAATATACAGTATAAATTTGTATAAGTTATTTACTGAAAACAACACTATGCACCTACTTTAGGACAGCTCCATGTGGGAATGGTACTCTCTGCAAAATTTGTGAAGATGTATTGGCATTAAACATGGTGCACTTTCTCTGCAGAATTCCATTATATGAAAAATTTTCACATGAGTTTCAAAAGCGGCTTGAATGTATGTATAAAGTTTTTCTCCAGTGAGGCTTCTTTCATGTACTTAATGATGGGTGTGGACTAGCACTATTCCCACATTACTCATATACACAGGATTTTTGCCCAGGATGTTCTTTCCTATATGTCAGAATTATTATGTGTGCAGAACTTGCACATTATATACATACATAGGATGATTCCCCAGTGTGAATTCTTTCATGTACTTTACATTCACTCTGCCTTGTGAAAGCATTCCCACATTGCTTATATACATGATTCCTTCCTAGTATGAATTCTTTCATGGGTTCGCAAATGTTGGATTGTGGGAAAAGCTTTCCCACATTGTATACATACATAGGGTTTCTCCCCTGTGTGAATTTTCTCATGAATTTTACAATAGGCATGTGTGGTGAAAGCTTTCCCACATTGTTTACATACATGGGGTTTCTCTCCACTGTGACTTCTTTCATGAATTCGACAAACAGAGTTTCTGCTGAAAGCTTTCCCACATTCCTTACATACATAGGGTTTCTCCCCTGTGTGAGTTCTTTCATGCATTTTGCAATCACAGTACCTGTTGAAACCTTTCCCACATTCCTTGCATACATAGGGTTTCTCCCCTGTGTGAATTCTTTCATGTATTTGACAAAGATGTTTGGTGGAGAAAGCTTTACCACAGTTTTTACAAACATAGGGTTTCTCCCCAGTGTGAACTCTTTCATGTGTTTGACAGAGACGTTTTGTGCTGAAAGCTTTCCCACAGTGTTTACATACATAGGGTTTCTCCCCAGTGTGAGTTCTTCCATGAATTTGATAATTAGAGTTTCTGCTGAAAGCTTTCCCACAGTGTTTACATACATAGGGTTTCTCCCCAGTGTGAGTTCTTTCATGAACTTGACAAATAGAGTTTCTGCTGAAAGCTTTCCCACATTGCTTACATACATAGGGTTTCTCCCCTGTGTGAGTCCTTTCGTGTACTTGACAAGACGTGCGTGTTCGGAAAGCTTTCCCACACTGTCTGCACACATAGGGTTTCTCTCCTGTGTGAATACTTTCATGTATTTGACAAGATGTGCGTGTGCTGAAAGCTTTCCCACAGTGCTTACATGCATAGGGTTTCTCCCCTGTGTGAATTCTTTCATGTATTTGACAAGATCTGCGTGCAATGAAAGCTTTCCCACAGTACTTACATACATAGGGTTTCTCCCCTGTGTGAGTTCCTTCATGTAATTTGTAATCAAGGTGCCGGTTGAAATCTTTCCCACATTGCTTACATACATAGGGTTTCTCTCCAGTGTGGGCTCTTTCATGTATTTTACAATATGCATCTGTAGAGAAACCTTTTCCACATTGTTTACATACATAGGGTTTCTCCCCAGAGTGAGTTCTTTCATGACTTCGACAACGAGTATTTGTGCTGAAAGCTTTCCCACACTGTTTACATACATAGGGTTTCTCCCCAGTGTGAACTCTTTCATGTGTTTGACAAAGACGTTGTGTGCTGAAAGCTTTCCCACAGTGTTTACATAGATACGGTTTCTCCCCTGTGTGAATTTTTTCATGTATCTGACAAGATCGGCGTGTGCTGAAAGCTTTACCACATTCTTTACATACATAGGGTTTCTCTCCAGTGTGAAGTCTTTCATGTATTTTACAATATGCATCCGTAGTGAAGCCTTTCCCACACTGTCTACATACATAGGGTTTCTCCCCAGAGTGAGTTCTTTCATGACGTCGACAATGAGTGTTTCTGCTGAAAGCTTTTCCACACTGTTTACAAACATAGGGTTTCTCCCCAGTGTGAACTCTTTCATGTGTTTGACAATCACGTTTTGTGCTGAAAGCCTTCCCACAGTGTTTACACACATAGGGTTTCTCCCCTTTGTGAATTCTTTCATGGACTTGACAAGAACTGCATGTGCTGAAAGCTTTACCACACTGTTTACATACATAGGGTGTCTCTCCAGTGTGAAGACTTTCATGCACTTGAGAATTTATATGGGTGCTGAAAGCTTTACCACATTGTTTACATACATAGGGTTTTTCTCCAGTGTGAAGTCGCTCATGTATTTGACAAGATCCATGTGTGCTGAAAGCTTTCCCACACTGCATACATACATAGGGTTTCCCTCCACTACAATTTGTTTCATGGATCTGATCATTATTGGGTGTGTCTACTTGATTTATATCCACATTAACATCTGGAGTACAAAGGAATAGTTCTTCATATTGATTCCAACCTTGATATTCAGAGCATTTCCATAACTCTTCACTTCTGCAAAGAAAAAGAAGTCACAATAAAAAGGATCATCATATTAATGACTTACCAAAGCAAGTTCTGTTTGTTGCCTGCTAAGAAATTTGGACAATGAATTAACTGAATGCCTTGCAAGATACGTTCAAAATCACCATTCCCAAAAAAGCAGTATTCATTTGGGAATTTTAAAGTTACTATATTTTGAAATACAGAAGACTTAGCTTCATTTTCAGCATTTGGTTCATATGAGTATCACATACTGATCATTTTGATCTTTCCCCCATCACAATCCCTTCTATCCTTAACCTATTCTTTTTCCTTAACCAATTTGTCTTCCTCATCTCCAAAAAACCAGTCTGTCCTTTCTATATCAATTATTATTTACTGTACTCTCTTAATTTGCATTTTGGTTTCTCACATGAGAGTTATTTCTCTCAACACTATGGGAGGAAGACCCATCCATTAATTTTGGCAAAGACATAATATAGTTTATCTTTTTGGCAGATTACGGAATACAGTTTCATTTTCTCTTCAGTGCTCACAGTGAAAACCAGGTCTTAGTACAAAATCTCCAACTTTTTAATTTGTATTTTAGACCGATTTTCAATGATGATTAAATTATTCAGGGTGATTCAATTTGCCATTCATCAATACCTGCTTCCCACAGTGCTAGTTTCACAAGAATGCACAATCACACAAAGCCTATCAACAATTTTCCTTATCCATGAATACACTGATAGATATCTAAGGTGATTCACGGCTTACTGGCTCTAAATTGACATTCTGTGAGGATAGGTATGCATGCATCTGTATAATATGATCATTTTGATACTTTTGAGAATATACTCAGAAGTATGTCTTGATCAACTTTTGGAGACATCTGCATACTGATTCTCAGACTGACTTTAATTAAAATTCCACCAACCTTCTAAGAAGGTTTAATCACAAAGAACTCAATACCCTGGACAATGGCTTGAAAACATATTGAAACACTACCATTAATTTGAACTTTGAATAACTGTTTCAAGGTTACCAAGTTTTGGATATCACATCTGTTATAATCAATACATATGCACAGAGTTAATAAAGACAACTTCCTGTCAAAACTCAAAGTTTATTCTTTTCATATACAGATATATACATTACCTAAACATATTTTTACACATGTTCATGATGCAATGGTCAGATTACAAAATGAAGTTGCACACATCTTTGCAGAACATTTCTTACATTAAACTGAACTTGCCCTCATTTCTTTGGTTGTCATGCCTCTGCTCAGACACTGACTCATGAGGAACATACTTTTCCCTTGTGAGTGCAAATTACCTTGGACTTCTCCAGTAATTTTTGTGTTCTTTTTCAACATCTTGGTTATCCCCAACTCTTCCTGAATTATAGACAGAAAAATATAAAGACTCATCATATTTATACATAAGAATTAATACATTTTAATTAGATTCAGGCATGAGCTATTCTTCAAAATGCTTTCACATTCTTTGTAATCAAACAGCAGTGATGAGCAACAAAGGATATTCTCTGATAGTATAAAAAGAGAGAGCTGTCATCCTTACCTATGGCAGCGACATGACTGAAGATTTCCCCCATCACATCTCTGTAGAGCTCCCTTTGGGATGTATTCAGCAAAGCCCACTCCTCCATGGTGAAATTCACAGCCACGTCCTCAAACATCACTGCCTCCTAAACAATCATACATACATTTCTCAAAGGTAGTTGGAGACTCACAGCCTAGGATATTTTAACTCCTCTCATAGACAGCTGAATTGAAGGCCTAGCATGGTGGTGCATAGCTAATCCTAACACTCAGGAGGCTGAGGCAGGAGGATTGCCATGAGTTCAAGACCAGTGTGGGTTCCACAGTTAGTTCAAGGTTAGCCTGAACTAAATACAGAAAGAACCTGTCTCAATAATACAAAACAAAATAAAACAAAAACAAAACAGTTAAATGGAGGCTGAAATGTACAAATCTTAGTTCCATATCTTGGTCATTAATTCCATGTATAGCCATATGTTTTTCAGACTGCAATTATGATACTAGATTGCAATTCATCCATCAGCACATTAGGAGCACTGATTCTTTTGCTGGATCACTGCAGGGGTACCTGTGCACTGTCTAAAGCAGAGCTCACAGTGGGAGCCTACAAAACCACCATCCACAAAGCAGAGCAGAAGATAAATATTGAATGATAGGCCATAGGTAAAATCTATTTTCAAATCTCATTATTGATGTCATTAAGTCCTTTCTTTGATGCACTTAAGCAGCATTCTGAAACCTGAATTTGGCTTCATAGAAACAAACACAGTTGAACATCAAATATGGTATATAAATACTAACAAAAGTATTCATAGAAAAAGTTTTATTGGAACAGTCTATGAACAATGAAAACGGGCCAAGGTTGCAAACTATCTTAGAGCTCAGTGTCACCTTCTACTCAGACATAAGAGATTCTAGGCTGGTCTGAGAGGTAGATGAATAAAATGTATTATATCCATTGAAAACCAATATATCACAAGATATGGTGGTACATGCCTGCAACCACAGCACTTGGGACAGTGATGCTGGAGAACTGCCTTGATTTTAAGGCTGGACTCTGTTACATAATTATGTGAAAGACAAACAGACACCCTGACTCAAACTCCCAGAAACAAAGTAAATACAAGTTGGATTTGTTTAAAGTTATAGCTATACAATATAATGAAACTCTCACAACATTCAATACCTTCTAAGCAAGGAAGGTAATAGCATCCATAATATGACTAAAAAGCATTCAAATTCCACAGTTCATGAGACAGTACCATCACTAGAGAAAAGGACAAATAGATTTCAAGAACGGAACACAGAATTCAGTGAGTTCACAGGTATGTGGAATACGGATCATTCATAAAGCCGGTGGTATTTATCTCTAGAAAAAAACACAATCTCTTTATGTTTAGTGAGAAACAGGGATGTGTTTGTGAGCCTGGATTGCATATAGCCTTCTATTCTACCTGCATTATATGTTACATATTGAAATGTTAAAGATAACCTTGAATGCTTGAGAACTCAGTGAAAAAACTTACCAAATGTGAAAAGCTTTTCCTAAAAAAAAAAAGTATCAAAATTAGAAAATACAAGGGATATAAACAAGGAAGTAATAAATGTCATGTGTGCCCAGTATAAATATTTTGTATACGGAATAAAAATCAATGAACACAAATCTACAAAACAATCACTACAACATATCTAACTGAAGAAAAAACATGGAATAAATAACAAGAACCAAACCTTTCTTAAAAATCACTAAAGAAAATGGAAGAGTGGGAGAGAACAATAAGGACACAGATTTATGGGAGAGAGGAGAAACTATTGCTACACTCTACATTCATTTCCTTTACTTTAGAGTTTACCAACACATACAGACCAGTAGCTTCTTTCCACTGCGCAGAGAACACACTGTGCTGTTATTCCTGGAGAGAGACGTAAATCTTTTCAAGTAAACTTGAAAAGTCCTGTGTCCCAGGACCAATGACATGGATGAGAAAGCACTTGACTCTTGATTCACATATCATCACTTGTGACAGAAAAATACCTTCTCAAAATAGTTCTCTTCACAAATCTATAATAATCACTTACTGAAAATGCAAAGGGGTGAAATCAAAAGAACATTTTTCATACAAACTCACACATGGTAAACTTAGGAAAAGTCACCAAAGTGGGACAGTGGTCATCCACGGGGCAAGACAGGGTTGAGTCAGGAAGGGTATCAATCATCTGTACGCTCTGAAACAATGCCAAAGGCCCAGTGAAAAATATTTTTCACTTTCTGCATATTCCCAGGTTATTTACATTATAAGTGTTAAGTCTAAGCAATAATTTTGAAAAGAAAGTTTATTGCAAAATATTTAACACAAAATTGCCAATAAGAAAGGACACATTAATCTATAT
>NW_004955546.1:367769-371510 GCF_000276665.1 Chinchilla lanigera
ATGGATAGATTAGTAGGAAAATATCAATGGCTGCTGTAATACATGGTGGTATCTTCAAAGTGGTTTCTCAGGAAGACAGAGATACGCAAGGATCTAACAAAAAGTTACAGCCTAAGGGTTGTCAAAAATAGCGTATTACCTCCTCACCAGTGACTCCTGTCACTGAGGTGTGACGGCTGGAAGGAAGGCCAGGATTGAAAAGAAGGACCGAGAAACTTGTATCTGTGTTTAACAACAGCCTGTTTTCTAAGAACAAGAAAATATAAGAGATTGCCTGAGGGCATCACAAGAAGCAGCAAGTCTCCACCCTTTGCAGCCTCAAACCAGCAAAAGTAAAAGACTACTTTTAGAACAAAGCTACAGAGTGCCATGTCCCAGAATGGCACCGGCGGCTGCAACAGGTCCCAGAATTGCAGGGGCACAGACAATTTGTTCCTCAGAATGAAGACATAATGATTTCTGGGATACAGCTCAGGAGCACAAGTGCCTGCCTGGCAAGCGCAAGGTCCTGAGTTTGATTGATTCCCGGCAGCAAAAAAAAAAAAAAAAAAAAAAAAGAATGAAGTCATAAGTCCATACAAAAATTTGTACATGAATGGTTATATTGCACGTAGTTAAGTTAGGTCATTACGGATACGCAGTTACAAAAGGACCAGGTCCAAGATAGAGCAATTTCTGAGATGAAGTGAACTACACGTGTAGCTGAGGTCTGAGCTGATAGAAACCAGAGCACAAGACAGAGGGGCAATGGCTAGTCCCACAGGCCTCACCCCAGGTAAACAACAATTCAAAGCTGTACTGTGACTAGTACCATCTGGTCAGGAAAGCCCAAGTAATGCAACAAAAGTAGATGGATGCCCAGAACACCCTCATGCTTACTCCAACTCCTTCCAAGAAAGCCTGGGTTCTTCTTTGTTGTAACAGTTACAGGTAAACTGAACTTGGTAGTTCCTGTAGATGATTCCTTGCTGCATGCCTCCTTTTACTATTAGAACAATATTAGCCAATCAATTGTACTTGTAACCTAATAGGTCGACTTTAACTTCACCCACAGTAATCTTTAAAATTATCTTACTGTATAAAACACTACTGGACAATGAAATTTGACTGCATGAAAAACCTCATCAACTTCAGTTCCAACTCACTTTCATGCTCCCTTCTGCTCTCAGGAGCTTTTCTCTTCCATTAACTTCTTTCTAACTTGCCCCTTGCACTTTCTTTCCCATTATTCGCTCGTATGAAATATGAACCTGGTACATTTAACAGGCTGCAATTGCAATAAAGCTAAAGGGTTGAAACAACTGAAATGTGCACAAACTGATGAAAAGCAAAATACTTAAGCTTTCCATAATGATATTTACTCATAAATAGGAAGAATTTCTGGATAAATGCTACAATACCTTGTAAATACCATGCAGAAAAGAGACAGAAAGAGACAATGTTGAATTACCCAATTATAGAAAAGTGAAGAAAAAAATACAAATAAATAAATAAATAAATAAACAAACAAACAAACTAGGGGGCTGGGGATTTAGCTCAGTGGCACAGCACCTGCCTGGCAAGTGCGAGGTCATGAGTTTGATTCCCAGTACTGGAAATAAATAAATAAATAGAAAACGGTCAAAATATGAAAATATATAGAGTACAGAGTAGATTAGCCATTTATATGGCTTGGGAAAATAGAAGACTAAGGAGGCTGGGTTTCTTAACAAGCAAAATACAATGTTCTAAATAGACTACTCTGTTGACTATGTATATTTTTAAGTAAATGTACAAAAGTAAGTTATACCGCAGGAGCTGGCAATCTCTACTTCATGATAAATGGATAAAGAATTTGGACAATTACTTGCAATGCAACTAATAATAATGAATGAAGGGAGAACGGAGAGCGGGAGGGTTATGAGAGAGAGGCAAATGAAAAAACAAGTACAAGAACATTAAATGGAATTGAGGAATAAAAGTTAGGAGAAAATACAAGAGAAAAATTACAGAGAAAGCAAGCAAAGAAGGAATGAGAAAAAATAAAAAGAACAGAATATGGTAGGGAGATTGTGGAAAAGAGACACAACAAATAAATGCAAGAAAAGGAAGAAAGATTCTATGGTGCTCCTGTTACTGCATAACACAACTCAGAATGCCTAGGTGAGAGCTGATGGGAAAGGCTTTCTTCTTCTTCTCCTAATCTTTTCCCCTTAGGGTAAAAATGACAGGACTATTTTATATGTCAGACTCTGCAGAGTCTCCTTAGGGTTATTTTAGAATTTGGGCTGGAAACACCTGACACAGGAAAGGTCAGAGATTTTGCCAAATACAGGGAGGGAAATTGTATCCATAGAGAAGGCAACCTGCCACCCCTCAGCGAGGAGACCCTGAAGATGGCAGAAAAAATGAAGATATAGGGGAAGACAATGAGGATTAAGCAACTGAAGACACCACAAGCCTGAGGAGGACGATTTCTGCTAGGTACAGGGACCCTCCTGATGGAAACTGTGGCAGGGAAAATCTTGAATAACATTATCCTCACGCAAGGAAACATAGAAACATCCTATTGTCAACATACTTCAGATAACTGAACACATCCCACAAGGATGAAGCCACAAGGTAGTTACTGTCACAGATGTTAAAATGCACATTGTAACACAGTCAGGCAAATAGACAAACACTGGGCACAGCCCATAACACTGAGCAAGAATTGAGGGTAGCAAGGGGGAAAGAACAAGAATATCTGATGAGGCCGGGACACACAAGTCATACAGAAGTTGAGGCACAATAGGCTGATAAATGTTGATGGTGACACTGAGCATAATTTTAGAAAAAGGAAAAGCAGACAAATGGTACATGGATGTGTGCGGTCTACATTCACTCCACACAGTACCCTGGTGAGCAGCTTCCTCTACAGTGTGAACAGGTTCATCAGCAAGTAGAGCAAGAGGGAGCTGACTGGAGCAGCCACAGAAAACCAAGACGCCAAAGAGGACAATGGGAGACAATGTGCATAATTCTCAACAAGCATGACTGTTGCATCTGCTGAGATTCAAACCAGAATACAGACAGAGGGGCTGGGGATTTAGCTCAGTGGCACAGCGCCTGCCTGGCAAGCACAAGGTCGGGAGTTCGATTCCCAGTACCGGGGGGAAAAAAAAAAAAGAATAAAGACAGAATGATGACATTTAAATTGTCACACAGACCAAATAGCCACTTAAAACTCTATACACAACTTGCTAAAAACATTACACTGTCTTTTTGTCTTGTCTATTGAACTATAATAGCCTTGACTTTCACTGTAGTAAAAGCTACAAATAAGACCAGAAACACTGAATCTACTGAAAGAGAAAGCAGGTAAAAATCTTGAAGACAAGTGTAGGAAAAGACTTCAATCTGCACAGGAAATACTTCAAAGAATCAACATCTGGGACCTCACCTTATTAAAAAGCTTTTGCACAGCAAAAGAAGTAACCAACGGAGCGAACAGACAACCCACAGATTGGGAAAAAATTTTAGCTGTTTGTCCCTCACACAAAGGACTTCTATCTACAACATAAGAAAAGCTAAAAAAAAAATAATAATAATAATGAGAACCCCCAAATTCAAAGACCCACTCCAAAAATGGGCAATTGAGAAGAATACACAATTCTCAAATGAAGAAATACAAGCAGCAGGGCTGGGGATTTAGCTCAGCAGCAAAAGTGCCTGCCTGGCAAGCACAAGGTCGTGAGTTCGGTTCCCGGTACCGGAGAAAAA